>NC_048926.1:38298046-38318771 GCF_011077185.1 Oxyura jamaicensis
AAATCTCTGGTCCAGACACCACCCCCTCAGCCAGTCATTTACCTGTCGTGTTCTGCTCCTCCTATCTGCATCCCAGTCACCCAGTGGGAGGACAGAGGAGAACACTACCTGCACCCCCGATCCCTTCAGCAGCCTCCCCAGGGATGCAAAGTCCTTTTTAATATTCCTTATTTTTCTTGTTGTAGCTTCCTGGGATCCAACCTGAATGACTACGAGAGGATAGTAATCCTCTGGTTTAATGAGCTGTGGCAGAGCCTTCCTAACGTCTCTGTCATGTGCCCCAGGAAGACAGCACACCTCTCTGGCTAGGTTGTCTGGGAGACGGATGGGAGCCTCAGTGCCCCTCAGCAAGGAGTCTCCGATCACCAGGTCTCTCCGCTCTTTTTTTGTGGCACAAAATTTTGCATGGCCTGTTTGTGTCTACTTTTAGATATGGCTGACAAAGACAGTATAGAGAGAGATTGCGCCATGAATTCTTTTCTATCCAGAAGACTTGATGTATATAAAAAATCTTGATGTATATATCCTTGAAAATTTGGCAACATATCTCTGTTCAAATGGAAATATTAGCAAGTTTGGGAACTTCTCTTCTTACACCCTTCTGTCTATTCTGAAGCAGGTCTAACTCTGTTTTTATACCAACTTAATCAAAATCAAACTCGTTTCTGAACTGTTTTATTATACCTGAAGACTACCTTAATTTGATTAAACTTCATTTTATGCTTAATCAAGATAAACTCCTAATCATTTTGAACTTGAAAAAACACTTTTAAATGGACCTCTAAGGTATCAATATAGGAGCTAATTCATGTAAAATCTGTTAAATTAAGCTTCCACAGAAAAGGCTTAATAAAAAATTAGTTTTTGTCCCTATATAATGCTAAGTAGATATTTGTTCTAAATAATTCTTTTGATTTTTATTTATTTATTTATTTATAATTGTAAAATATGTTATCAGTTGACTCATTCTTTGAGTAAAGTTTAAAGCATTTAGTAACAGTAAAGGTTTTCCATTCACAAAAAGCCATTTCTGGAAGATATCCTGAAAGATTTTATTTTCTAAGTTAAACTGTTCAATATTTGATGAGCCTTCATGTGTACTGGTATTTATCAGCATCAAAGTATTCTTCAGAATCACCAAAGGCGGTCAGTTCTTTAAAGACTGAACTACCACCTGCTTTGATGTTATGTATTTTTCCCAGGGGTTTACTGAAGTGATTACTAATGTTTCAGTAAGACAAATGCTGTCTGAGAACTGCCATATTCTGTTTATGTTTTATTCTTCATTTCTGTTTATTCTCCTACAAAGGTCTCAGATATTTGCTGTCATCCTGAAAGATCTCTGAAATAGAAAAGTAAAAACTAACAAAAACACAAGAAAAATGAAAACAAATAAAAAATCCACAGTTCACAAAACTTTTCCACAATTCCCTAAAATTCAGTAAACAACAACAACAACAAACTATTTCTTCTTGGGCAATTTTTATGAGTAAGCTGAAAATTAAGATAATCACAGATAAGAAATCATGATTCTGCCACTGTTCTCGCTGGTGTGAACTCTGTAAAACAAGCAAATAAAAAATATACAAACCAGGGTTAGAAAGAGAGGCAGAAATTGATAAATGTAAAAGCCTGCATACTCCCCAGCAATTCTCAATCTTGAGAATTGTCCAGAGTTTTTTGTCTGCAGACTCCCTCCTTAGTCTACCTAGGCTTATTTGCTGTCAAGCTGCTTGATTATTATAACTTATCGGAAATGAATGGACTTGCATCCTATTTCTATAACTTGCAAAAAGGATTTGAAGAGGATCCAAGCAAAAGAAAAACAGTCACCAAACATCATTCCTCTAGCACTGAAAATCATGAGATCTTCTGCTTGGGAAAGAAGTGGAAATATCACCTGAAAATACAAATCTATCCAGAATCACCTCCGCTTTTTCTGATGACTTCACTACTTAGTCCTAAAGGTTCTGTGAGAAGCTAGGGTGGAATACACCCATTTGACAACACAATACTTCTCATTAACTGAATTTGAACAAAGTTAAAGTGAGCTGTTGTAACTTCTCAGAAAATTTCTCAGCGAAGAGGATGGTCACAGTAAGAAACTATGTTATAAAAGCAGAAAATATTCATGTTTTAAATATGCAAGTGAGGCTATGATAACTCTTTTGAAGCTTCTGTTTAGAAGTCCAGTACCCAAATCTTTTTAGGTTATTTTTATATTTTGAGATACAGATCTAAATCACTCCAAAATGGCATTTTTTAATTTATATACAAATAAATATATAAAATCAAAGAAAAATATCAGTCAGAAACAATTATGCAAGTATTTAATTTTCTGACTTGAGCCAGAATATCAAATATTTTTATTATTTTACATATTTTTTTCAGTGTGGAGGCATATATAATAAAATATAAATTAAATAAATATAAATTCATTTTGTTATTCATCAAAATTCATCAAAGCAAATTAAGAAAGAAAGCTACCAAAAATGGCATTTAAAAATTCCAGCAACCTGTTTGCCCATTTTGATTATCCACATCTAAAAATAGTTCCTATGCATTGATCTTATATGTAAAGTATTTTGACACAAAATTTATGATTGCTTTGAAATTTCTGAGCAGACCAACATGAGTGAATCACTGAAAATAGAATCCACAGACAAAATAGTGACTGACTTGGCACCAAAGTACCAGATTTTTTCATGCATTTAGTTGCCAAGGACATTCTGAGATCTGTTCCAAGTCACATTAAGATGTGACATTTTGTACTGCATGTATTGTTAAACTGTGTATTTTCATTCCTGTGTATTATCACTACAGTATGCTTGATATCAAGAAAAGGCTGATTTAAGAATTAGTTAAACAGCATGGTATTTAGCAAAGACTTCTGTTACAGAAATAATCAAACATCAATTCCCATATATTAACAGGGTACCATCAGCTATACCCTCTTGAATTAGCAGATAAATGACAGATAAACTTATATTATAATTGTGCATTTTGTTCTTTTGGAATAAGCTAGTCACATAACATATGTCTGCAATGCGTGATATGTCAGAAAGATCAGAGCCATCTCTGAAGAAACACATAGGTCATCAAAGCCCATCTTAAAATGGTGGGGTAAAGTTCTTGCTCAGATGCCAGAAGCTATACTCATGCATCAGCATGGGGGTCTGAACATTCTGAGGGCCATGTGGATGACCATGCAATACCCTCCTTGTTTAAACTCAGCTTTAACATCTTTATATAATGTTGCATGGTAACTTGAGGGCAATTAGACTTCTATAGTATGAAAATTGACAAGACCTTCACTGAAAAACAAACATTGACAGACAAAACTTTTCCAGAGGTTTTTCACTCTAAAAACCTGTTTTTGTTTAGTTGGAAATATTTTGAAGGCTCATAGGAAATATTTTTTTTGGCATGATAAGAGTTCTGGAGCAATCTTCCACTACTGAGAATCTGGTGAGATGATACCTCCACAGGATATTTTTTTAAATTTTCATCAGAGTGAAAGTGCATAGAGATGAAGTACAAGTCCAGCATAACTAAGCATATATCATAGGTTTCGGTCAGCTGCCAAAGCACCATCTGCAGGTAGTTTAGACATGGGACATTTTTTTGTGGGGTGCTGTCTAATATTCTCTGCATATTTAATATAGATATCCAGATATAATATTCATGATGGCACCAGGTCATCCTAAAATAGAATTTGTTTTATTATATTTCCATTCTTTATTGCTTGTTTATTCTTTCCTCAAAAAATGTTATGCTTGTGATGACTTAGCAACACACAAAAAGGAAGAAATAGTATCAATAACTGCACAGAAAGTACATAGTCAACACATTATGGATTCAGACTTTATCGGTATGTTGGTGTGACTAAGAATATCGTTTTACATTGGCTTTGTTAAACCAGCTCAAAGATGAGAATTCCTAATCCACCTTTAACACCTGGTTTATATGGATACAGTGCAATTAAGTAAATACTTAGTTTAAGCCAAAGTTATACAAATATAAAGTAGCAAATATAATTGCAATGCAAATAAGAGAACAAAAACATCTCAATCATTTCAGCAGCTTAAGATTTAAGAATATCCAATTTTGCCACATATTAGACATCTAGAATGGGGCTGTGACCAAAGCATGCTGTTGTGTGGCTGTACCTCACACCTGCAGATGGTGCCTTGGCAACTGATCAAAATCCAAGGTTTTCACTCAGATATGTTGGACTTGCACTCCTGGACACCCCTATAAAGATTATAAAAGATCACCGTAATTCAAAGTTAATTTGTGTTTAAAGTGGATTTACATGGCAAGGTTTTGGTAGTGGGCAGCTGCAGGGTTGGATTTTGTGAGTAGAATACAGAAGCTGCCCCATGTTAGATAAGTGCCAGTTTCAGCTGGCTCTAAAGGATCATATTGCTGGCCAGAGTTGATACAGTGAATGATGTTGTTTGAACCTCTGTGAGAGCACATTTAAGAAAGGGAAAACAAAAACAAAAACAAAAAACAAAAACAAAAACAAAAACACTGCTGTGCAACAGTAGCTGGGAGAGAGAGGAGTGAGAAGCAGCCCAACAGACGCCAATGGCAGTGCAGAAGGAGGGCAGGAGGTGCTCCAGGCACAAAGCAGAAATTCACCTGCTGCCTGTGAAGAGGCCCCTGGTGGAGCAGGCTATCCCCCTGCAGCCTATGGGTCCCATGGCAGAACAAATCTCCATGCGGCAGCCCATGGAGGAGCCCATGATGGAGCAGGTGAATGTGACCTGAAGGAGGCTGCAGTCTGTGGAGAACTCCTACCAGAGCAGACTCTGGGCTGGACCTCATGGAGTGGAACTCATAAAGGAGCAGGGGATCTAGGAGGAGCTTCCACCCTTGGGAGACCAAGTTGGAGCAATTTGCTCCTGACAGATCAACCCTTAGGTAAGGACCTGTTTTGGAGCAGTTCTTGAAGAGCTTCTGCCTGTGGGAAGCCCCCACAGGCAGGAAGGACTGTATCCTGTAGAGGATGGCAGAATGGAGACAATGTGATATAGTCTGCAACCCCTATTCCCCTGCACAGCTCAGCGGGAGGAGTTAGAAGAGACCAAAGGAATAGAAGGTGTTTTTAGTTTGTTTTCTTTCTCACTTCCCTAGCTTGTTAGTAATAGGTAATAAATTTCTCTAATCTCCCTATGCTGACTCTGTTTTGTCCATGACAATAACCGTTGAGTGATCTCCCTGCCCCTATCTCAACAATTGAGCCCTTCTTATTGTATTTTCTCCCCCTTTCCCTTCGAGGAGGGGGAGTGAGAGAGTGGATGCAGTGGAGCTTGGCTGCTCAGATGAGAAAAAAACACCACAGGGTTGTAGATCAAAATCAAGCATAACTTGTTACACACAGATATTCTTTGAGTTACATAGAACCATAAGCATGTGAAAGATATAGAGCTAAAGTTGTTACTGAGATCTTAACTTTTCCAATTAACTACATTATATATAATGTTATCTTGGGTTACTATTATCCAGTAAAAGCAACACACATGTATGCACACTTTCCAGTTTGTCTCTTAACTTCTTTGTGTTCTTCCTACGGCCACCCTTCTCCTCCCCTCCACCCTCCCAGTCCAAATTCTGGTGTTCATTATGTTTCATATTTGTGGTCTAAGTATACTTACATTTAACTGAATGTCAATATGCTCAGTTTTCAGTCAGGTGTAATGTAAAACAAAACATAACAAAACATATATATATATATGTACCACAGAACTTCTGAATGGTTTAGCTATGGAAAAATTACAATATATATCTGGTGGCACATAAGCATTTTTTATGGATGTGTGAAATCCTTATTGAATATATATTTACTGAGAATAGATCCACCTTCCGTGTATGTATGGTATACAATGTGTGTGTTTATGAAGTTATATGTATATGTTTGTGTCTTTGTGTATGTGCTGTTCTTGGTCATATATAAAATGGATAACTAGGCAAAAGAAATTTTCATCCATACTCAACTGCTAATATAAATTCTTGAGAAAGGTTCTGTCTTTAGGCTTTGTCTGAAAGCTGGATAATATTTTAGTAGTATTTGCCTCCTAAATAATGGGATACTACGTGAGATTGCATTTCCAGCAATTCTCAGCTGTACAGGGAAAGTTTGCATTCTAAAAATGGTTGCTGATGTAGTTGGATTCTTATCTGCATTATGCCTTCTCACATGGACAAACTGATATATGGACATTGTTACCTTCTTAAAGTACAAGAGCTCAGGTGATAAAGAGAGAAAAGGAACATAGTAGCAGGTGTGAGAAAGACATTCAAACTGTTGCCAAGACTACCTAAAGGATCTTTATTCTATGTTTCTACGGAGGATCCTATTCACAGCTACAGAATTAACAATAAACAGTTGGCAGTGCTTTTTTAAGTATTGCTTATCTCTTGCACCAGCCACTTAATTCCTCTAAATACTGGAAACAGGCTTCTTTTTCTCAGGTTAGGAAGAAGCAAAATCTGACTGTTAACCTATCATTTTCCTTGAGGATCAAAAGAGGTATCAGAGTTTTTTAAGTGACTGTAGCAGCTCTGTCCCATTTTTAGCAGCTACCGTATGTGTACCTAAAAGCAAGACATGTCAGACATAAGTACACCTAATCTTTTACATTATTTTCCTTTGTGGAATATATAAAAATAATTTTATTCAGTCTTTTATTGTGAGTACTCCTCTCTCTATCTGGTCTTAGAGTTGAACAAGTTACCACAGGGTAAGAAGTGATTCCATGCCAACTGATATTTAATTGTTTAAGTCTATGTTCTTTGCTTATTAAAAATATAAAATGATACAAATGGAGCTAGCTTAACTTTAGACTATGAAATATTCTGGACTGTCTGACATTTGGTCTCTACCAAGAAGTAGGGTACATACACATATATTTTGTTTATATATCCACATACTTAGATGTATGTACAGATATGAACACATAAGTATATGTAGACTGAAAGAAAAATATGGCAGACTCGTTAAAAATATTTTTATTTATTTATTTATTTATTTATTTCTCTAGGCAAGATTCTTCCCTCTCTAGTATATTGCTACTTGCTTATTACCTACATAAGGATTAACAGCACAAACTGAGAACATTAATATCTTTCAGTACACACACACACATAGATTATGATCTCAATTACACTAGGAAGAACTAATGAGTCAGTTACCCTGCGCGTGCTTCAGTTTAACAAATCAAAATTATACTCACAGTTCCATCATCAATTTATATTAAACCAGTGTATGCAAATTAATATAATGAGTATTGAAAAATCTGCATGTAGAAGTAGAGTTTAGGCAACAAATTCTATAGGCTGTATAAAGTATTACTTCTTTCTACAAATAGAGTAACCTGTGGAAAGACGGACTTTTATTGCAGGTCCTTTTCAAAATACCTCCTTCTTACTCAAGCTTATATCTTTACTGCTGTGCCCAGTTCTCGGCCTCAAGAGCTTAGAGAAAAGCTGCTCTGTTGAACAGTCAAGATCTTTGTATCTGTATTACCACTAAGTTCATCTGGACCTTACTGATTCAAAACTGAAAATTAACTAATCTGAAAGTACTTTCAGAATTTTGGTTAAAAAAATCATGTTTTTCTATGTGCATTCAGCAATATATAGTTAACTAACATGCTGATAGTACTAGTATAAATAATTATATTTTTTTGAAAATAAATCTAAAGAAGCCAATTCACAGATCTGTGGAATTGAACATCTGACTATTGGAAACTGAAATTATACAAAAGCAAGATACTGAAAATGTAACAGTAGTAAGTATTTTAACACCACCAAGCTGTCTTAAAGAACAAGTTATGCAGTGCAGCTCCTCTGAGGCCCAAGGCACTGGCTGACTAACAGAAGAACTGAGGATGGAAATTGATGACTTTTTATTTATTTATTTATTTGCTACCATTCAGTTTACTTAACAGCAAATGTCTAAAATATCTTCTTTTCTTAAATTAAATGAGAAAAGATTGAAAAGATAGCCCACAAGGTTGGTTTGAACTTCAGCTCTGCTCAGGACCCCTCTGCTTTTTCTCAGGATTGCACTGTGACCTGCATTCCTGTACGGCTTAGTGTTTTTTTTTTTTTTTTTCCCCAATATATACATTATTTATTTATTTATTTATTCATTTATTTACTTTTCCCTCAAGATCGTGTAGAATATTATTTATTTATTTATCTGTTTGTTTGTTTGTTTGTTTGTTTGTTTCTCCTTTTCTATTTATGTACATAGACTTACCACATTCTTAAATCTCTTCTTCTTATTTGGAAAACTCTAAGTGAACAGAACTCAGACATTGATGAGGTTGTTTTCAATCAATTAACATTTTCCTGCTATTGCTAAACAGCATCCACACATAACCTTCATGGAGCTGGTTGTCACTACAACCTTTTCAGAAGCATCGGGACTCATCAATCCTGAGCATTAACTGAATTTTTTCCATTAAGTTACGATGTGTGAAATTTCTATTAATTGTAAGGAAAGAACACCACCACGAGGGTGATCAAAAGACTGGACTGGGCTCCCAGAGAAGCTGTGAAATATCACCCTTTTGGGATTCTCAAAAGGTTCCTGGACAAGGCCCTGAAAAACCTGCTCTGCCAACCAACCTAAACCTGTCATTCTGTGGTTACAAAAGAGAACTGGATAAACTGGAAGAAATGATCTCAAATAACATAATCAATCACTAAGATAAATGTGCTCCAGAAGAAAAATTGGAGTGATGGGTTTTTATGTTGGCTCAGACTCTTCCCACATGAGAAGTGTTTTGTGTAGCTGAGAAAAAGTAATGCAGAGGAGCCATATCCCACTGTGAAAGGGCTGCTGTGCTGGCAACATTCATGGTTCTTTACTTTCTGAATCCTATATAGGAAACAGCTATGAACGTATTTTCCTACTTTCTTTACCCTTGTCTTTTCTTATGGTCTCTCAATGCCACTGACAGTCAAAGCAGTTTAGGAGAATCCTCATGATATATTCATTTTTCACAGGCACCAGGGTAGCACATAAAAGGTTTATGATTTGGTAATCTTTTAACACCTACCCCTTATATCTTCCAGTTTGCTGTGTGTACTGATGGGTGATAGCCAAAGGTTAGGTAATTACTGTATTTAACAGTAAAGAACTGTTTTCATCTTGCTAACAATAATGCCTTTTATAAAGGCTGGGGGGAAGGTAGAGAACAGTGCTGTGTCAGTATAATTCAAAAACCTTGAATTCAGCTCTGTAGTATTCCTCAGGAAATCACCATAATGTTCAGTACTCTCTGATCCAGTGAAACATTCAACAGGACAGTGATGTCAGTGGCAAGATGGCAGTGGAAAGAGAAAATGTTAGCGTGGTACATCACCCTCATTTATTGATAAGTCTCACCACAATAAAAGTCCTTCTGAATGTTAAGAAGAGCTTTCCGTCAAATAAAGTTCTGTAGAGCAGGTACTAAGCATATAGAATTTTTATTCATTATTATGGTTGTCTAAGAGTTTTTAACTAATTGGTTACATGACCATAACTTATTAAAAACATGCTTAATTTTAACAATTTAAAATGTTTAAACATTTTAAATTTAACAATTTAACTTAAATTTAACAATTTAACAATTTAAATTTAAATTAAACAATTTAAATTTAAACATCTAATCAAATATATATATATGTTATATAAAACAATTGATTTAGATGGAACCTCCTTAACTGAGAGTTTGTATTAGACTACTGTTTAAATACACACATATACAACTAGTGCATTATGTTCCTATATTCTCCAGTAAAATTAATATTTCTGTGGAATTTAGGATCTCTTTAATGCTGTTATACTGTTATTCTTTATTAAAGAAGCCTTCTGTGTGGAACCAATATAGAGCGGAGGCACACCAGAAAAAATGCTTTTTAGCATTTTGCACATCAGCAGTTACCCAGCATCAATTTGATTCTTTCCTCCACATGTTGAAACACAGCTCAGAGCATTAAAACCATTCCCCAGTGATTGGGATAAAAGTAGGTTAGTAGAGTGGGTTGCTAGGAGACAAGTGTCAGCGTCATCTATGACCTTGCAGGGCATAAAGAAGCTGTATAGATTTATTGAGCTCCATGGCACATTGTCTAAGTCCTCTGCTTGGCTGTCTTACTCCATTCCCATCTGCCATAGTGCTCTTGTGCTACCTCACACATGCACACATGCCCTCCAACCCTAGAGCAACCATGTGCGAGGAGATGCACTTCTGCTTCTTGAGACTTCCTAAAGCATCACCATTATTACTGTTGCATTAAGCTACAGCATAGTCCCTTAGCTAACTAGACACAGTGAAAGCAGCATCAGCAAAACCTCATTTTAAAAGCCTGTTTCTTCATATTGTTGCTGTAAGAAATATAAAAATCTGTCCCACTGGGAACAGCAAAATGAAAAATGTATATACGTCACAAAGTAATTTTGCTGTCACATTCAAAATGTTTTTTCAAAGTTGCATCCACAGTTTTCACAGCTGAGGTGACTTAAGGTTAAACAGTCATGTACTGTAAGGAGCTGTGTGGTACATTGGAAACAGTTGAAGGTATCAGGTAGAAGGAAAAGAAAATGAAAATTTGATACCTACACAAATAATTCAATCAAAAAAAGTCCTTTAGACATGTAAAATCCTTTCAGTAACAGAATGTTTCTTCCTGTGAGGCAGAATTGAATGCTTACTATTTATTTATATATATATATATATATATATATATATATATATATTGTATTACACAAACAAAAAAGATGTGCAATGGAGGCAAGATAATGAAGTCCTTGGGAAGTCTAGTCAATTTTTGTTAGCAGTTGAGCGAAAACGATCTCATGTAAAAATTTGTATTAAAAAGAACTGTGTTGTCTACTTTGAATGATGTATGATCCTTTACTCAACTCATATCATGTATTTACCATTTTGTCAGACAGAAATACATGTAACAGTAAAGACTACTGTTAGGGAGAAAAGGACCACTTTTCCTAAGCAAATTATCTATAATGTTTTCCTCCAATTTGGCAGGTCCCTAATGGATGCTGGAGGGGGAATAAAATAGAATCATAGACTATCCGGAGTTGGAAGGGACCCAAAGGGTCATCGAGTCCTAATCCTGGCCCTACCCAGGTTCAAACGCTTCTTAAACTCTAAAAGGCTTGGTGCCATGACTACGTCCTGGGGAGCCTGTTCCATTGCGCGACAACCCTCTCAGTGACGAACCTCTTCCTGATACTTCCTAATACTCTGTGAGTACAATAAAATCTAGTTGAATCAGAGCAGTTGATAAAGCACATTAGCGCATTAAAGGAAAAAAAAAAAAAAAAAATCTTGGAGGAAATTCCTTGTCATTTTCACTCTTGTATTCAAACTAGGGACTTCTTCCTAAACCATCTCAACTAACTACAGCTGTCATAGAGTTGCTCAGACACGATGAGTACAGGAACATTAAAATCAAAGTTTATGTCTGGCTCACCGATGCCAGTAGATTAAGCTCCTTAATCAATTCAAGTAAAAAATAAGAAATTGATTGTTTTTTCCTTTGATATTATCCCTTCTCAAATCATGAAACCATGGCTGAGAGATTTTCGAGCACAGAATTATTACAAACATGAAAGAAATAGTAGAAGGGCAGGCAGTCCTATTCCTTTCATAAAAAGCTATTGAATCTTTTTATGTGATGTGGCATCAGGAGATACAGAAAGTGATTTGGTGCCTAACCTGCTCTGTTAGCAGAATTTTGGGTCTAGTGCACAGTTCAACACATAGCCCACTTCAGTGATCCACCTGATTCTTTGAGCAACTAGAATACCAATGACCATTCCTGCCATAAATGCTAGCTGAATGCTCGTGAATTTGATTTTGGACATTTCAGTGGGCATCTCCACCTACTTTGGTGGTGTTGAGGGTTTGCCACCTGTTCATCACATTTTGTTTCAAAAGCTAGGAGAGTCAATCCTCTGGGCATGTTCAGAGACAAGCCACTGAAGCCAAGCAGCACTAAACTTGGCACACAGCAGACTCATCATGGACATACTAATGATCACTGTTTCTGCTGGCTTTTTTATACAATACCCTAGTGTCCAAAAATAAGAAATCAGGACTAAAATACATTCTCTACTAGTAAAAATTCTAGTGGGGGGGTGGGGGTTGAGTTTCCACGTGGGAAAAAGAAGAGGCACAGAAGGAAAAGGGATAGCCTCATGATAGAAACTTGGGTGAAAGCCCTTACATATCCCAAACTGCAACCACATCAGCTTTCCAGGGCTCTGTGTCCAAAACATAAGTGACAGCTTATTTGTATCACACACAGCTGCCTGCTTAGTTTATGGTGTTTGAGTAGGAGTGTAATTTTAAAGGGAGCCTCTACATTCCTTTGAAGATAAATTAATATTATTTTCAACAAAGGAACAGAGCTATACATTTCTAACCTAATTATACAGTGAAGAAGAAGTTAATATCCTTCTTCCCTCAACTCCTGCAAACAAACCAACAAACAAAAAAAAAGAAGAAATAAAGAAGACTTAAAAAAGAATCAATCTACAGAGCAGCCAAAACTTTGCCATTGACTTTCCCAGAGTTTTAATTTCACTACGTATTTTAAAAGAAACATTTTGAATTATGAAGAAAATGACATCTCACAACATGAATTTCCTCACAAAAACATTGTTGCTTCTATGCAAAACAAGAGATTATGTTGTTCTCAGAATTAGACAGCACCCAGTCTGAGGATGTGCATATACTGAGAAGACGGAACAACAAAGTTATATTACTGCTGGTCTTCTTCAAAGCAATAAGACCCTGTGTGCTTTTGATTATCTTCTAAAGTAACAATTTAAAATGATAATCAGAAATTTCCCTTTTGCCTCATTGAGATTAAAATTAATCTGTGGTTATGTCTACATTAGTAAATTAATACAGTGCCCAGGAACATCATAATCTATGCTTAACTCCCTTAAAAGTCTGTACCATGCTTTGGATTGTGCCCACGTGTACCCTTTTCTGCTGCTGGACAGTGATCTGGATTTAGACCGTTGTAGGGAACATTATCATTAAGGAGTATCATAGAATCATTTAGATTGGAAAAGACCACCAAAATCATCTGGTCCAACCATCAAGCTTATGTATACAACTACAATATTTTAGAGTCTACAAGGGTAAAGGAATGAGGTGCCACATGCTATCAAGGACTGCATGGAAAATAAAAGGAATTAAAGTCTGTGTGCAGCTGTGAGGACATGATCTCACTGAGACTATGGGGATATGATGGGATGACTCCCACAACTGGAGTGCTGCAGTGGAATGATACAAGCGCAAGATGGGAAAATGAGGAGGTGCAGTTGCACTTAATGTGACAGGTCAGCCACAGTGCATGGAGCTGTGCCCATTGATGGATGATAAACCAAATGAGAGCTTGCAGGTAAAGACAAAAATTCAGATGAAAATGGGTGGCTCTTTAGTGGGTACATGCTATAGGTCCCCTGACCAGTAAAGGCAAGTGAAATGGGCTTTCTACAGACAGCTTAAATTAGCCTCATGTTCATATTCCCTGATTCTCACTAGAGGCGTCAACCACCTTGATATTTGTTGGAGGAAGAACAGAGAAGCAGGGCACAAGTAATACAGGCAGTTCTTGAAGAGCATTGATGAGCACTTCCTGACCCAGGTATGTGGTGCTTTTACCCAGCTGGGCAGCTGAACTCTAACATGACTGCTCTCTATCTCCCTCCTCAAAGGGTAATAGAAGAAAATACAATGAAAAGGGTTCCAAGGTTGAGTTAAGGACAGGGAGATCAATCAGCAGTTATTGTCATGGGTAAAACAAACATAGTGAGATTAAAATATTTTATTGCTTATTACTTAACAGACTAGAACAGTGAGAAGCTAAAAGCAATCTGAAAATACCTTCCCCTCATCCACTCTCTTCTACCTCCTTCTCCCAAGCAGTGAGGAGGGGGAATGGAGGCTGCAGTCAGTCACTAATGCTTTGTTTCTGCTGCTTCTTCATGGTCACTCTGTTCCCCTGCTCGTCATGGGTCCCTCCCATGGGATACCGTCCTTCCTGAACTGAGCTTGCAGGGGCTTCCCACAGGCAGCAACTCTTCAATAAATACTCCGTCATGGGCCTGTACCATAGGGTCCATCCATCAGGAGCAAACTGCTCCAGCACGGGTCCCCCATGAGCGGCAGCTCCCTGTAGATCCCCTTCTCCCGCATGGGCTCCTCTCCATGGGCTGCAGCTCTGGCCAGGGGCCTGCTCCTGCGGGGGCTCTCCATGTGCCACAGCTTCGTCCAGCCCACATCCACCTGCTCCACCGTGCACTCCTCCACAGGCTGCAGCATGGAAGTCTGCTCTGTCATGGTACCCCATGGGCTTCACCCTTCTCCACAAGGGACCTCTCTGTGGGCCACAAGGGAACTTCTGCTTCAGTGCCTGGAGCACCTCCAGCCCTCCTTCTTCATAGCCCTTGGTGTCTGCAGGGCTGTTTTCCATTCCTCTCCTTCCCAGATGCTGTTACACAGGATTTTTTGTCCCTTTCATAAATATGCTATCCTAGATGTCTAACCAGTATTGCTCACTGGCTCATCTCTGGCCAGTGGTGGATCCCTTCTGGAGCCTGTTGAAACTGGCCCTTATCTAACATGTATTCATCTCATACAGCCCACATCTGCAGCCTCCTGCTACCAAAACCTTGCTACACGTAAACTCAATACAAGGTGAAAGAGAAACCAATGAGAAGAGGTGTTCTACTGAATCTCACATTCACGAATGGGTAAGTGTTTGCTGTGGATGTGAATGTCGACAGCAACCTTGGTTGTAGTGACAATGCAGCAATGGAATTCAGGATCCTGAGATGATGGAGAGGGCAAAAAGTAAGATCACAACCTTGGGTTGTAAAAGCAGAATTTGGCCTATTCACAGATGTGCTTGAAAGAGTCCCATGGGATAAGGCTGTGGAAGGAAGAGGATCCCAAGAATGCTGGCTGATGTTCAAAGAGCACCTCATCCAAGATCAAGAACAGCCCATCCCAATGACAGGGTTGTCAAGCAAAAAATGCCTGAAGGAATGAGTAGATGAACAAGTATGTGTTGGTGTAATTCAGATCTAAAGGAGGATATAGAAGGTGGAAGCAGCTACAGGAAATCTGGGAGGCATATAAAGGCACTGTCTGAGCATGTAGATATTCAATTAGTAAAGCTAAAACTTTTCCTGGTGAGGGAAGTCAAAGGCAACAAGAAAGGTTTCTGTAAATGCAAAAGTACAAAAACAAAAGGAAGATGGGAAAATGTGGGTCCATTGCTGAATTAAACAGGAGACCTGTTAAAAACAAAACCAAAAACAAACAAACGAAAAAACAACAACAGTAAATGTTGAGTTACTGAAAGCCTTCTTTGCATCAGTGTTTACTAGCAAGACCTGTCTTCAGGAATCCAAGGTACTTGAAACCAGTTGAAAAGTCTGGAGCAAGGAAAGACACACCCTTGTGGGAGAGGATCCTGTCAGGGAGTACTTATGCAAACTGAGGCCTAGGGTCCCAGATGGGATGCACCCATGAGTTCTGGAGGGGCTGGCATCTGGCAGAACTTTTCCTGCTAATGGTCATAGCAATTGGTAGAAGTGTTTGAGGTTTGAAAGTCAGCAAAAGTCTCATCTATCTTCAAAAAGACCAAAGACGGCTTGGAAAACTATAGGTTGTGTAGCCTCACCTTGATCTCTAGATAGGTGATGGAACAGCTAATTCTGGAAACTCTTTCCAGGCACATGAAACACATTGGTTAGGCAGATTAATCATAAATTCACCAAGAGGAAATAATATTTAACTTGATAACCTACACTTACTGGTTTGTTAGAGGAGGAGAGAGTAGTGGATGTAGTATGCCTTGACTTCATCAAGGCTTTTGACATTACCATAAGATTCTCATAGAAGCTCAGTACAGACTGGATACAGACTCAGTACAGTGACATGGATTGGAAACTGGCTGAATGACTGTTCTTAGGATGTGATCAGTGGTATGAAGGCCAGGGTACACATTGCTAAGGATACAGGATACAACACAGCAGAGAAGAAACAGTCTAAGAGGTTTCTGAAGTCTGTGTTAACTTCCTGACACAATTCATGAATGAGCCATCTAGGGATATTGTCCTGCTGGACCTTTTGCTCACAAATAGAGAAGGATTTGTGGGTGATAACAAGGCTGGAAACTATCTTGGGCACAGTGATCATGAATTAATAGAGTTTTTGATTGTTGGAGAAGTAAGGAGTGGGGTTAGCAGAACTGCCACCCTGGACTTCCAGAGGGTGGACTTCAGCTTATTAAGGAGACTGGTTAATGGAGTCCCTGTGGAGGCAGTCCTTAAGGGCAAAGGAATTCAGGAAGGCTGGGTACTGTTCAAGAAGGAAATCTTAAAAGAATAGGACCAGGCTCTCCCCACATGAAGAAAGATGAGATGGTGCAGAGGAAGACTGGTGTGACTGAGCAGGGAGCTGTAGCTACAGCTCAGGAAGAAAAAGAGACCTTTGGAAGAAGGAACAAGCCACTCAGAGGATTACAAACATGTTGTGAGGCTGTGCAGAGGGAAAAATAGGAGGGCCAAAGCCCAACTTGAGGACAATCTGGCTACTGTCTTTAAGGACAATAAAAATGTTTTTACAAATACATAAACAAGAAAAGAAACACTAAGGAGAATCTCCATCCTCATAGTGACAAGAGTTGAGGAAAAGGTGGAGGTACTTAACATCTTATTCGTCTCAGTCTTTAGCAACTGTTCTCCAGGTTCTTAGCCCTCTGAGCTGGTAGAAAGGGACAGGGAGAGAATGAAATTCTCATAATCCAAGAGGAAAATTGTAGTGACCTGCTACTCCACTTAGATGCATGCAAGTCTATGGAGCCAGATGGGTTTAACCTGATACTGAGGGAGCTGGTAGAAGTGCTCACCAAGCCACTTTCCATCATTTATCAGCAGTTCTGTCTATCAGTCTCCCAGTTGACTGGAGGCTATGAAATGTGATGCCTATCTACAAGAAAGGCTGAAAGGAAAGCTCAGGGAACTACAAGTCTATCAGTTGTACTTCAGTGCCAGGGAAGGTTATGAAGCAGATCATACTGAGTGCCATCACACAATGCATATAGGACAACTAGGTGATCAGGCTTGGTCACCTAGATTGGTCAGCATGAGCTTATGAAAACAAGTGCTTCTTTACTGACCTGATCTCCTATGACAAGGTAATGTGCTACTGGATGACAGAAAAGATATAGATGTGGTCCATCTAACTTCAGTAAGGCTTTTGATAACGTCTCTCACAGCATTCTCCTGGAGAAACTGGCTGATCACTGATTTGATGAGTGTCTGTTTCATTCGGTTAAAAACTGTCTGTGTGGCCAGGCTGAATGAGTTGTGGTGAATGGAGTTAAATCTGGATGGAGGACAATCACTAGTGGTGTCCCTCATAGCTCAGTACTGGAGCAAGTTCACTTTAATATCTTTATCAATAATCTGAATTATGAGATCAAGTGCACTCTGAGTAAGATTGCAGATGACACCAAGTTAGGCATGAGTGTTGAGCTTCCAGAGGGTAGGAGGGTTGTTCACGGGGATCTAGATAGACTTGACTGGTGGGCTGAGGCCTACTGTATGAATTTGAACAAGGCTCAGTGCTGGGTCCTGCACTTGGGGCAGAACAACCCCATGCAATGCTACAGGCTGGGGGAAGATTGGCTAGAAAGCTGCCTGGCAGAAAGGGACCTGGAAGTGTTGGTTGATAGTTGGGTGGACTCTACCCATAGGGCAGTCTGCTGCCTACATGAGGCCTGGGTCAGGGACATTACAAGGACATTTCCTGACCTTGTTTGCCCCTTCGATTATTACTCCTTATTGATAATTCAGGCTGGCAGTGATGAAATTGCTGAGAAGCCTGAAGACTATCAAAAGGGGCTTCAGAGTACTGGGAAGGTTACTAGATGGAGCGTGTGTGCAGGTGGAGTTTTTCTCTATCCCTTCAGTGGTGGGGAGGGATATTGAGTAGACTGGGAATGTCCAGTTGATTAATACGTGGCTGAAAATCTGGTGTAATCTCAGGAATATATATATATATATATATTGATCATAGGGAGGTTTACTCAGCACCTGGCCTGATAGCTGCCGATGAGTCCCACCTGCCCCAAAGGAGGAAAGGTACTCCAGCCTGGGAGCTGGCAGGGCTCACTGAGAGGGCTTTAAAGTAGTTATGAAGAGGGACAGAAGGGAAATGAAGCTCAATAGAGATGATCCTGGAGAAGCAGTCCCAGTGTTCAGGGTGAGGGCAATGGCGCAAGTGAAGTGCATCTACACCAATGCACAACAAACAGGAAGAGCTGGAAGCCATCATGTGGCAGGCAGACTATGACCTAGTTGCCATCACTGAAATGTGGTGGGACCACTCCCATGACTGGAGTGTTGTGATGGCTACAAGCTCTACAGAAGGGACAGGCAACTAAAGAGGGGTGGTGGTGTGGCTCTCTATTTTAGAGAGTGTTTTGATGTTGTTGATATTGGGGTTGGGAATGCAAAGGTAGAGTCCTTGTGGATAAGGAGCAGGGGGCTGGCCAACAAGGTGGCCATCCTGGTGGGATGACTGCCAAACCAGGATGAACCAGGATGAAGAGACAGATGAGGTCTTCTATAAGCAGCTGGCAGAAGTTGCTCAATCACCAGTGATTTTTAAGACATTAAGACAAGTGAGGAAATGTTAAGAGAACTGGGACTGTTCAGCATGGAGCAGAAAAAGCTTAGTGGTGTGGTCTCATCAACGTCAATAAACACTTGAAAGGAGGGTGCAAAGAAGAGAAAGATGAGCTCTTTTTTTTTTTTTTTTTTTTTTTTTTTTTTTTTTTTTTTTTTTTATAAAATCATAGTATCATTAGGGTTGGAAAAGACCTCCAAGATCATCTGGTCCAACCACCACTCTACTACCAATGTCACCCACTAAAAAATGTCCCCAAGCACCAGGTCCAAGTTCTCCTTAAACACAGCCAGGGACTGTGACTCCACCACTTCCTGGGCAACTCATTCCAATGCCTGACTACTCTTTCAGGGAAAAATTTCTCCTAATTTCTAACATAAACCTCCCCTGGCACAACTTGAGGGCGTTCCCTCTAGTCCTATCAATAGTTATCTGTAGGAAGAAGAGGATGAATCCCAGCTCTCCACACCTTCCTTTCAGGTCGTTCTAGAGAGCAATAAGGTCTCCCTTGAGCCTCCTCTTTTCCAGACTAAGCAGCCCTGGCTCCCTCAGTTGCTTCTCATAGGACTTGTTCTCCAGACCCTTCACCAGCTTCCTAGTCCTTCTCTGAACATACTCAGGGCCTTGATGTCATTCTTGTAGTGAGGGGCCCAAAACTGAACACAGTACTCGAGGTGTGGCATTGTCAGAGCAGAACATAGGAGAATGATCACATCCCTGATCCGGCTGCTTGCATTCCTAATGCAAGCCAGGGTGCTGTTGGCCTTCTTGGCCACCTGGGCACACTGCTGGCTCATGTTCAGGTGGGCATCAACCAACATCCCCAGATCCTTTTCCTCTGCCCAGCTTTCCAGCCACTCTCCCCAAGCCTGTAGCGTTGCATGGGGTTATGGCCAAAGTGCAGGACCTGGCACTTAGCCACATCAAACCTCATCCCATTGGCCTCTGACCGTCGACCCATCCTTTCCAGGTCCCTCTGTGTGAGAGATGGAGCACAGATGTCCCAGAGAGGTTGAGGAGTTTCTGTTGATATTTGTAAGCCACCTGGCCATGGTCCTAGGCAAGCTGATGTAGGTGTCCTCCTTGAGCAGGTAAGATCAGATGATTCCAGAGATCCTTTCCAACCTTGACTATTATGTGATATTGTTCCAAGATCCATTTATTTTGCTACATGAATGTAGGGCTGTTAGAACAGAAAATCTGATGGTGTACTGTGAGCCTTAACGGTTATTTGAAACCTGGCAGTTTTACTCTGAAATAAAGACATTGAGACTCTCTTTTGAAGTCCTTAGTTTAGTATCCATGGGCAAAAGATCTGTAGAAGTTGCAAGTGGCAAGATTAGGAAATGTGTGAAAATGTTGTAATGTGTTATTTTTGTTACTAACAGTGGATGTTTTAAAGATTCATTGGGTAATGTGATATTTAGATCAATGTTGTTGAAATGGATGCAGATAGCCTGAGATCAGCTTTTCACCATAAAATTTCTATGAATTCATAACAGGACACTTGCCACACAACAATAGAAACTCACAACAGAAATTTGATTTTTAGTTCAAAAACTGTAATAACAAAGTATCCAAAGACAAATTGTCATAATCAGCAATTTGGCTCTCTGTTAATATCCTGAAGTCTAATGGACTAGTTTCAACATATATTTTAACAGAATCAACATCTTACACCCTTTGACGTGGGCCCATTTTTTACCCGTCCTATACCCTTTCTTCCTCCATCTCTAATAGCCTGCCAGACCCACACATGGCTGGATGTAACCCACTGAACTGCCAAAAAAACCTATCCCTCCCCGATTTCAATAGTTTAGTTTTCTACCAATTTGATGAACTGAGACAGGTAACAATAGGGTAAAAAGGATATCAGGACCATAACACATACAAGATGCAATATACAGAGATCTATATATTGAAAAATGAGAGCTTCCTTCCTTCCTTCCTTCCTTCCTTCCTTCCTTCCTTCCTTCCTT
>NC_048926.1:38318781-38325108 GCF_011077185.1 Oxyura jamaicensis
TCCTTCCTTCCTTCCTTCCTTCCTTCCTTCCTTCCTTCCTTCCTTCCATCTTTTCCTTTGTCACAGTGAAATATGGAGAGTGATCATAAACATATTCTTGTGTAGACTTGTGGCATATTCTTGTGTAGACTGAGTTAATTGGCCACACAAATAGGCCAAGTTATTTGTCCTTACAGATGTCAGAAGGTGTTAGATAATCCAAATCCTTATGAGATTTCTATGCATGTCTGATTGCACACTTGTTTCTCTATGTGTGTGTGTAAGTGCATGTGGTGTCCACAGACGTATTAAAATGCTCCATGTGTCTATACACATGCAGTTGTCAGCAGAGCAAATGCTACAGCAATGGAGGGCTGTTTAGGTCCTTACAAATATTTAAACATATACATATTGAATGGCCTTTACTATTAATCAAGTACAACTGAGAATGATCAAATTAATCTTATTTGTATGGACATTGTCCTATAATACTATGCTCTGGGGAAAGCAGGATTGGATCTATATTGAGCAGCTCCGTCCCTCACTCCAAGTCAATGAGCTGTTGGTCAACTATATAGGCCAAAAATATGCCAGCTCTGTCAACAGTTACTGCTGTTTTGGGTCTTGGTATCACCTTACTACTGAATGATTTAGAAAACAATGTGCAACAAAGCAAGCAGCAAGATGATGGAAGTAACATGAGAATGAGCTGAACAGAAGTGCTGATGCCAACATACTCATGCACCTCTGCTTTTAGAGCACAGGTGTGTTTTCAGTAATATATTGAATCTTTGCTGTTGGCTCTGAACATGTTTGCATGAACTCAGTCCATGTCAGGAAGAACCTTCAGAGTTTCTTCCCAACTCCAGTGTTTACAGTGTTCACACAAGAACAAATAACAATTCACTGCAAGCCACCTGTAGCAGTGCTTCCTCTTGTAAGTATTTTCCATTGCAGGAAATCCAAAGTCATGGCAAAGTCACCCTAGAGGAACTAGATCAGAATGATTCAGCATAGAACTGAAATCTGGGCCATTGTATTTAATGAGAACGCATTTAAATTTCTTTGATATTTCTTTGTGGTTTTGTATTAAAGACCCCAGGGTGCAGCATATTCCATCTTAGATACTCTAGCTTTGGTAAATAAGCAAATAATCAGTTACCTGTAAGCAAAATAAATATATTCTATACATATTATGCATTAACACCTTTCCTTTAGAAATAAATAGCTCTCTGTCAAGGATTTTTTTATATTATACAATTAGATATACTGAATAAATGTAAAAAAATATATATAGTTATTATGAAAATGTTATGTCTGCACATGTAACTTATTTCAGCTTTGTTTTAAGCCAGTGCACAGAATTTCTGTCTTGTTTTAGGAAGAAAAAAAAATGATAAAAGCATGATCTTACCCTGCACCCTGCAATCTGTGGGATATAAATATGTATTTCAATGTACAAAGAAACAGAGTCTGGGCACAGAGTACCTTGTAAATGTCTAATTTGAAGATTACATGGAGTAGAACTGTTAAAGTGGGGGGAAAAATTCAACACTTCTGAAATAAATTTCCATAATCTTTTTTTCAGAGTCACTGAGGTAAGCTGCTTCAAGACAGAAGAGTTAGAAAATACAGAACACTTTTGTGCTTGGGCCAAGAGTTTTTTCACTTGTTTATAGTTCCTATATGGTGAAAGGGACCATTATAGATGATTGACCAGGTCAGTTCTTTAAAGTGAATCTAGACTTCTGCAGAAGCAGATCGTGGTTTCAGGGATGCAGAAAAATAGTTACTAGCAAAAAAAACCACCACCACCACCAAAAAAAACCACACAAACCTTTTAGATTATTTCAGTAAAAACAAAACAAAACAAAACAAACAACAACAACAACAAACAACAACAACAAAAAAACAGTATCAGAAAGGCCTTCAGCACTTTCACAGGTTATCTGATCTTTGTGTTGAGAGACGTAACCGATCCTTCCTTGCATAAGACTTTAATGTGCTTCGATGATTGATGCTATAAGAGAGAAAAACAACATGACCTTACATCCACTGAGCTGGGATAAAGAGGGATATTATGAAGAATATTAAATAAAACAAATACATATTTTATTTCCCCGCCTCTGCCTTCTTTTCTTCTCCTCATTTTAAGGTAGATACGAAAAATCTCTGTAGAAAAGTGAAAATTTTTTTCTTGACTTGCTCACCCTTTAATCCACATAGTTCAACGTATACAGCTCATTGTTGAGGGTCACCAGCGGGTTTTAAGAATCAATGTAGAACTGGTAGTTTTCAAAGCTACAAGTCATAGGAAGATCAACGCCAATAAAGCCTGTGGTTGGGATGTACAGAGAGGTTGCAGGATATCCTGTTCTTGCTCCTTAGAGTTTGCTAGAACATTTCTCCAAAATATTCTATTATTTAATTATTCTTTATTATACCTTTTAAAAATAAGAAAAATCACAAAATCCAATCAATTTTGTATAAAACAACAACAAAAAACAAAACAAACAAAAAAACACCAACCAACCAACCAACCAACCAAAAAAAAAAACAAACCACCAGCACAATCACATATCATATAGAAAGTAAGTGTTTAAAACTGAGACAAACAGTGCTTAATATAAGGTCACATAAATGCATACATTTCATGGCCTCAGTTCAGAAATGGCTGATTTTTAAACATACATTAATTAGTATGCTTTAATTCTGTTGTATTGCCTGTGATGTTCTGTCAGAAATTAGAGTGATTTTCTTAGCAATGAAAACATCTTAAAATTAACAGCACAGGTGAAATATATAATGCAACATGTTTATAATTTTATTAGCTTTATTTATTTATTTTTTAAATGTTATTTATTTATTTATTTTTACCACTGCTATTTTGTGAGGCGAAATCCAGATATTTCCCTCCAGGTTTTCTTATCTCATAAATATTTTATTAGGGAAACCGGCAATTAATAGGTAAAGGTGCTTACTACCTGGACAGCCTTTCATGACATATATTCATATATCAAAGTATCAACAAAGATGTCATGCTGATGTAGATAATGATTTGTGTATCTGTGCTTATGAATGCAAAATGCATCATCTAGTCTATCTGTTCAACTGACTAAGAATGTTACAGAATTGTAGTTATTTACAAACTGTGTCTAAAAGTACTTAAAAACACTTCAGCAATTCAGGACCCATAGAACAGGGGATATATTCTTGATTCACATGAGATGAGAAAATCCATAAGCAGTAGCGAGACAGTAAGCTCTGGTTTGAAAAAGAACTACTTGAAATCTGCTAGAATTGTGTCCTTAGTTCTACTTGAAACATGTTAACCATGGACAGGCACATTGCCCTGAGTGATTTTGTCCAACTTATTTCCTTTCATCATTTCCTTTCCTTTCTCTTATCCTATCATCAATATATAGCAGTGGGGAGTAGCCTTACAGTAGCCTGCAATATTGGCTGAAAGGGATGTCAGTGCTTTGGTTCCCAGAAATCTTTTCAAAATATGGTAACACATACACGTCAACATTTGTCCAAAGCTGATACTAATTCTAAAAACAGACAAAAGGTTTTTCACTCATTGGGAACATTAATGTAGAAAAATACCAATTATTATTTTATATATCAGGAATCACATACATAAAGACCAAAATGAACAAAAATTCTACCATGGATCTCCACTGTAAAAGTGTTTCAATGACAGTGCAGTGACAGCCTTGCCATGCCATGCCATGCCCAAAATAACAACTGCTCTGAGATTTCTCAAAGGCAGAAAAATATTGAATATTATCATAGACAAACTCCTGCTTTTGAAGATAGGCTGTATCTTTTTTTTTTTTGTATTCTAAAAAATATAGAAATTATCTTTAAATCATTCTTTATTTTGAAAAAAAAGAAAAAAAAAAAGTCTGTCTTTAAATACACTTCCCTGCCCAATGCTTGATTTTTTGTAAAATATGTTTTCAAAGCATCTTCAAAACTGCAGGTATTTTCTTCCCCTCGCCCAAGAAATGCTATGCAGGACTATTTCTGCAGTTTGTATCTTTCTATTATTTACAATTCCAGTACTGTGTGTAAGAACCAGAATATCAGAAATATACACATATCAGTTCCTAACTGTGCTAACACTCCTTGTTTTACAGATTTTGCTCTGACATTCACAGGTGTTCCCTTCTATTCCTATCTGCATCTTGGCTATGCTGCTGCAGTAATAATGACTGAAATTTTGTGTTAATTACCTACAGAAATTCAAATTTTAAATACAAATGTTAGAGATATTTCTTTCTGATCTTCCCATGGTGAAGTGTTCCAAAGAGAAAGCAGTAGCAGTGAATACTGAAATATTTACCTGTCCCATACTGCTCCTGGAAAACCCAGTTTATCACCCCAACTTGACACTGGGATTTAGGAAGAGAATTTAAATGAGTTGGTAGGGAGAGGAAGGCAAGCTCTTTCAAGTAACTGTCCTTCAATTGAAACACTGCTGACTGTTAAGAAATTTGCATTGCCAGTGACTATTGTGGGTATTCTAGGATCCTTAAAGGTCTTTTTTAGATTCATATGCTATCTTTGTAAGCTTTTGTGTGTTGTGGTACATTTTAAAATACACTTTATTTTTGCTATCAGAAAACTCAAGACTTTTTTTAGGCAGGTAGCTATCAAATTTTGCAGATTAATTATCCACAAATAAGCACAGCCCCTATGTAGTAACACCTGGTACTAAAAA
Organism: Oxyura jamaicensis; assembly: GCF_011077185.1. Taxonomy (NCBI): domain Eukaryota; kingdom Metazoa; phylum Chordata; class Aves; order Anseriformes; family Anatidae; genus Oxyura; species Oxyura jamaicensis. Next base: position 38,323,490 of record NC_048926.1, read on the forward strand.
TTTTTTTAAGCCAATTCTCTAAAAACCGAAGAATTTCAGAAGACAGATGGAGTTATGTTCTATCCTTTCAGCTACATTTTCGAGAATGTTATACTATGCTTTCCTCTGAGCTTTGATATTTGTTAGAGCTTCAATAGAGTGAACATATATTATCCTACTTAGTGGGATTATTAGTGTAATTAACATTGCTAGTGTGCTACTTTTGCTATCACTAAGCAATAGTGTCTGAATGGAAGTCTGAGATTTTTTTTTTTCTCATTGAAATGTGTGCTGACACCAGATAAATTTACACAAATTCTTAATCCTCACTATAGGGGAAATTTCTGAGTCCATCATTTTGATTATTACTTAATATTTCCGGAGGTTGACATTTTGTTCTTAGTTGGTTGGCAGAAAAGCCAACAGAATAGAAATGCTGCAATACAAAGGATTCATTCCCACAGATTGCCACTAGTTTCCTCACATTTGTACTGAAGTTAATTTAGTGCCAACTTCTCACTGAGGACTTCTGCAGTCATGACTGCAAGCCACAGTATTGTTGATTGGTCTGGGAAACAATATTACTTTAACAGAATGTTACAGGAAGGAATAAAAATCTGTCTAGACATTAGGAGTTAAATCAGTAGGTTGTTTTGTTCCATTCTATAAATAACATTGCGTATTAACAAAACACATTTAACCCAGCAAGTTAAAGATGAATTTTCATCCATGAAAATAGCTCAATATCTGAAACAGTATTTGATTATTCCTTATAGAGTACTCAGAACCAAAGAAATACACTATCAACTTTTCCCTTCACTAGTGTATGTCTATACTTATGAACTGCATGATGATTATTTTAATGATTGCTCAAAACACCTCAGAAGCTATATCATCCTTTTTCAGTGAGAAGTCTATTCTGAGGAGTATTATAATGAATTCAAAAATATTCCATGCAGAGTGATCCTGAGCAAAAGACAACAAAATTGTTATTTCAACATGTGGGGGCACAGTGATAAAATACGAATAATGTGAATAAGTCATGCATGGTTAAGTCACAAAGTCACAGCCCATAAAAATCTACATTCATAGAATAGCTTAGGTTCAGAGGAACTTCAGGTTATGATCAGGTCCATTCCTTTGCTCTATTCTGGAAGAGCTTAGATGAGGTTGTTCATGGCCTTGTACAGTTGCATTTTGAATGCAAGGATGGAGACATATTTGATTTTACAAGCCTGGATATACAAATCCTGTTATTTAAGTAAAAGAGTTTACCTGTAACCCTTCCTTATTATGCAATTTCTGTTTTTGAAGTGTCCAAAGAATTGTTTTCTATGTCATGTGTGAAATTTCAAATTATTTGTTTTTGATATTTACAATAAAAAACAACAGAATTTCAGTGTGAAATTACTTGTCAGTGTGAAATGCAGATAAATATCATTTATTAGATAAAAATCTTTTATTAATGTACTCCACATGAATGTTTTTCTGAGGCATTTTAAATATTTTTTCTATAAAGATTGTAAAGGGATTTTCTTCCCTTCCCTTCCCTTCCCTTCCCTTCCCTTCCCTTCCCTTCCCTTCCCTTCCCTTCCCTTCCCTTCCCTTCCCTTCCCTTCCCTTCCCTTCCCCTCCCCTCC
>NC_048926.1:38355108-38367454 GCF_011077185.1 Oxyura jamaicensis
CCCCGGTCAGGCCTCACCTGGAGTACTGTGTCCAATTCTGGGCTCCCCGGTACAGAAAAGACAGGTATCTCCTCGAAAGAGCCCAGTGGAGGGCCACAAAGATGATATGAGGCCTGGAGCATCTTCCCTATGAAGAAAGGCTGAGAGACCTGGGTCTGTTCATCCTGGAGAAGAGAAGACTGAGAGGAGATCTCATCAATGTGTACAAATATCTGAGGGGTGGGAGACAGAAGGATGTAGCTAACCTCTTCTCAGTGGTTTGTGGGGATTGGACAAGGGGCAATGGCGTCAAGATGGAGCAAAGGAAGTTACGCACCAACATGAGAAAGAACATTTTCTCAGTGAGGGTGACAGAGCACTGGAACAGGCTGCCCAGGGAGGCTGTGGAGACTCCTTGTCTGAAGATATTCAAGGCCTGTCTGGACGCCTACCTGCTCAGCATGCTCTGAGGAACCTGCTTTGGCAGGGGGATTGGACTCAATGATATTTCGAGGTGCCTTCCAACCCCTACAGTTCTGTGATTCCATGATTCTGTGATTCTGTGATTTTGTGATATTACAGACCTCTGTAACTCTAGAACTGTTTAAATTCTGGATTTTGGTTGTAATCTTCCCTGGATATGAGAAATCAGTTCAACTGAGCTTTTTGATATCCATAGTCCTACTGAATGTAGTATAATGCCAAGTAAAACTTAGTTTTAAAAATATAATCAAGAATTTTTCTTGTCTAAGTCAACCAAAGCGAACTTATAAATAAATTTATATCATTTAATCCTGCTCATGCATTATACTTTTTCACTTTATGTTTCAGAGAATTGAAGGCTTTCATAAAGCACCTTTTTGCCTGTGTTTATTACAGAAATATGTTTACAGGATGCAGGTACATACAGAAGGATTTTTTATTAGAAGTCACTCAAGAAACTGATCAGTGTCAGTCATATATTGGTAATAAAATTCAAACAAACAACTGTAAGTGAGAAAATAGAGAGCTTTTAGGCTTCATATTCCAAGACACCTATATCTACATTGTCTGACACCCTCTCAATAAATTTAAATGATATACTGAAGTCAATCAATGTGCCCAGCTCTATGGCTTACCATTTTGAGCCCATCACCGTCTTCTTCAATTTTGTATTGCTTATAGTGCTTCTTTCAATTAATTCTAGAGAGCTTTTTCCAAACATATTTACATTTTTTTTTTCAGAATTGCTAATAATGATTCATATGGCAATTAATATCTATTAGTTTTATTACTTTATCAAGATTACATGTTAGCTCATAATGACTATTTTATTTAGAAGTTAGTAATTCATGAATAATAAATAAGCACTGATCCCTTCTATGACTGCAATTTCTCTGTCATTTATTTTGTAATAAGATAATTAGTTGATATAATTAATGAATAATGTATATACTGTGTATTTATTAGCTTATTACATGACAAATGACAAAAGGCTTGCTCTGGGATTTTACAATGCACTTATATCATTTAAATACACATGTATTAGTACTCCAAAGTGTAATCATAGTATTTACAGAATGAAGTGCATTGAATCATCCAACTAATTCAAGCACAGATAAATGGAAATTATGATAGTTTAAGGGTACATTTTCAAAGCTAGGGAGGGGGGTTGGTTAGCCTCCAGGTTCCCAGTGATTTTCATGGAAATCCCTCAGTGCAATCCCTGTGCACCACTTTGAAAAAATATTCTCCTCAATGTATTGGGTTGTCATTAATATTACTGAGGAAAAAAAAAAAAAAAAAAAAAAAAAAGATGGAACATGGAAGCTCATCCCATCTTTTTACACATTTCTTTATGGAAAGAACAAGAACTGCAAACAACAAGAGCAAAATCTATTCATTCTATTGTATCTGCTCTTCTAAAATAAGATGTACATGTTTACTTTTTACTGTATACCATGCTATTTTTTTTTGCTGCCTGTCTCATTATCTCTCTTTTATTCTCCTCCTCCTTCTCCTCCTCTTTCTCTTTTCTCTTCTTTCTCCTCCTCCTCCTTCTCCTCCTCCACCTTCTTCTTCTTCTTCTGTAAAAAATGAAACTATTTTGATAGAAGAAACTCATGCACAGATTTATTCACAAGTAATTAGCTAATTAATTAATTTTGATTCCAGAATTTTGAACAAAATGTAGTGTCGGATTCCAGTACTTAAGCTTGTATGGTGTTCATGTTTTTAATCTCTCTAAATGTCAATGAAGATCTCTCTTTGTCTTGTGGAGCTGTCAGCTGGAACAAATGAGGCAACAATATGCAAAAGAAATCAAGACTGTATCAGGCTAGCACTTCCAATCATTCTTTCTCCTCTCAGAAATACATTCCAGAGTCATATCAAATATCATTATAATATTTTTGTGTTTAAATTAGAAAACTGGCAACCCTGATCTCTTTACCTTACACAATTTCAAAGCAGAAAGCTTATGCATAATTATAGAAAACCTGTCATGGCAAAGGATCTGAAAAGAATGGGTAATAGTTACATATGTAGCTGATGAAGAATATTCACATCATATGGTTACTAATAAGTAGTAAAAACATATTGGAAGGAGTAAAATAGGAAGGATGGTCATTAATTTGCTGCTTCCTTATGTGGAAGCACTGTTGTTCTGAGACAGGCTAAGCAGAACAGACTATATAGCAGTGTGATTTAGAGTGATTCTCTGAAGTAACTCTAGCAATGCTTTGTCTTCAAAGAAGCAATTAGAACTCAGGAGAAATTAAACTTCTGTTCCCCCCCAAAATAAATAACTTACAAAATTTGACTAGTATACGGGTAGACTTATCAAGATTGTTTTTTTGGCAAAAGGAAATCAGTCATTAGATAACCTTAAAAGTTAATTCCAGATCCCCCATCAACTACACCAAGTCACTTCCCTTAAGCTATATAAACCAAGAGATGAGAGACAGTTGGGTTCTCAGATGGCTGCCTGAGGAGCCCTCCTGCTAGTAGCACTGAAAGAAGTATCAAAGATAAGCATCCATTACACATCTTTCATTCTTCCAGGCTGTAAAGGAATGCCTGTGGATATAGTAGAATAATACTAAGCTATCATTTCATCTAGAACTGTAGTGAAAAATGAAAACAGTCATGACTTTTCAACAGATATTTACAAAATTACCCATCTAATGATGAACTAGTTATCTGAAATAATTAATCATTTTAAGGAAAGGACATACTCAAATAGGTAGAAAGACTGCACATTATTGTCTCTCACTAAATAGTAAAATGAGCCCTTGTGTTACACTGACTGTGAATATGAAAGTCTTGGAAACTTTGCATATTACATGAGAATAATTAATTACTTTAGGAAAGTGTAATGCTGTGTAAAACTGTAAGGAATATGCTTGTGGAGTACACTCATGGAAAATGCTATTTTTTGATTTCTATAATAAGCTTTTGAAAGGGCTGTAATTGTGAAGTGTTCTCTTATTAACCACTAAGATTTTCTTTTAATATATAATATTTAGGTTAAATTCAATTGTAAGATTTTTTTGGGCCTTGTTAACCCAGACTTGGATGAACATTCCTTGTTAAAGGTAAGTAGAGAAAAATTATTTTCTGCATTTGCTTCTGTACAGACTTTCAACCTTTGTTTGATTTTTATTTTTATTTATTTATATATTTTTGTCTTTCTTCTTGTTCTTGTTGTTTTTGTTTAATAAAATCATAGAATGGTTTGGGTTGGAAGGGACCTTAAAGATTATTTAGTTCCAAACCCTTGACATAGACAGGGGTCCCACACTAGGATCAGGTTGCCCAGGGCCTCATCCAACTTGGTCTTGAACACTGCCAGGGATGGGGCATCCATCTGGTTCTCTGGGCAATCTGTTCCAGTGCCTCACCACTCTCTGAGTCAAGAATTTCCTCCTAAACTCCAATCTAAATCTCCTCTCTTTTAGTTTAAAATAATTTCCCCTTGTTCTGTCATTATCTGACTGAGCAAAAAGTTGCTCTCCATCTTTTTTTATAAACCTCCTTTAGGTACTGAAAAACTACAAAGCTCCCTGGAGTCTTCTCTTCTCCAGGCTGAACATCTCCAGCTCTCTCAGCCTTTCTTCACAGAAGAAATGCTCCAGCCCTCTGATCATCTTTGTAATCCTCCTCTTGACCCGCTCTCTCACGTCCACATCCTTCTTGTGCAGGGGACACAGAGCTGGATGCAGTACTTCAAATGAGGCGTCACAAGGGCAGAGTGAAGGGGGACAATCCCTTCCCTCCAAGTGCTGGAAACGCCTCTGTTGAAGCAGCCTAGCATGCACTTGACCTTCTGGGCTGCAAGCTCACACTGCTTGCTCATGTCAAGTTTTTCATCCACTAGAACTCCCAAGTCTTTCTCTGCAGGGATGCCCTCAATGAGTCCTTCTCCCAGTCTGTACCCATGCCTGGGATTGTCCTGACCCAGATGCAGCATCTTGCACTTAGACTTGAACCTCATTAGGTTCACATTGACCCACATGGACCCACTCTCAATCTTGTCCAGTCCCCTTTGGATGGCTTCCCTTCTTTCTGTTATAGCAATGTCACCAGACAGCTTACTGGCATCTGCAAACTTGCCGACACTGTCTATGTCATTGATAAAGATATTAAACAGTACTAGTCCCAGGACAGACTCCTGAGGGACATCATTCATCACCAGCCTCCACTTGGGCATAGACCACCACTTTCTGCATACAACCTTCTAGCCAACTTGTTATCCACTGAATGGACCACCCTTCAAACGTATGTCTCTCCAATTTGGAGACCAAAATGTCATAAAAATCATAGAATTATTAAGGTTGGAAGAGACCTCTAAGATCATCTAGTCCAACTGTCCACCTAACATCAATTTTGCCCAGTAAATATGTTGAAATGGATGATGTAGTTTTATGTAGAAATTTTCCATACAAAAGACATTGCAGAAGATCAGGTAGATGACATCATTTGGTCTTCTCTTGTCAACTGATGAAATTACTCCATTATAGAAGGACATCGGATTTGTCAGGTGTGATTTGCCCTTGCCTCAGATCACCTCTTTTTCCTGCATGTGCCTTGACATTAGTTCCAGGAGGATCTGTTCCATGATCTTTCCAGGTGCAGAAGTGAGACTCATCGGTCTGTAGTTTCCCAGGTCCTCCTTTCTACTCTTTTTAAAAATGGGAGTGATGTTTATACAGTAGCACAAAGATTTAGACAAGATTTAGGTCACTTTTGTCATGAAAATAATATGAAGATGAATCCCATACTTACAGTAGTTAAATGTATCACAAGCCTAAGGATAAATTACTTACGTTCCCTCTCATTCAACTTTTTACTCTCCTTCTACCCCAACTTCACTGTAGTGTGTTCTCATTATAATGCTTGAGAAGGGAAAATGGCCATAGCTACAACCATATTTTGATACATGCCACATCCTTTCTTCTTTCATTTTCTCCATGAAGTGACAGGTCCTAGTCCAGGTTCTTCTACTTCTCATGCCTCCCCTAAAATGGGAATTTATATCTTCTGCTTCTGGTCTGTAAGAGCTATTGGAGAATATTTATTCCAAAATATATATTTTATTTAATCTTCCTAGAAAACATTAAAGAAGTTTTGTTATCTCCATTTTCTTGAAACAACACAAGAAAATAGAAATCAAAGTGGGGAAGTAGGGTCTTCAAAGTTAGAAGCAAATAACGTATTCACTGGATCATTCTTGCTTGCAAATACACTATAATTCTTAGAGGCATTGATGTGAGAAGTTATGCCAGAAGAAATTCTCAGAAATGTGCTTATATGGCACTGTTATAATATAATGTAAGTTAGGAATAACTAACGCGGTTAGCAAATTAAGGTGTCCCTAACTCGATTTTAACAGTAACCTATTATGTTCTCCACAAATATCAAAAGGTGCTAGTTGTTATCCTGTGTAGAAAGGGCCACCTTTGTAAACGTGTTAAGAACAGATTTAAATAAATATGTGTACCTGGAAATGTTTAAAAGTCTGACATTTCCTTCCCTGTCTTTCCTATGAGATTATGAAGTCAAAAATAATGCAGAGTACAGTACAGTGCCTGCTACAGCATAGGCTCCATAATGGAGCTACAGTTGAAGTAAAGGAAAATTTTTACGGTGTAATGTATATAGTAGTAGTAAATAACTCACTGGTTACACACAGGTGACTCTCAGAACCATTTTTCTGTCTTTTAATTTCATGACCCCTGTGTCTGTTATTTAAGCACTGCTCACACACATTTACTTCTTAGGTGAGGGTACCTTACTAAAATGAAATGATCCTGCTCCATTTATTCTCTGTACTGTTGATGCAAGTTGGTTTTGCTCAGGCACAATGAATCCAGTTTATGACCAGTGTTGTTCAGGATATCACATCCTCTAACATATCTCATATAACATACAGTATGCAAGTCAAGATGATGATACAGCTACAAGGGGGAGTCAAAAACTCAATTTCCTCCCATGGACTTAAAGGTCAAGTCTGTGAAGATAGAAGTTTTGGAAATAGATAAGGAATCAGATGGTCTTTTAAATTATTTCCCAAATTTCCCCTTGGAAATCACTGAAAAAATAAATATGTTAGGTTTAACTTAGTTGAACAGATTGATTACAATACAAAAAAAAAAAAAAAAAAAAAAAGTGGAAAGAAATAGTGGGTATCAAAAAAACTATGCTAAATCCTGTAATACAGCCATATTTCAAAAGGCCACAAAAATTAATGGAATAGCTCTGTATCCCATACTTATAAAAAACATACTGTTGTTTGGCTTAGTTGAATATGCTTCTTCTCCAAAACAGTCCTTCTTTCTACAAGTCTTTATGTCCCTTCTACCAGTTACTGTTTCATTTTCTTCCCTGATGAAAGGATAAAAACATTTGTAGGATGGCAGGAGGCTTACTGCCATCTGAAATGATCATTTTCATAGTATGGAACACTAAAATAAAACTTATCTAAGCTTTGGTGTATGCAGCTCTGGTTCTGTCACTCCGGAGAGAAAAATAATTAAAAAAATATTATTATTAATATTTACTCTATTGTTCATCTGATTCTAATAAACTTCACTTCTTTCCTCTCCTCTCTGTTCACGAGATCATCTTGCTCCACATTCTGATCCCTTTTCACATTTTCTTGTAGCATAGCCAGTCCTAGACTATGTTGCCAAAATCTTCCTCCCTTTTAGATTGTGCCTTTCACAATTCTAGTTCTTCTGACTTGTATTCTCTGTGAAATGAAGTGTTTTCTCATTTCCAAATTATTGTTTCTGTCTTCATCTCCTCTTGTATTCTCAATAACTTTTCTGTGCCAACTTCTCCTCTTCTATTGCCATTTTGCAACTGTCCTCAAAAATAACAATGATTGATTATATTATATTATATGGTCTTCTTATATTTTCCTTCTGAAAATCTTATCCCATAAAACACTGTTGGCAGTCAATTATATAACAAGACAATACTGAATACTGGAAAATTTGAAGTATTATTTTTGTCCACATCTGGACAAGTGAGTGCATTTATACTGAATGATCTGGAGGTCTTAATATATTTTTACATCTTGCCCAGTTACAGTTGCCTATGCTCCAGACCTCAAAGGTAGCTTTATTTCATATCATCACTGAGGATAGGATAGTTTGCTGCACAACTAAAACTGTGTCAACAACTGTTCTCCTGACATTAAAGAAAGGAACAAACAAACAAACAAACAAAAACCAAACCAAACAAATAAAAAAACAACAAAACACACACACACACACACATACAAAAAAAAAAAAAAAAAAAAAAAAAGCATAGCAACAAACAATAAACACTTTCTCATATGTAATGACATTGAAATGAGAAGAATCTGCTTGATCAACGCATGAATAACACAGGGCAGGCTACTGGCAAATCTAGAAGAAAAGTTCCAAGTATTATAAATACACAAGTTCTTAGGAAGTAATATTTGCTAGTAACACTTCCACCATATACCATATACCTCTCTTTATACCATAGAAAAAAAATTGTTTTTGCCTAGCTGGGGCATCCAGAGGTAATATAGATCAGATACTGAAATGTCAAGCTTCATAACAAATTCAGTCTACTTTTCCAAATAAGAAGAAAGAAAGTATTCAGGGAATTCTGAGGTCCCTATACAGCTGAAATATAAACAAGAGAGAGTATAAGGTGTACAGTTTGGACTCACACAGGTCTACAAGTCATTTTTATGAACCTTTATGCCCAACTTGGAAGACCTGCAATCTTTTATTCATTGAAACAAAAATCAAGTAACCCGTACAAGTCAATGACATATAATCACTCCCAGTCTGTAAGCAGCATCACAATTTACAGAAAGTCTAAGATTGTTGACATATCCTTTGTGAACTCTAATTCCTTACTGACTATTTAATTTAGTTGTTTTAATTTCATATGCAAAAAGCATCACATAAATCCATAAATATACTTTTTTTTTTTTTTTTTTTTTTTTTTTTTTTTTTTTTTCTCTCTTAATGACTGCATGCTATGTGTATTTTCAGAGACTCCTATTATGTTTGCCTGAAGTTGCAGCTCAGCTGTGGTTCTTAAGGAGTTTTCCTTAAGAAATATCTGTATTACTATGACAAATATTCTTAATGTCAAATGTCCCAATAGCCCTGACACTTATGGCCCCTTTAAATTATAGAGAAGAATTTACTTGTGTCAAAATGTAGAGAGGGTGAAACTTCTCACAGGGCCTAGACACAATAGCCCAATAACAATACAATGGCACCCTCAGTTATTTCTTTGCTTTTATCATTCAGCTTCTGTTCCTGAAATGTCATTATAATAAATGTCTTCCCTGTTTTTTGCACCAAGTAGAATGGTAGTTCCCATACAGAAAGGGAACTATGAATCACTCTCAGACTTTGAGCTGTATTTGTATCTCAAACTGTTCCATTTGTACACAAGAATTATGACTAAAAAGATTTAAGAATAGATTTCTAAAATAGGAAATGGATGTATGTTATATAGTCCCTGTTACAATAATTCACTTGCATCACTTCATACATGGTGTCCTTTTTGGAATCGTAAGGTATGCAGTGGAAAACAGCTCTTTTCAGAAGAGGACATAACTGATTTGCCAAAATGGCATGATGCTGTTGCATTAGTAAGATGAAAGGCTTTTATCTTGCTCAGAGACACGCGTACTATAGTCATTTCAATAGATAAATTGTCAAACTGCTTGGGAGTATCAGTTTTGACATATAGACTAGTAATTGCCTTGGGAAGCTCTAACATAGTAAGTATGAGACAGAGAAGGATGCAGAGCTGCCTAATGCAGATGCTGCATTTTATACTTATTAGAGGGAAACAAACAAACAAACAAACAAACAAAAAAAAACAGCTGTAGCAGTTTCTGATAGAAATAAAATGAAACAGTAGTTATTTAAAAACTAAAACCCCTTCACATTTAATCAGGGACCTTCCTCACACTCATTCTCATGAGATTGGTCCCACTGGTAAATATTTAATCAGTTACTATGGTTATGTCAGACCCCATTCATGCATAGTCTTTTGACTTTCCAAGAGAACAAAGTTATGTTACATATGACATGGACTAGACTATTACACTTTCATAACATGGTTTAAAAATAACATAAAATTTAAATTTAAATTATCCTAAAATATTACCAAAAGGTAGTTTTGCAGAAATAAAGAATTACATTTGAATATTTAAAGTATAAAATCCTAACTCTAAGTTATAAATATATCAAATGTGTCTTCCATGAAGTGTGAAATATATTAAATCTTTACACTAAAATTTGGACTGATGCACTGACTTAAAAAAAAAAAAATCATTTATATGCAGGCATAATTAACATTGGCATTGATATCTATAATACAGCTATTTGCTTCAAAACCTGTTTTGCTTGAGACCTTTCTGTGTAGAATCTGTGCCTTTAGAGTGCCTTAATTTCTTCAATTTGGAGGCAACATGCTAGACAATATAGTAGAAATCAATACAACTTTTGTAAATTATCTGTCTATTTATTTATTTATTTATTCATTTTTCCCTTCCCTTATAATCACAGTCCTTAATGCATGAGCATAACAAATCCTAGGATGGAAGTGTAAATCATCACTTGTTCCTAGCTTATCAGATCAAAAGAGCACTGAATTGGTTTAAATCCTATTAAAAAGGCTAATGATCTTTTGGTAACCTCTGACATGGTAGTAAAACAAAACAAAACAAAACATAAACAAAGCATATGAATTTTTGTTGTTGTTCTTCTTTGTTTTTACCATTCTAAATAAGTAGCAGTCCTATCTATGACTATTAGTGATTCATCCTTTTGGTGGGACTTTGTTTCTCATTAAGAAACACAATGATGTCTCGTAAAGTAACTTATGCATATAAAATATAATAGAGACATTAATAAGCACTTAAAATTCAGGACTTCATAACAGAAAAGTTGTATATTCAGTTTCATTTGTGTTATGAAGAACATTTTAAATGTTTTTAAAACATTTCTGGTCATTGCTACAGTTAAGTTATAATAATTTTATTACATTCTTCAGCTGACTGTAATTGTAACTCAGGTGAAAACCAGTCCTGGAGAGCAAATTTTGAATATTAATCAACATATATATATATATATATATATATATATATATATTCCTGAAACCAAGTTGGCCTTACAAGTTTCTGTTCAAAATATTCATTACCATTTTAAACACATCTCACTGAATAACATTGTAATTCAACAAACTGACATTCCACAACACTTTATTGACTCTCTTATAAGTAGAAAATTCCAAATATCCTTCTCTGAAAACGACAATCATTTCTACAATTTCACCTCACATGGAGAACTCAAAATAAGTATATTTCTAACACAATTGCCAAAGTCTTATGATATAATACCTTCAGAATAAATATTTAAATTTCCTTTCTACCTTGTAATTATTAAGGTAATCTCAACTAAATGGAAAAAAGAAAGGTTTAGTTTGAACAAGAGATGTTCTTCTATTTGTTCGTTTCCTAGTTTGCTAGACACTGCACTAGAAGGTAGGGTGACATACAGTGGAATATATATATTTTAAAAAAATAAATAAATAATTCTGATAACTGTGTCATAAAACTTGACGGGAATATTGTTCAGTTATGTGATAAAAAGCTGCTATTTAAGCCCACAAATGAACACAGAGAGTCAAAGTCAGGGACCCTATATAAGACCCTGCTCTGGCTTCTACCAGGACCATCACAGCAAAAAGAGGTTCACTAGAGGTTGTCATGAGATTCCTTCTAATGTCAATTATTCTGTGATAAAAAGATAAAATTCCTAAATCCCTACATATTACATTTTCAGAAATCACTAACTTGTATCTTTTATGAGAAAAAAAAAAAAAGAAAATTACAGTAAAGCAATAAAGATTTTGTGGTTTCATATTGTCACTAAAGGTGGTAGTAAGTTAAGTGAAATAAGAGCTTAGCTCTCCAGGGACCGGGTGTCAGTCTGTAACTCAGAGAAGTGCTTGCATTCTCCTCTTGCAGATATATTGTCTTTCACACACAATGTAATAAATCTTAGAATAGTGAAGTTGCTATATAATTTTTTCAATAGTTTTCCATATATGTGCAACCAGCTGTTAATAATCATTCCATCACACTAGAAATGACACAAATAAAAATATCCCTGATCTGATTAGTGTTTTTTTTTTTTTTTTTTTTCACCTCTGTACTTCATCTACTTTCTATTTCTAGAATTCATTAATCATAGAATTTTTCTGTGAACTCTTCATTTAACGATAAATGCTAGTTAAATATTCTTGCTGTTAATTTTTATCTAGTCACTAGTACTTCTTCAAACAAACAAACAAATAAAAAGAGATTATTACAGGTAGGATGCATCCAACTTTAATCAACATATGTAATAGTTGCATTGTCCTCCTCTGTTTGAAAGTTTAACCCACATTAAGATTGGTGTTTACAGTAATTATATAGTCAGCTGTGTGGGTATTTTTTTTTCTGTGGTCTAAAGGGAGATTTTAATGACTAGCTTACATTTAGAAAATAAATTTTATGTGCTAAAATTTAATATGTATTCTGTACCAATGTGAAAGTGGGAATGCACCCTGTAGCTCAAAACATTTTTTTAATAGTATCAATAGTATCAAGTTAGCAAGTTAAAGTTAGCCAGTAACATACTGCAGTCTCCCTCCTTCCCTTTCTCCCCTCTCCCCTCTCTCTCTCCCCTCTCCCCTCTCCCTCTCCCCTCCCTCTCTTTCTCTCCCCCCTCTCTTTCCTTCCCCTCCTCTCTCTCCCTCCTTCCTTCCTTCCTTCCTTCCTTCCTTCCTTCCTTCCTTCCTTCCTTCCTTCCTTCCTTCCTTCCTTCCTCTCTCT
>NC_048926.1:38367554-38368807 GCF_011077185.1 Oxyura jamaicensis
CCCTCCCTCCCTCTCTCCCTCCCTCCCTCCCTCCCTCCCTGCTGTCCTGCTGTCCTGCCGTCCTTCCTTCCTCCCTTCCTTCCATCCTTCTGTCCTGCCATCCTTCCATCCTTCCTTCCACCCTTCCTTCTGTCCATCTGTCCGTCCGTCCGTCTGTCCGTCCTTCCGTCTGTCCTTCCATCCGTCCTTCCATCCATCCTTCTGTCCTTCCGTCCTTCTGTCCATCCTTCTATCTGTCCTTTCATCCTTCCTTTTGTCCTTCCAGCCTTCCTTTTTTCCCCTTGAATCCTCTCGACATTTTCTGTAATAATATCAAATAATATCCTTACCCTAACATTTTCCAGTGCAGAAAGCCCTTCAAATAGAAGGCACCCTTTGTGTTTATGAAAGCAAGGAAAGGAAATATTCCCATCTTCCAGCCACTTCTACCTCCTTTTTCCTTTAGTGAGAAATAAACGTAGGCACTGTCTCGGTGAAACTCCTGATTACAGACTCACGTATAAAAGATCCAGCAATATGTCAAAGGCCTCCCATTACTTTTAAATGAGTGGGTTCTGTCTTTGTCCTAGAAGGACTGTAAGAGAAAAGTGGATTCGTTTACTTAGTAGTTACACTCTATTATAAGACACTATGGATTAGTAGTCAGGGCAAATGCCATTTTTGAGGATGAAACCCTTCCTAATACGGTTGACATTTACCGTGAATTCAGAGAACTTAGAGATGAAAGTAAGAAAGAGAAGAAGACAAAAGCTCCATTAGCTTAACTAACTCACCTCCTGCCCATGAACTGTGCTTAAAAACACATTTTCTGGTATATTGTGTAGCCTAATTTAAAATGTGCCAAAGTGATGTAGCTTCCAACACTCTGCTGGGATACCAGAGTGCTGCTAATTGGCAAGAGCCAATACTGTGGAACTAAAAAGCTGAAGGGCAAAGTTTAATTTCTGACATTTAATTTTACTTCTGTAATTTGAACTGACTTCACTGCTGTAAGACTTGGTGAAAATTTTCAGCTTTCATTCAGTCTTGCATGACTTTCAACAACTTCTCCTGAAGTATGCTATAGCAAAATTCTGTAGGCCTGAAAATATAAAATTTTAGTTCTTAAAAACTAATGCAAGCATTCAAAAAATACAGGGATTTCAAATAAAAATGGAAAGAAATAAAGAAATGAAAAAAAGAAATAAAGAAATGAAATTAAAGAAATAAAGAAATTAAAGAAATAAAGAAAAGAAAGAAAAGAAAGAAAGAAA
>NC_048926.1:38368907-38403214 GCF_011077185.1 Oxyura jamaicensis
AAAGAAAGAAAAGAAAGAAAGAAAGAAAGAAAGAAAGAAAGAAAGAAAGAAAGAAAGAAAGAAAGAAAGAAAGAAAGAAAGAAAGAAAGAAAGAAAGAAAGAAAGAAAGAAAGAAAGAAAGAAAGAAAGAAAGGAAGGAAGGAAGGAAGGAAGGAAGGAAGAGCCTTAGGATCTGCAGAAATACCAGTTCATGTATGTACTCTATTTGAACAGATTAAAACTCATACTTCCACATGATGGACAACTCATTTTTTATTACCAAATTATTTACATTTTATGCAAAGGTATACTCTAAAGCAAACATGAGGATTACTACAAGGCCAGCAACCCTACGAAGTCTACACAAAACAGAGTACTTCCACAGAAACATAACAGCTTCAGCTAAGCAACGTTCTGAGCACACATCTGCTAATAAACCCCATACATTTCAGTGCATTGCTATGTCTTTTACTCTACTAAAAACAAAAACAAGAACAACAAGAACAACAAGAACAACAAGAACAACAAGAACAACAAGAACAACAACAACAACAAAAAATAAAGTCCCTTTTTGGTAGTTTTGACTTGCATCCAGATTTAAATTGAAACATTTTTTTCTTGGTCTACATTTTCTTTCCCTTCCAAATCCTGCCTATTTTAGAGGATAAGGATACATCTTGTTCTACGTATACCTAGAAATTTTCTTGGCCTGTTTCACTTATTTTTGCTAGGTTTCTTGGATCTCTGTCAATTGAAAAAAAAGACTGAGGCTGCATACAGAAATCACAGCTTTCTTATGAGGGCAGAAATATTGACCACATAATTTTACCCTGTAGCATAGGGGCATCCAGAATTTTTTTGGGCTCTATTCTTCTCAACAGCCTCAACAGTTATCATAAATACATGAACAGGTGGACATACTGGATTCAAGATTTCTAGGAAGTGTTCTCCAGGCAGATGTATGATAGTCTTACTCCTCTGTGTAGACCACTAGCATGTTATCCTCCACTGGTATCAGTGGCAGAAGGAGATTCACTTGAAAGTGGTAAGATGGAATTACTCTGTCCAAAACCAAACATTTCCACATCCCTATGTCTCAACTGCACTAAAGGAAGTCATCTGGTTTTCTAACCACTTTATCTTCCATCTCAGCTTCAGGTACATCTTCTTTCACCCCAGCTGTTTTTGTTTGTTTGTTTGTTTGTTTGTTTTTGAGTATAAAACATGTTTAGGAAATCTACAGAGGAAGGCTCCATATGCTCATGTCCTGTAGGAAGAGATTTTGCTCCCATTGGTCAGCACATCTAGCTCAGCAAGAGATCTAGAAACCTCTCAAAACCTCTCAACTGTTAACCAGTTTTATCTGTCTCATAGATGCTCAGGTTGTATTCACACATATACATGCTCAAAGGGAATATGCCTTCTACCTACCAAAAAGAGTTAAACACTACTTAAGCTGTTTTGAATGAAATTCTTGGAAATAACAACAACAACAACAATAATAATAATAATAGTAATAAAGCAGGCAGGCTTAAAGGAAAATAGCAAAGTGCTTGCTGATGCTAGAAAAAGGACTGTTTTCACTAATTCAATCACAAATTAATAGATAAAAGTCACTGAGGGAACAATTTGGGAAAAGTTGTGAACAGTCATCTTTGGATTTTAAAGTGAAAGCAAGATAGAAGTTGCATGTTTTATTGCATGATTAATTTTCCTCCTTTTAATATAATGATTTCTGAGGCCTTCAATTGTCAGAAAAAATTATTAAAATTTATTTTTTACAAATCTTTTAATATTGCTGGAATATCACTCAGTATTACCCCAGTATCAGCCAGTTAATATAATCTTGGTATTATTTGTTTATAGGGATTTATCTGTTTATTATTTGTTTTCATTAAGTCATATCCTAAAAAATCATAGAGAATCTAAGGGGAATTGTTCTCTATGACTAAAGAAAAGGAGACTGCCCAGTAAGTCAAAAGGAAAGCAAGCTAGGAATATATATTTTTCAAATGGTTATGGTGATCATTTTGTATTAATACACTAATGAGAAAATTACTAAAAGACAGAATGGACAGGGACAATATGCCTGTCTCTCTGTTTCCTCACACATCAAAAAAAGAGCATTTCCCCTTTCCCATTGCATATGAGTGCACACACACACACACACACACATAACTTCATCTGTTTGACCAGCCCTGAAGTGATTTAAAATACCACAGCTGCAGTCAAGTGCTAACAGTGCAGCTAATCCCTCAGCCATCTTTCAGATACTAAATGTATGTCAAAAGCATAACTACATGAGGAAAAATTGTGCAATACCATATTAGGAAGGAGACCCACAGAAGATGGAAGAAAAAAAAAAATAAATAAAAAAAATGAATTCTGTGTACACTTAGTTCCAGTCAGCATTAAAAATTGACTTGAATTCTATTCATGACAAGTGCTGTACCTAATCGGCTAAGAATAGAGTATATGTAGGCTATTCAAGTCTGAAATGGAACATCTATACAGATACATAGCATCAGGTATGTCTGCACAGAGATTATGGGAGTACAAAAAGAGAACACCTTTGTCTACCTGAAAAGAGCCCATATAACTCAGAAAGCATTGGAAAAGCTTTCTGTATTGCAGTTTGATTTGTGGAAATATTCACATAAAGGACTAGAGTAGGACTAATACTGTAAGTGTGGATCTGTGATGGTTTTACTCGGGTGGGCGACCGAGCTCCACCACAACCGCTCTCTCACTCCTCCTCAAAGAGGAACAGGGAGAAAATACGATGAAACATGCTCAAGGGTTGAGATAAGGACAAGGAGATCACACAGTAATTATTGTGACGGGCAAAACAGACTCAGCATAGGGAGATATAAAGATTTATTGCCTATTGTGAACGAGCTAGAGAAGTGAGAAACAAAGGAAAGAAACCAAAAGCACCTTGCCCCCCCTATCCACCCTCTTCTACCTCCTCCCCCTGAGCGGCGCAGGGGAACGGGGGAATGGGGGCTATGGTCAGTCTATAGAGATTCTTCTCTGCCGCTCCTTCTTGGTCACTCTCGTCCCCTGTGCTGTGGGGTCCCTCCCACGGGATGCAGTCCTTGCTGAACTGATCCAGCGTGGGCTTCCCACAGGCAGGAGCTCTTCAAGAACTGCTCCAGATATGGGTCTGTACCACGGGGTCCAACCCTCGGGAGCAAACTGCTCCAACCTGGGTACCCCACAGGCAGCAGCTCCTGCCAGGTCACCTGCTCCTGCGTGGTCTCCTCTCCACGGGCCTACAGGTCCGGCCTGGAATCTGCTCCAGCAGGGGTCTTCCACAGGCCACAATCTCCATCGGAGCAGGTCCACCTGCTCCACCACGGTCTCGTCCACGGGCTGCAGTGTGGAACCCTGCTCCACCGTGGTACTCCATGGGCTGCAGGGGGACAGCCTGCTTCACCATGGGCCTCACCACAGGCCGCAGGGGACTTCCGCTCTGGCGTCTGGAGCACCTCTCCCCCTCCTTCTTCACCGATCTTGGTGCCTGCAAGGCTGTTTCTCACTCCTCTCACCCTCCCAGCTGCTGTGTGGCGCAGCGTGTTTTTTTCCCTGTCTTAAATCTGCTCTCACAAAGGCACAAAACAACATCACTTATCAGCTCACCTCTGGTCAGCTGTGGGGCCCTTACCTAACATGGGGCAGCTTCCAGATCCTTCTCACAGAAGCCAACCCCCTGGCCCCCTGCTACCAAAACCTTGTCACGTAAACCCACTACAAATGGGAGTGATGTTTCCTTTTTTCCAGTCACCAGCAATTTCACTTGACTGCCATGACTTTTCTGCTACACCACCATCTGACTGAACTACTGGGAACTCGCGCTCCTTGGGGGCTGCCTTTGTACAAATGTGGGGGAGAGAGGTGGGGGGCGCTCTTGGTTCTTGTGAGGGCTGCCAGCTCCTGGAGGCTCCTTCAGCTGCTTCAGGGTTCCTCAATGCAGGAAACTGCACACCCGCTCTACTCCAGAAGGTGTCTGCCCTGGACCAGTTGCCTCACCTCCCCATGGGCTCCAGCTCCAGCCTGGGCCCTGCTGCTGTGGGGCCCTATATGCTCTGCAGACTCCTCCAGGCCACATCCACCTGCTCCACCAGGGGCTCATCCATGGGCTAGAGCGTGGAGATCTGCTCCGCTATGGAACCCAGGGGCTGCAGGGAGGACAGCCTGCTCCAACAGGGGCCTCTCCACAAGCCATAGGTGAACTGCTGCTTTGGCACATGGAGCATCTCCTGCCCTCTTTCTGCACTGACCTTGAGGTCTACAGGGAGGTTTTTCTCTCATGTGCTTTCTTCCCTCTTCCAGCTGTTGTTGTGCATTCCTCTCTCCCCTTCCCCCCCCCCCCCCCCCAATCTTAAATCTGCTCTCCCAGAGGTCCAACCAGTGTTACTCACTGGCTCAGCTCTGGCCAGCAGCAGGTTTCTTTTGGAGCCAGCTGGAGCTGGCTCTGTTCTGACATGGGACAGCTGCTGGACTGTTCTCATAGAGGCCACCCCTGCAACCTCACTGCTACCAAAACCTTGCCATATAAATCCAATACAACACATAGGCATGGTATGTGTTAACAGGACAGAAGGTACAAAGGGATTTTTTTTTTTTTTTCTCTTAATTGAAGTCCTGCCAGATGAATACTAAGTCGCAGTGCTTTAATTCCCTGGTGGAAAGAAACTAGACATCTAACTGAGAGTGAAAATTGCTTAATATTTATGTCAAAGGAGACCCTTCAGTTTGTGTGAGGTGAGTCAGTTTAAATTTTCCTTTCATTCAGAAAGCAACCATCTTTACCTTACATTTTAATGCACATTGATCCATTCAAAATTACTGGAGAGGGTATACAGTGTGGTCACTCTTCATATTCTTCTGTGTCCATGGAGTTCACACATAGTATGATACTTAAAAAGAGTTACATATGCAAATACAGACATCCATCCACAGTGCCATGCCTTGTCTACACCACTTTTGAAACACAGTTTTAACAGTAATACACTGGTGGGGTCAAAACCTACCAGACTCCAGAATAATTATGATGGTTACAGTATTGGAGCATATGTTGACATAAGCCAGCATTTTTCAAATTATTAGAAGATACAAACATATTTGACCAAAGCCTGCCATTATTTATACTAGAGCTCATAGGTTACAATAATTACTGTTACATGAGTATGACAACACGTTCACTGCAGTCTAAGCAGGAGACAGATGTAAGACAAAATTCTGCTTACCAAATCATAGATGAAGTCAAGCACTTACTTCCTCTCCTTCTAGTGGGGATACATCATTGTCAGAAATGTCTTTACATTAACTTTAGGACAACGAAAATAATTTTCTGTATCAAAATATTGCTTTAGGGTTAAATGTCTGGTCAGTTACCTAGAATCAAAGAAGCCTTTATGCAGACATCTAATAACATATAGCTAATGACTTCTGAAAAATCCAAACACTTCCCTGTGGTGGTTTTACTGTGCTAGGCAGCTGAACACCACAACCGCTCTCTCACTCTCCCTCCTCAGATGAGGAGGGGAAGAAGTAAAGGAAAGAACAACTCACCGGCTGAGATAAGGATAATTTAATTAAAGAGAATATATATATATATATTATTAAGGAAATATTATTACTAGTTAAACAATTCAACTAAAGGGAAAAAAAAAAAAAAAAAAAAAGGAAAAGGGTAGAGGGTGCGGGAAAGGGAATAACAAAACAAAACAAGTAAAGGCTATTGGGAAGTGCACAGGAAAGAAATTACTCTACTTCCCACAAATGAGAGATCAGGCCTAGTCAGCAAGGGTTTATGAAGGGCAGGTCCTGCTTGACGAACTGATCTCCTGATCTCCTTCTATGACAAGGTGACACGCTTAGTGGATGAGGGAAAGGCTGTGGATGTGGTCTACCTTGACTTCAGTAAGGCATTTGACACCGTTCCCCACAGCATTCTCCTCAAGAAACTGGCTGCTCGTGGCTTGGACTGGCGTGCACTTCGTTGGGTGAAGAGCTGGCTGGATGGCCGGGCCCAGAGAGTTGTGGTGAATGGAGTCAAATCCAGTTGGAGGCCGGTCACTAGTGGAGTCCCCCAGGGCTCGGAACTGGGACCAGTCGTCTTTAACATCTTCATCAATGATCTGGATGAAGGGATCGAGTGTGCCCTCAGCAAGTTTGCAGACGACACCAAGTTAGGCGCGTCTTGATCTGCTCAAGGGTAGGAAGGCTCTGCAGAAGGATCTGGATAGGCTGGACCAATGGGCTGAGGCCAACGGTATGAAGTTCAACAAGGCCAAGTGCCGGGTCCTGCACCTGGGGCCCAACAACCCCAAACAGCGCTACAGGCTGGGAGATGAGTGTTTAGAAAGCAGCCTGTCAGAGAAGGACCTGGGAGTATTGGTTGACAGTCGGCTGAATATGAGCCTGCAGTGTGCTCAGGTGGCCAAGAAGGCCAACAGCTTCCTGGCTTGCATAAGAAACAGCGTGGCCAGCAGGTCCAGGGAAGTGATTGTCCCCCTGTACTCGGCCCTGGTGTGGCCGCACCTCGAGTACTGTATTCAGTTTTGGGCCCCTCGCTACAAGAAGGACATGGAGGTGCTTGAGCGAGTCCAGATAAGGGCTACGAAGCTGGTGAAGGGTCTGGAGAACAAGTCTTATGAGGAGCAGCTGAGGGAGCTGGGACTGTTTAGGCTGGAGAAGAGGAGGCTCAGGGGCGACCTTATTGCACTCTACAGGTACCTGAAAGGAGGCTGTAGCGAGGTGGGGGTTGGTCTATTCTCCCACATGCCTGGTGACAGGACGAGGGGGAATGGGCTAATGTTGTACCAGGGGAGGTTTAGGTTGGATATTAGGAAAAACTTATTTCCCGAACGGGTTGTTAGTCATTGGAATAGGCTGCCCAGGGAAGTAGTTGAGTCACCATCCCTGGAGGTCTTTAAAAGACGTTTAGATGTAGAGCTTAGGGATATGGTTTAGTAGAAGACTTGTTAGCGTTAGGTCGGAGGTTGGACTCGGTGGTGCCAGGTGGGCTGGGAGCGATTGTGTTAGTGCAAATGTATTTTGCATTAACATGTCATCAAAGAATTCAAGAGGAAAGAAGCAATTTATTTTAAGTGTCCAAGAACACCTATGGAAAAATATATGACACCTCTGAATACCAAATGAAATCACTATGATCAGTGATACTCTAATGAATACCAAGTGAATCTATAATGAGAGGACTCTAAGCATTATTTTGATCAATTATGTTATGATACTGTGGGAGTATACCAACTATTCATTAATTAACACTACCATAATAATTAATTTTCACCATAATGTAAGAGAGGTGCAAAAATTACTTTATTATACCAGAATTCAGTAATTCCTTCATTCTTGGCAATCATTCACCTGCTCAAAAATATAGGCCTTCCAAATAAAGGAATAAAATGTAAAATAGCGTAACCTATAATACTGTAATACTTCTATCAGAAGATACCAAGGCATTTTCCATGGTATATTGACACTAGGATTGAAAAGAAAAATTGTTCATGATAGTGAAATAATAAATGGCATATTAGCACACACCTTTGTCACCTGCAAAATTCAGCATCAGTCCCTCACTAGAAATAAAGCAGATAAACTTTATTCATCTTTAAGCAAGATGAGTGTTCTTTATGTGTGTCGTTTGTATTACCTCCACGAAATTCCTTGACAACATAGAATGGAAAAAAGCAAAAGCTATACATCTAACTCAGAGTTACAAATGCGTTTTTTTCATAACTCTTGAACTATTGATACTAAAAAAAAAAAAAAAAAAAAAAAAAATCCCAATATGATAACAGAATGCCTGCTATGTAGTTAAAGAAATCACATACTTTTCCAGTTGTGCCATGAACAGCATAACAAATGAAAAACAATATGAGTTGTTGTTGCTAGAATTAACAGAGGACCTTTTCCTTTTTAGTGGAATTACCTCAAATTATATTTAATTCTTTCTTAAGAAAAAGAAGAAAGTCACCTTTTATATCATTATTTACACAGAGCTGACACTTAAATTCATAGTTCTGTATATCTCCAACATCTACTGACTTGGTTTATGCTTGAATACTCCATGCATCTTACAGCTGAACTCTTCCAAAAGTCAAGGAGAAAAGACTTATAAATGGAACTTTTTTTACAGAAAGGCTTAACTGAATAATTTAAGTGTATTTGAAAAGGAAGGGAGTAGAGGGAAGAAGGTGAGGACTTTGGCGTTATCCATATCAGTAGGCTTACTATTGCAGCTAAGCCAGACACAGTAGTCAATGTATCACTAAGGACCATCTGGTAACATTGTAGCAAAGATTACTCAAATCAGTCTTTCAACAAACTCACGTAATCAAGAACAGATTTAGCTTATGCTCTTCTGTTCATCTTGAAGTTTATCACTAAAAAATTGACTACCAGTGTCTCTGACAAGCTTGTCACTAAATGCGTGCCTTTGAAACAAGCTTTATGTCAATGATATCAGTCACTTGATATTCAAGTGTTCAAGGCAAGGTTGGGTCTTTGAGCAACCTGGTCCAATGAAAGGTGTCCCTGCCCATGCAAGGGGGATTGGAACTATATGGTCCTTAAGGTCCCTCCCAACTCAAACCATTCTGTGATTCTATGCTATAGTTCTATTTGTACAATAAAACAAATTTAAGTAAATTGACTAACCTCAACCTTCAAATAAAATGTTTTCAGCAGTGATGCTCTGGAAATTATGGCCACTTTATATGTGTCCAATAAGTGTCCAAACTGGACACTTATTTCACAGAGTCACAGAATCACAGAATCATCTAGGTCAGAAGAAACTCCAAGATCACCGAGTCCAACCTCTGACCTAACACTAACAAGTCCTCCACTAAACCATATCACTAAGCTCTACATCTAAATGTCTTTTAAAGACCTCCAGGGATGATGACTCAACTACTTCCCTGGGCAGCCTATTTCAATGACTAATAACCCGTTCAGGAAAGAAATTCTTCCTAATATCCAACCTAAACCTCCCCTGGCGCAACATTAGCCCATTCCCCCTCGTCCTGTCACCAGGCATGTGGGAGAATAGACCAACCCCACCTCGCTATAGCCTCCTTTAATGTTCTTATAGAGAACAATAAGGTCGCCTCTGAGCCTCCTTTTCTCCAGACTGAACAACCTCAGCTCCTCGTAATACATGTTCTCAGCAGCTCCTTGTAACACTTGTTCTCTAGACCCCTCACCAGCTTCATTGCCCTTCTCTGGACTCTCTTGAGCACCTCCATGTCCTTCTTGTAGTGAGGATCCCAAAACTGAACACTGTACTCGAGGTGTGACCTCCCCAGAGCTGAGTACAGGGGGGAATTTCAATCAGTGTCCTTGAAATTTCAGTGTTGAACAAAGCTTCTGAAGGAGATGTCTTGAGTGTTTATTCACTGTTTTCTTGGCAGTTTCATCTTCCTCAGCCTGTCATGTCACATACACATAAACTTCCAGTTGGAAAAAGGAAAATAAATAGCAGTTTCATTTGAGATATATATATATATTTTCTAATTGTTATTTTTAAGTTTTAAAAAAGCCAGTTATTTGAAGTTCACAACAATAAAAAATCACCTTATATTCTGTAAAACAGCATAATATCATTGAATCTTTTAGCTTTTTGTAATCCCTTGCATATTTTTGAGTAACTCTTGAAATAGAGTTTTTCCTGAAGCTGCACAGAAGCCAAAATTTTAAAGTTCTTAACCTGCATGAAGAACAACTTCTACAAAAGTGAGAAAAGATGGCCTTTAGATATAGGTTTCTCAGAAGGTGCCAATATTGCTCACTTGCAGCTTTTTTGTGATAAGACTCTGTTTCTTAAATTTAATCCTTGGGTTGTAAAGACCAATGACATGCAAGTCTGCAGTACTTTGGGGAGTTTTTGTTGTTGTTGTTTATTTTTATTCTTTAAGTATAAAATAGGGGGAAAAAAAGAAAAAAAGAAAAAAAAAAAAAAAAAAAAAAAAAAAAAAGGACAAGCAGACAAAGACTGAACTGACAGACTCCTCTATGCCCAGAAGAAATACAACATGTTTCCGCAGAAAGATGATGATCAGCTACTGATTTCCACCAGTTTCCCCATCAGGCAGCCAGCCTCTCTCCACTCCGTGCAGTCATTGCATTCCCGCCTATGAACTCTGCAGGACATGGGGTAGGCCATAAGCAGTCAAATCATATTCTTCTCTTCTCCCCAAGACATAGGCAGCTATGATGAGCTGAAAGTACCTGCTTGCTACTCAAAAAGGCTGTAGTATAGCCTATTAGCAATTCCCTCCTTTAGTTTACTCAATCACTCTATTCACCAGGTGCATCAAGGAATCACTCCCCTCTGGGCCAGTGCAAAGGATAGATTAATTATGTTAATCATCCACTCTGGGCAGCTAATGTACAAAACACCCCTCCCAGTGTCCCTTCCCCCATTGCTCTAGTAATTCTTTTCCATCTACACTTCTTACATCTGGGTCTTCCCTGAGTGCCTGGCTTTGTATGGGGGCAATGTCTGAAGACAGAAGTCAATTCTTTTCTCTAGTCATTCACCAGTCAGGACATGTGAAGTAGTGTGGCTTTCTAACTGCTGAAGATATCTGTAGATTTGTTAGATTTCCAACTTTAACTATAATATTCTAATGCTAATATTCTGGCATCAAACCAGTTCCTAATCATGCTCCTATTCAAATCTAATATTTTTATCAAAGAGCAAGATTTTAATGCTTTCTACAATTTTTTTTTTTAATTATTATTATTATTATTATGTAGCTTTTCTTTTCCTCCTGGTCATCTGTAAACCTTTTATATTTTTTATTTTTTTTATTTTTTTTTTCTTCTACAAGGTTCATCACGTTTAACAATTTTTTTTTGAGTAACTACAACTATATATATATCCCATCCAACACTAAGTTAAATAATGCATTCTATGAACAGTTCATGTTGCAAAATATTGTATTGCTTGGAATTTTAAATATAAGAGAAATAGCAACCTGTGGTTAAGAATGAATTCTATTTTTTTTCTTTTAAAATTTTGTTTATAAAATTCAATGCATTTATACAGAATAATATTTTTTCAGACATTGTACTCCTTATTGTAAAATTTTATGTTGGAATTTAATAAAAAAACCTTTTGCTGTTGAAAGGAATCATAATAAATTGAAAAGCATACAAACAAATTGATACATTGGATTGTGTACACATTTCCAAACTGTGATCATGTAAGGCCAACAATATTGTTGACTATGACTAGTGACTGTTTTAGCAAAAGGATGCAAATTCTCAATTCTGGATGGGTTTTCCACTTATCTAACATCTTACTTGACACCTACACAATGTATAATGCATTCTTACCTCTTTCTTGAATGTTTAGATGTGGTCAGTTCTCAGGATATTAAAGTGTTGGAAAAGTATATTGACTTGAATTCCAGCACACCTAAAATAATAGCAGACCTACTGTATAGATGCTATCGTTCATTCATTTCTATATTTGACTCAAAAAACATTTTTTTAGATATGAGACTGCCAAACAAGTGCAAGTCTGCCACACAATAAGACCACAAAAACTACGCATCTTGCCATCAAAACCATCCTATTTGCTGGAGCATTGTCCAGAACAGATGTTTGAAAATATATAGTGTTTAATAGGATTTAAAATGAAACTATACAGAGAATGTATTTATGTATGAAAACTTAACTTTTTTTTTTTTTTCTTTTTTCTTTTTAACACTGGAGTATAAATACATTGCACTAATACACAGCATAAGAATTAATGTATTGCACTCATTTTATTGGTGTTTGTTAGGATACAGTATTGGCAGATTTTGAATCAAGTGACCTTCGTTAAAACTCACACTCAGCTAAGCCAGGGATGAAGTGAAAAATCAAGGTCATTTTTCAGCCTGTGTTAACTAGAATGTCAATTACTCTTTTGCTCTGCCACAAAGCAGTCACAGACCATTAGTGCACAGGCTTAGACATGAGCATGTAGAGAGAGACAGCCTCAAGATATATTCAGTTTGTTGATGTCAATGTGTGTCTTTCTAACCCTGCTGACAGTCAATATGCTATTTGGTTCATTTTCAGGCTTTCAATAGTTAATTCAAATGCACTCATCTGTACTTCCTTTTTAACTAGAATATTTCACAAAGTTTGTGCAGTTTAAATATGGTTCTTTACTTTTGTCAGAATCACAGAACATCTGACATTGGAATTCTGGAGGTCATCTCTTCTAATCCCTCTACTTAAGCAAGGACACCTGGAACAAGTTGCCTAGGAACATTTCCAGAAAGCTTTTGAGTAACTCCAAGGAAGGAGACTCTGGGAAACTTATTCTGGTGCTCTGTTACTGACACAATGAAGAAGTGCTTCCTGACTTTCAGACAGAACCTCCTGTGTTTCAATTTGTGCCTATTACATTCTTTTATTATTATTATTATTATTATTATTATTATTATTATTATTATTATTATTATTATTTTCTGACACTGGACACCGGGAGCCCTGCTCTATCTTCCTCAACTTTTTAATTGAGGTAAACATTAAAAGCTGAAGTCCATTCCTTCCTTCTTATGTATCAAATTTTATTTGAAGTGACAACCAAAAAAAGGTGTAATACATTATTTTCCCAGGCTAGAAAACTCCTTACCAGGAGTTGACAAGGGATATATTCTAAAGGATCTTAGCTGGTAAGCTGGTAAACACAATTTATTTCCAACATAGTGCTGTAGAGCTCTGCTTTGTAACTTCCAATCCCAAACAGCCTTTAACTTGCTCAAAAACAATAGCTACAATGGTCATCTTCAAGGAATCTAAAAGAGTCAAAATAACAATTTGTAGAACACTGTCCCTGACTATGGCAGGGAAGGTTGGAATTAAATGATATTTAAGATGATCTTTAAGATAATCTCTCAACCCCCGAACATTCTATGACTCTGTTACTACCTTCTTGCAAAACATGCCACACATTAATCCCTGCTGACAAGGTACAAAATTAATTGTACTCCACTGGAGTTGCTTTTATTGCTTTGTGAACCTTCTTGCTGTTAGCTGGGCTAATAAGAACATGCCCCTTTAACCATGGTGATGGAAAGTAAAGACAAGCACTTGTTGAATTAACTAACATTTCTGACCAGGAACTCAGGGCTTAATACTGGAGTTATATGAAATGTGTGACTTGAGGCATAGCATAGAAAGGCATAAAAAGCCAGTTGTGGGTCACTTCTGCCTTCATCTGGTAACCAAGAATGGATTATTACAGCTATTTTTATATCTATATGTATTAAGGTAATCAGTTAATAGCTTTCATGGGGCTATTTTCCCTGTCTAAGTATTCACATCATTCTGAAGGAGCAGGTAGTTGCTAAATTAGAATATTTGAACTGTCTCCCAGGAAACGTAAATAGTTTTTGCTACCCAGACACAATCACCCCTCCCTTCAGTGTTTATTGGCCTGAATAAGTGCTACTTTGCCATTTACAGACTCCCACAGGATCTGCTTAAACTTTGTAGTGCTCGTCAGACACTTGGTCCAAGTTTGTGCTTCATTTCAAGCTCACCACTTATAAACACTTTTTTTTTTTTTTTTTTTTTTTTTTTTTCTTTAAGCTGTACTCTATTGAGTTGAGATTTGAGTTTCCTGGGTAATAAAGCTTGTAGATGACCAAGAAGGATATTCTGCAGTATGGACTACTACCCATTCTGGACAATCAAATCTAGCAGCCATGGAGATCCACCAAGAAGTGAAGAAGTGTATCCATGGAATCTTGGTTTCATCATGAAGACTGTTAAGCTTAGGTGAAGTATTCAAAAAAAAAGTTGTAGTTGGATTCTCACTAAAACATAAAATCTGTTGGGCATGACTACAGAAGAACATGGCTGGGAAAAAAAAAAAAAAAAAAAAAAAAAAAAAAAAAAGATTTTAAATTCATCTTTTATTTACCACAAAAGTAATTTTGAAGACACTGTATTATATTATATATTGAAAGAGAGGAAACAAGAAACGGAAGGAGTCATATACATCCATGATACCCTTAGAGAACATTCTTGAGTTTTCTCTAGAAACTCTATTTTCAAATGCTGTTTATTTTGCATGTTTTAAAATTTTACCTTTACTTTGGGTATGTCATTTCCCATTAGATTGTAGATGTGACATACTCTTGTGTATCAGCCCTACTGTTCCATGAAATGGCATCGAAACACTGTAGTTTTATCAAATAAATAAATAAAGGTCCAAAATATATATTTTTTAATTAATCTTTTGCATAAACATTATGGATAGGAATTAGCTTTTGAAAAAATATTTAATATTAATAACTTGCTAGCTATTGTAAAATTCAAATGAAATTAACAAGGACAATATACATTTAAAAAAAAAAAAAAGAATTTAGTTGGAATTAAGTGTACTATATAATGTACTAGTATGTATACTGTATATTGGTTTGACCCAGAGAGTGTATGGCTCTATGTTCAGGTGGAGGCAGGTGACAAGCGGTGTCTGTCATGGGTCTGTGTTGGGACCAGTGCCTTTCAATATTTTCATCAATGGTGTAGCTGATGGGATTGAGTGCACCCTCAGCAAGCTTTCAGATGACACCGAGCTGAGTGCAGTTGATAAAACAGAAGGAAGGGATCCCATCCAAAAGGACCTGGATAAGCTTGAGAAGTGGGCACACGTGAACCAAATGAGGTTCAACAAGTCCAAGTGCAGGGTGCTCCACCTGAGTCAGGACAATCCCAGGCATGAGTTCAGAACAGGAGAAGAACCTATTGAGAGCAGAGCTGCAGAGTGGGATTTAGGGGTTCTGATAGATGAGAAGCTTGACATTAGCCAGCAGTGTGTGCTTGCAGCCTAGAAGGCCAACCGTATCCTGGGCTGCATCAAGAGAAGCATGATCAGCAAGTGCAGGAAGGTGATTGTCCCTCTCTCTACTCTGCTATTGTGAGGCCTCACTAGGAGTACTGCTTCCAGGTCTGGGGCCCTCAGTACAAGAAAGATGTGGACCTGATAGAGCGGGTCAAGAGGAGGGCTACAAAGATGATCAGAGGGCTGGAGCATTTCTCCTATGAAGAAAGGTTGAGAGAGCTGGGGATGTTCAGCCTGGAGAGGAGAAGGCTCCAAGGAGACCTCATTGTAGCCTTGGGGCTGCAAACCTGATCTAGTGGGTGGCATCCCTGCCTATGTCAGGTGGGTTGGAACTAGATGATCTTTATGATCCCTTCCAACCCAAACCATTCTATGATTTTATGATAAAACAATTAATTGGAAAATGAAATAAACTAATGTTTGAGTACAGATCTTGTTTTATCCTCTGAAAGACATTTTATTTTTTGTTGGTCTTCCAGTTATCTCTTTAGTATCCATGTGCTTGAACAGTTTAAACAGAAGGTACAAGGATATGATCCTTCCCTTCCCATCTGCCTTAACCCTCACAAAAGTATCCTGGGCATGACTCTTCAATAAGGTAATCTTAAATTGTATGAGATAACTTTATCAGAATTTAATAATAAGAAAATCAGTCTTACGCATTCCATATACGTTGATAAGATCTTGAAGAAAAGGAAGATCAGTTAGTGATACTGTAAAATAATAGCGAGTTCCTCTCTTCTTGAGAGAAATGAGTCGCTTCTGTGGACAGTAAATATCTGGGCATACCTCCCAATGCCTGGAATCAGAAGCCTATTCACCATGGCAAAGTGTATGACAACTACCTTCCTACCCCTTTTGCCCCAGGGGATGTTTGTTGTCTGCACTGCCAAAACTGAGTTTCAGTTGCTCACTGTTTTTCAGGATAGTATGGAGCACACTTTGAGGCACCTAACTTCTTCTAGACAAAATAAAGTTCTGCGCAGCTTTCTAGACTGCAATGTAGGAGACACAATGTCCCAGAGTAACACATTTCAACATCTATCATCCTATTTAGATCTGTCATGAGTCCTTTTCTTTTCTGGAGGTCTGCCTTTATCTACAACTGCAGATCAATTTGTGAGCTGACTCCTGATTTACCCTGGTTTCATATATTTCACAGAGACAAAAAACCATCTTTCATTGGCAATAGAAGAAGGTGCTGAAGGTATGGTACGATGGCCACTGAGAGGAGCTGAGAACTGAAGTCTTCATTACCCTGTTCTCACTGAGACTTGGAATAGTCCTTCAACATTGAACTGGATGTCTTGAAAATGTTCATCATACTTTTATCTTACCAGCAATCTTGTGTTGTGTCCCAAGATTATTTTCTGAAGCATCTCTTAACACTAACATTTTTATTCCTCATGTACATAGTAAATAATGATTATTATGTTCTCAGAAAATTGCTTCTCCCTTAGGTCTTGAAGGAAGTTGGTAGAATCTGTTTTCTAATTCAATGCACTTTTTGATTATTGTATGCATTTTTATTTTTATTTTTAACAATTCCTTAGTATATCCTATAAGGTAATAATTACAACTTGAAAGCTTTTTTTTTTTTTTTTTTTTTTTTTTTTTTTTTTTTAAATAGCTTCCCCAGAAAAATATAAAGCATTTTAGCCAAGAGCTTTGTGCTCTGACTACCTCATTCTCCCCCTCCCTGTCTTCCCTTGGGTTTTCCTTCTCAAAGCCTGTTCTTCCTCAAGACCAACTATTTCTGTCAGACTGTCTTAAACAACAAACCGTGTTTGAAACAGGTGGGTGTTTTAGTTAAATAACACAAATACAATCTGAAAGTATATTGCAAGAATTTTTACTCTGTCTTCAATGCATATTTTTTGTTGTAATGGCATAATAACCAATGGGAGAATTTACTATGACATTGGAAAACTTTTGAGGGTAAAATTTTCACTGATTTCCATTAATGCAGATATGTGAGAAGCCAGTCATTTGCATTAATGTTTACAAGATGTTTGTGTGTGTGTCTGAATTTCAAGTGCAGAGGTTCAAAGAAAACATAATTAACAAAGAACCCATTCCCAAGAGTTACTTAGCAATTAC
Organism: Oxyura jamaicensis; assembly: GCF_011077185.1. Classification (NCBI taxonomy): domain Eukaryota; kingdom Metazoa; phylum Chordata; class Aves; order Anseriformes; family Anatidae; genus Oxyura; species Oxyura jamaicensis. The sequence continues at coordinate 38,385,868 of NC_048926.1, forward strand.
AAAGTAGTGGGTATCCTCAACCCTTATTAAGTTCAATAGAAGTTGAAGCCAAACAATGTGAAGTAAGATTAGGTCTCAGAATTCCAGCTAATACACATTCCTTCCTGACAGCAACAAAAACAAAGTCTGATATAGTCTGTTTAGCTCAGTACTTGTGTGAAGCACAAATTAATTTTTGTCTCTTTACAAGTAGTGTTCTCATAAATTACAAAGATCAGTTAAAATATACTTATTTAATAATGATACATAGTGTGTAAGGATCTTTTTAAAGTTACTTTTCAAAGACAGAGATAAATTAGATCCCAAAGGGATTTTTAGAAAACGTATAATTTTCATATCTAGAAGAAATCATGCTTGCATATATTTGAGGGAAGGGGCAAAAACATAAATAGCTGTACATATGTGCATGTGTGTATGCATATTTTTGTGTTTGTGTGAATGTAAATTTATAGAAAAATATTTTTTTCTTTTACCTCACTTTCATTTCACCTGTGATTAAATTTATGTAGCAGACTTCCCATTATAAAATATTGTGCACCTAAATATTAGTAATAACTTCAAAAATCTAATATTGATCAATTTATTTTTTTATACTTAATTGTGAAATTCAACTAACAAAAGGTTACGTGTTCTGAATTCAGAACTCTTAGAGCTCTATCTACTTCAGTTTTAGGTCATTTTCAAAATCAGAATGGGCTTATTTTCTATAACTAATTTGCATGCAAACAAAATCCTATGGGAGTAGCTGAACTTAGAAAAATTCTCTTCCAAATTGCAGAAATTATCCTTATTATCATTATTATTGCTGTCTTTTACACACCTATCAATGTGTAATCTGGAAGTACTTTAAATGGTTGAAAATGTGAGAAACTGACATTAACCAAATAGGATAATCAAATACTTAATGTTGCAATCCCCACACACATGCCCACACATACATGTGCAGACACACACACAATGTGATCTTAAAAGTAAAATGAAATAGAAGTGATCATAATATCAAATTTCAGAAATTTTGGTTAGAGAAAATCTAGGAACACTTTGTTCCTGGTTTCAGAAGTGACCAAATTAGTTCTTAAATAAACATCAGATATGAGGTAAATCCAAAACTGAAGGATGCAGTAAGGACAGAGCTCTGCTTTCACCAACACACAGAGAGGCAGGATATAAACATTCTGGAAGAATGGAGCTAGCACAGAGTCAGTACCTTTATGGGCTTCAACTATGCTTCATAGGTTGCAGTTAGCAGTTAGAAAAGATGCTGAAATACTGTCACATTTCATCTCAGAAGCAATCTTTTGATTTTTGGAAAAGTAAAATATTCCTAACACCATTTGAGTACAGATCCACAGTACAAGCATTTTGGAAAAGTCCTTCGGAGACATAACTAAATGGTTAGGATGTTGCTGTTTCTAATCTCAGAAAAATTTTGATGAGCTTTGGCCATCAAATATTTTAATAAAAAGTTTTTGAATGCTTACAGTACTTGGATAGTTAAATGTAATATGAACTAAGTTCAAATCTTCTGCTACTTTTATTGTCCGTCAATATCATGTTTGTTATATTCAATACATAACCATTGCAGACTTCTAAAGAAACTTATTTTTCTGGAAAATAAATAAATAAATAAATAAGTAATAATAATCTAGACATATAGTAAGGACAAAGACTACATTTGAGACATGACAGAGGAGACAGCTGATGAGTGTCACTATGGCAGTAATGAAGAATTACACCTCATTAAATCACAAAATCATAGAATGGTATGGATAGGAAGGACTCTTAAAAATATAAATCCAATCCCTCTGCCATGGGAAGAAACATCTTCACTAGACCAGCTTGCTCAAAGCCCCATCTAACCTGACTTTGAATGCTTCCAGGGATGGGGAATCGACAACTTCTCTGGACAACATTTTCCACCCTCTAGTGAATAATTTCTTCCAGATATCTAACCTAAATCTATCCTCTCTTTGTTTCAAACCATTACTCCTTTTTTTGTCACTACACTCCCTGACAAAGAGTCCCTCTCCTGTTTTCTTGTAGTCCACCTTTAGGTATTTGAAGGCTGCAATTATGTGTCCCTATGCATTATGTGTTCTCTTCTCCAGCCTGAAGAACCACAAATTCCTCAGCCTGTCTCATAGAAGAGGTGCCCCAGCCCTTTGATCATCTTCGTTGCTCTCCTATGGTCTCCTGAACAAAGTGCTTGAGGCGGGGTCTTACCAGAGCAGAGAGGGAGAATCACCTCCCTTGACCTGTTAGCCACACTTCTTTTGATGCAGCCCAAGATACAACTGATTTTCTGTGCTCCGAGCGCATATAGCCAGCTCACGTTGAGCTTCTTATCAACCAGCACCCCAGGTCCTACTCCTCAGGGAGAGGAGTTTAGTTTACAGGTAGCCTTATTCAAATTGTAAACACAATGCAGAATAGGCCAGATCCATCTCAACAAGGTATTGCTATGAAAAATGATCAATCTTTTTTTTTTTTTTTTTTTTTTTTTCCTAAATCTGACTAATTTTCTTGCATTTGTTTCTCAATGTATTTTAATTTTATCTGTTATGAGATTTACTCTGTTCATACAGAACAGTATTATTACTTTTAGTAAAATTAAGAAAGAAAATTAACATAATTAAGAAAAGTCATCAGGTGACAAAACACTTTTTGAAGATTGTGGAAGGGATTTTCTCTTCATTTGTTACTCAGGCTTTTTCTGAGCAGCCTTTCTGGACAGAGGCATCAGTTGGGAAACTCTCTGGTAGATTGGTTTTCGCACCTTGTAGGCAGCCTGAAATTTTATGACCACTTCAGAATGAAAGGTATTTTTAGATTTTCAAGTTTTATCTAGCTAGAAGAAGTGCTAACTCTAGTGAAAAGGCCATGGTACTGCATTTAGGTATGTTTAGACTTTATCTTCAGAATTTAGGCATTTTCATTGCCCTTGCTAACACAATCTAAAGAAAAATCATCATCCTGACTGTTGAGAAACAGCCTAGTGGGGAGCCCATATGTTTGTTCATTCACATTTGTTCAGTGATGTGGCAGTGATATCTATATCTATATCTAAGTCCCACTCTGATTATTTAGCCTGTGGTATAACTACATGTAGGGAATTTATTCTCTACAGAATATATGCATTACGATTTTTTAAAAGTCAGCACTGCACAGCTCCTAAATACAGCCTTACAGTTGCATGCTTTGACTTCATTTGACCATAATTTTATAACACAATTTTTATTTTTTTTTTCTCTTAAATATTAATGAAGTCCTGTACCAGAGATTATCAGTAAATTTCAGGTTCCAGAGTATGTAATCTCATGTGTTTAAAATTGTTCTTGTAAGGCATGCAACATTTTTTGAATTGCTGGTTAAGATTTATGAAACTGACAGGTTAAATAGGACACCCTGGAGCCTGTTTCTTGATCCAGAGATTTCAAACCTGAATCACACTGAAAAATTCCTAATGTGTTTTGCATGTTTTGTAGAGGAGAGTGCATACAAGGCAAGAGGAAATAATTCATTTGGGGCACAATTTTGTAAACAGGAGTTATTCTAATGAAATTCCCTAGCTGTCTTATGTGTTTCTCACCCATGGATAATGGTTGCTAAGTTGATTGCTTATGAATTTCTTTGTTGGCCCAGAGGGCTTTGTGGCAGCAGGGAACACTTGAAGAACAAGACATGTTTCTCTTTTCACTTGCCACAACATCCCTGAAGGCCTTGTGTGTTACAGTACCTTGCTCTAAAAGTGAAAGTGATGGAGAAGTGCTCCTTCGGCTTTTTAGACAGGGACCCCCATGGACATAACTTGGACTATAATTAGTGGTTGCAGTGTTCAGGCTCCATTACCCAGTACAATTCTGTGTTACATTTGCTGTCTTCTCTGACTTTTAGATTCACTCTATGTCAGTTTTCATCTTCTGTCTTTCACATATTATATTTTAGTGGAAAGGCTTTAAATTTAGCCTGCATTTCAGAGATGTCACTAACCATTTAAAAGTAAATGTAAACTTTTGGGGAAAAAAAAAAAAAAAATGCAGTTATGACATGATACTAAGTTTTAGGACTACACTCTCCCTGAAGTTCCCAATTATTTTAATAGGATTATATGTATAAAATGAACAAAGATAAACTCATACAAACCAAATAGATTGTAAAGGAAAATTAAGTAGTTTTGCTCCATGTTTTCTTTTAAAATCAATATCTAAAATTTTTCTCTTTACTTTTCAAACTTATTTGATTTTTTTTAATGCCATAAATATTGGAAATATTAGAATTATATATATATATTAATCAGGGGGAAAAAAGTTAACAAATTTGGAAGTGAAAAGGAAAAAACAGGAAAGATTTGTGAGATACAGCTCTGTGTCATGAAAATTGAATAGAACTAGAGAGGGAACACATTTTAAAAAAATAAATAAATAATAATAATAAAAAAATCTTATTTTATTTTATTTATTTTATTTTATTTTATTTTAACTGAGGTCAGTATTAAAAGCCACTTTTCAAGCTCTTTTAGAACATTCTGCTTTAAGAAATTTTCTGTTTTAAGAGAATTAAGAGAATTTTGTGCTGCAAAACCCAGGTTCAATTAAAATGATTTTCTGGGGGGCCTTTTTGGCGGGGCTTTTTTTGTGAAATTCTATTTAATCTCTGTGGCACTGTACTGACCTGCATAAAGGTGGCAAAGCTACCTCTTAGCTTCAACATCTATTCCTGTAACACAGCCTCAGCAGTCAGTTTCTAACAGTTCCTCTGACAGAAAGACCTCTCACAGAATACTTTATCATTGAATAGCCAAAATAGCAAAGAAGAAAAGACATTCCCTCAGTCTGAACCTCACCACATTAATTCTGCATGGTCCCTACACTAGTGTCTTCAGTAGAAGGGCATTTAGAGGAAAGTAAACCTGAAATAATCCTTTCATTATTCAAAGAATTTTTTATAGGATTTTCCTGCTGTATCTGATATTGTTATTGTGTATAAATAATATCTTTTGTATGAAATATAATTTTGCTAATATTTACAGTGAAATTACTGTTGCAATGGTCCCAGGAAGCTCAGAAGTAGACTGGCTACATAAAAACACAATTTCTACTTGGAGATGTTTTGTCTAGTCAAGTTACAGTGCAGAGAGGCAATTCTGAAGCTATTCTATAAGATTCAAATCTGGAAGGATTCTCTTGAACCATCCAGCTGTGCTCTGTTACAAAAAGGCATGTCTCAAACCTTTTCATTAAAAGTGTTTCACCTAAAAATGGTTACATGTTCTGTCTATTTATATTTATAAGTATAAAAACATTTTCAAACTCATTGAACTGAGCTTATGGTGCAAACTTTCTTCTACCTTTCTGTCCAAATTAATGGCCAGACACCTGTTCTTGCTTCTGCCACCTAAGTCCAGCTGTATTAGTTTCCTCTCAGATGGTATCTTTCTATTTATCTGATTTTTTGTTATTTTTCCCTTACTTTACAGTGAAATTGTTATTTTAGTAGTACAGGAATTTCCCCCATTTCCCTGGGGGTGCTTAAGGAAAGGCTGGATGTGGTACCTACGGACATGGTTTAGTGGATTGTATTTGTGGTAGGGGGGAGAGTTGGACCAGATGATCTTGGAAGTCTTTTCCAGCCTTAATGATTCCATGACTCTATGATTATTCAGAGTATTTTAGATGAGTCTTAACAGCTCTTCATGCTGTAATGTTTGTTATTAATTTCCATATCTTCATAGAGAATACATTAAGAAAATCATTTTAAAATCACACTTAGTTCTAACAATATCATACTAAGCTTTCACAGTCATTCTGCAACTGATCACAGCTGCTCTTTTCAGCTGATGAGATCCCAATTTCTTGTAGAAATAGTAGTAGTTAGCAGTGTTAGTTTACAGTTGTTACTGTACATTTTAATTCCATTAACCCTGCTGCCTCCAATCTTCAAGGTAATCTAAACCTTTTAATGTGCTGTTCTGGCCTTCTGTAAAGATTGCAAAATCAGCAGATTTATTAACATATATTTTCACTTTCTTTTTTCTTTTTTCCTTCTTTTTTTTTTCTTTCTTTGCTAATGTAACTGTTACAAATATTAAAATGGTTGTCTCAAATTTCAACCTTGAGAATCTTCCCTAAGGAAAGTATCTGCCATTTCAGCATCATTGCATAGGTAAATTCTTTCTAGTTTGTTTATTAAAGCCTGCTTTTACAATTTCATGAGCAAATTTCCTTGTGTTACTATTTTAAATGCTTAACAAAACCTAAGTAGCATATATCTACTGCAGCCCTATTGTCTACAAGATAAAATATCAAAGCAAATACAATGTTTACATAGCACGGTTTAGATACATAATTCACATAAAAAGTTATCTTCTCTCTCTCTCCCCCTCCCTTCCCCTTTTCCTTAAAAGTCTTCAATGAATTTTCCATCAAAACTTCTGTAAAAGCTCTGCAGACATTTAAGATCAACCTAACAGGTATATATCTTTCTGAATCTTTTATTTCTTTTGTCTTCACCACAGGAATTTCATGGCCTTTCCTGCATACATAGAGTATTATTCTGACTGCTTAACATAATAATAATAAAGGTTATTTGACAGTTATATGCTATTTATTCAGGATACAGATATGTAACTTCAAACTCACTCAGACCTGAATGCATTAATTTCCTTGAGATTTTTTTTTTTTTTTAATTCACTCACAGTAACTCCCATTTTCATAAGTTCCATTTTCCATCCCTTTGTTTGTTCTTCATGCTGTTATATTTGCTGTAAACTGTAGCAATTTTGTATGTAACAGAGGCAATTTTACCTATATTTTCTTGAATTTTGAGGTTTCATCATTAATCTGTACCACATCCTCACTTCATTTTACTTTTTTTTTTTATCTGTCTGAAAACCTTTTTTTTTTTTTTTTTTAATTGAATATAATTTTCAAAACATACATCAGTTCCACTTTTAGCAATTTTTTCCTTCAATTTTGGGGTTTTAAGGTCTAACTTTTTTTTCCTGCTCCACTGCCTTCATAGTCCATCTCAGTCCATCACCCCATATTACTTTCTGTTCATCTGTTTTCTCTTCATTGAACTATATGCATCCTGGAGGAATCAGATTTGTTGTTATACAATGTATAATTCCTGTGGGTCAAAAAAATTCTTTGGGTTTATTTAAAATTTCCGGTCATCCAAAGCTATAGAAGAATGCTCCCTCCCAAAATCTAAAGTCCATTCCCATCATCCTCTCAGTGCAGTAGGGCTGACAACAGCCACTCATGATGTTTTGTCCCCAGACTGATCTTTGACAGATACTTGCATGAGTTTGCTGCCATTGAAGGCAAGAAACTTGTCATTGTACAGCTAAGAGTTTACCCAGCTCACTTCAAAAACTCAATAAGCTACAGACAGTCAATAGACTTTCTACATTAGAAACTAGAACAAACCAACTCAGCAATAAATAGTACCCCCCCACCCCCCAAATAAATAAATAGATAAATAAAAAGTAAAAACCCCCAACTTGAAAAAAAAAAAAACTCCTGAAAAATATAGTTGACTTATTGATCAGTGTATAAAACCATCAAGGTATTCAACACTTAACAAACAGAATTAGGTTTAACCACTGTCCATCCAGCCTACCATGCTACCCTGTCAACGAGATTATTCTTTCCCTTAGTGAAAGACTACAGTTATTTTATAAGCAAAAATATTTAATTTATGTAATGAAAACCATCGTAAAATATGAAAATAGTTACAACATTAATTTATTTTCTTATCTTTTGCATTAGTGAGTTCCTTTTTGAGTTATTCATAGCCTTTATATTTTTTTCATTTATTTGTTCTAAACCTACAAAGTATTATTTGTTATTAATTACTTTATTTATTTATTATGAATTAACTAATTAATTTATAATGATAAATAACTTGTTAAAAAAGAGGACACTGCATAGTTACTGAGTATTAGGAGATTTTTACACCACAATATATATGAATATTTTGGATTATGCTGTGATGTTTGCTTTTGTATGTTTCTAAACAAGGTAATAGATACTAATGGAAGTTTTTAGAAAGTAACAGAGGAGTTCCCTGACCAGTTCTTGCTAACATTTCCTGTTTCAAAATGTAATCCCACACAAAACTCATAGCAAAAATAAAAATATTTGAAGAATGTTTTCCAAGAATTAATTTATTATCGTTTATCTCCTCTCAATTAGTAGCACCTTAATTAAAAATACTGATCTGACTGTGTTATCTTTGGTGCTTAGAAAATCTTTTCTGAGGATCATATTTCTAAAATAAAAAGACTGTACATCATCAAAAAGTAAGCAGTGCAGACTAAGAGATAAATGATTCACGGCTAGGGTAAAACTTGTCTACACACTAACCAAAGAACAGATCATACATGAGATGAATGGTGGGTTTTGATCAACCAGCAGTCAATAAGGTCATAAGCCTGGAGTCATAGAATATCCAGGCTGGAAGGGACCCACAAGGATCCAACTCCTGGGTCCCCGAAGAACCATCCCTCCCCCCCCCCCAAATAATAATAAAAATAAAATCAGATCATGTGTCCAAACACTTCTTGAACTCTGTCAGGCTTTGTGCTATGTCCACTTCCCTGGGGAGCCTGTTCCAATGCCCAACCACCTTCTTGGTGAAAAACAGTTTCCTGATATCCACCCTGAACCTTCTCTGTCACTTCAAAACTTCAAGCCATTCCCTCTGATCCTATTGCTGGTCACCGGAGAGAAGACATCAGTGCCTCTCCCTTTATGTTATCTAGTTTTATGTCTTTCTTATACTGGGACACCCAAAACTGCACACAGTACTCAAGGGGAGGCTGCACCAGCACAGACCATAGCAGGACAAACATTTTCTTCAACTGGCTAGCAATGTCATGCTTGATGAACCCCAGGATATGGTTGGTGTCCCTGACTGCCAAGACACACTGCTGGCTATTGTTCAGCTGCCAACCACAACCCCCACATCCCTTTTTGCAGGGCTGATATCCAGCATCTCATCCCCCAGTCTGTATGTATATCAAGGGTTGCCCCTTCCCAGGTACAGAATAGAGTACTTGTACTTCATATTGTTGGTGATTGCCCAGCTCTCTAATTTGTCCGGATCTCTCTGCAAGGTCTCATCACCCTCAATGGAGTCAGCAGCTCCACCCAGTTTTGTATCATCTGTGAACATGATCAAAAAAACTTCAAGACCTACTTCCAAATTGTCTATGAAAATATTGAATAGGGCTGGTGCTAAAATGGAGCACTGCAGAACCCCACTAGTGAAACGTCACCAGCCTGATCTAATCCCATTTACAACAACACTTTGGGCCTGACCCATCAGACAATTGTTCATCCTTCTTATTATGCTTTTATCTAATTTTATTATGGTAATTTTGTCCAGGAGAATACTGAGAGAGAAAGTATTGAAAAATTTACTGAAATCCAGAAAGATTACATCAGGTGTCTTCCTTTGGTCAACTAACTGGGTGATCTTGTCATGAAGGAAATTAAGTTTGTTAGACATTACCTTCCCCTAGTAAACCCATGTTGGCTTTGACCGATGACTGTGTTGTCCTATAGGTGTTTTTCAAAACTTCCCAGAATAATCTTCTTCATATATATATATATATATTTTATATGCCAACAAGAGCCCAAGAACAGGGTGAAATCTACAGGTGAAGCCTGTAGAAAGAAGGAGAACTTTACAGACTAGGGAAAAACAGTTTTTAAAGGCTTGATCAAGTTAATTTTGGCATTTTCTTAAACATGGTCAAAGGTAGATTCATGATGTACCATTATGTCAATGGCAGGAGATGAGTCTCATTTCAGAATTTCTTGGGAGAACTAGAATGGTAAGTTATTACAATTTTTAAAAGGGGTGAAACAGTGTATTTTCAAATTATCTCACAAGCAGAATATATATATATGTATATTTACATGGAAGAAAATGGGAATAACATGTCCAATCTGGACATTGATATATAAAATCTAAATGAAAACATTTAAATATTGCAACATAATAAATATTGAAAATAACATCTTACAATAGTACAATTGGACACTTTATTAACCCAGTCTACCTGGATAATGATTTAGCACATACATTTAACTAACAGTGAGAGATTAGGACAGCAATATTTGTGCATTGTAAATCCCAGGATTGATTCTAAAGAAGAAAATGATGACTAGTGGATCTATATCTTTCATATTACATTTTCTTTACAACTTAGAGATATTGTAAATAAACATCATTTGGAAAACAGCAAAGTAATTAATTTAACTCATAGCAGTTACATAGGAATATTTAAGTATGATTTCCAACAATTACCAAAAAACAAAACAAAAAAAGCAAAACAAAAAAACAAAGCACAGCCAAAAACATACACAATCTTGAAGCTTTCTGTCCATGCTTTCAGCACCATTTATCTTCCAATTTTTGCTATATAAACTGTAAAAGCATCCTGTAAAATGTAAGTTTGTGCATTCCTCTTGAGCTTCAGGTAGTCCCATTAATTGATGCATTAACATTTCAGACCTAAGGTTTAATATGTCATGGCTGGGGTAGGTTTCTGTCAGCATATCCCAGCTGGATATCAATCCACAGGAAGGGAAGAAATAAGGGAGGAAAAATAATAATAATAATAATAAAAGACAAATTAAAAGTTCATTCATTTTATGTCAGCCTGTTTCTTCAATCCCTAATGGTGAATCATGCCTCCAATTATTTTGAGAAATCTACTTTACCTGTATAGAATTATAACCATAGCAACATTATCTCTTCATAATAGGGAAGAATTTCCTTTTTCATGCCTGTAAGGGCAAGGGATGATAACAAAATAGTGAGAAGGGTTAGCTTTGTTCATCTTGGTCTTGCATAGAATAACAGACATATAGGAATGTAAACAGTGATGCATTATGACCAGAGCTGTATTCAGAATTAAAGTCATTGAGCTTGTTAGAACTATTCAGGATAATTACAATAACAAATTAATTGCACATTAAAATATATGGGAAAGGTAGGTTTTTTGTTTTGTTTTGTTTTGTTTTCCTAGAATAATGGTATTAGTGCAGTTGGTATACACATAGCAACACCAGTCCCTATAAAACCATTATCAGTGTGCAATCATAAACATACTACATAAACTTAGCATATTAAGTCAAAACACCTGACTACTTTTGTTGTTACAAACCAAATTTTTTGCCTTTAAGCACTAATCCTGTATTTGTCACTTAAGTGAGTTTAATAAATAAAAGCATATTTCTATTAAGACATAATGATTTTGTGTGGAAGAGGAGCATTAATCTTTGGTTTGCAATGTGTAAGCTCTTCTATGTACCTATTTCTAGAGTATCCAGCGTCAGAAATTTAAATTTAAGCAGAAACCTCTAGGAGGGTTCACAGTCTTTTTTATATTTTGTAATTTAATAAAAAAATGAGGCTCGGGGCTCGGGGGGGGGGGGGGGGGCCGGGGGGGGGGGAGGAATTATTAAAATAAGTATCAAATAAAACAACACAGTGATTAAAATCTCATTTTTGCAGGGTCTTGTCTTTCTTGTCTTTAGATAACTAGAGTAATAGCTGCCTTCAGCAAAGTGGTAATAACTATTTCAGTACTAGTATTCCCAACAGCAGGAGCTGTGCCTTGACAATGGAATATGGAGATCTAAGCACAACGTTGTTTAGATCTTAAAAAGCACATTGTAGGATGATGAGAACATGGCTGCCAGGCTTCCAGGCCTTTTATTATTATTATTATTATTATTATTATTATTATTTCACCACCCTATTTCCCCCTACAATTTTCCCCCTCCACCTGAAAAATTAAGGCAAATTAAGAATATAATTGACATTAAAAATACTGAAATTCTCGTTTCTGAGCCAGGACTGTCTCAGCTATATCCAGAGTTCTGTTGCTCAAACACAGCATCCACAATTTCAGGGTGGAAAACAGCAGTAATTCCTGTCTTTACCTTTCTCTATTTCTTCTTTATTTAAAGAAAAAATTATGTATTTTGGTTTCTTAAATGTTATCTCTAAAGAGAAAACCTGCTTGGCATTTATATCCTGAAAGTAATGGTTCATCTTCTTCATTTGTATTTTGTATGTCAAGTACAAAATGGACACATCTAAAAAGCTAAAGATATGTAATAATGTTGTCATTCCAATTCAACTTGTTTGTTGACTAAAGAAGTTCAGAATATTAATTTAGTGTGTAGAAATTTATATCCCCTGGGTAATCAAAGGAATAACATAGAAATAATGGATTAATGCAGTACAAACCTTGAAAAATACATTAGATGTTCATGTAGAGTTTTAGACATGGAAAAAAAAAGGCATGAGTGTTATATACATGATAACCTGGGAAGCACCCATATACTGTGATAATGAGTATTGTATGAGGATTATATACCCGCTCACATTACATCTCTAGAGAGAACAACAACAACAGCAACAACAAAACATTATTTATTTATTTATTTATTTATTTTCATCCTGATTGATCTGCACAAAAACTGAATTGAAAAGATTTAAAATAAGGGAACATTGAAGAATTTACAGATTTTGGTCCAAATTTGGACCTAATTTTCCTCCCTGCTATTTTGTGTTCGGATGAAGAAAAAAAATAATAATAATTATGGAAGATCTTTTAATACGTAAAAGTATAACTGTTTACTGTTATTTCATTCACTGGGTGGTAACATCCTGCTTGAACCTCACTATCCAGTTTTGCAGGCGGAGCCACGACAGAAAGGAAGACAGTTATATCTCTGGTCATTAATAGAGAATACACCTTGTCTCTACTCTTTCAAGATCAGGACAAGATCAGATCTTTTAGCCAGCTGTGACTTTGACTGGCAATCTCAAACAATAAGAACAGTCCAGAAGACGTGTTGCTGTATACTGTTGTCACTTGGTTTGGAGTACAAGAGTGGATTTACTACAGCAATAATATTGACACTGGGAGTAATCTGTAGGTGCCTAAATAGAAAAAGTAGAATAAGTAGGATAAGTAGAATAACCTTCTTCCTGACTCTAAACCTAGCCTAAGTTGTAACTCTTCTTTTGAACATATATCTTATATATATATATATATATATAGCTTTACTAGATAGTAGTAAGCTAGTAGCTACAGGCATTCACACTCACTGTATGGGAAAAATAAATAAATAGATAAAAAAGGAAGGAAAAAAAAAAAAGTTAACTCCATGCTGCATAATCAAAATAATTAATATGGGAATAGGCGAATGACACTCTGTTCCTCAAACTTGTTCCCTGCTCCAGTGTGAGCACCCTCCATGGGGACCCTGTTCCAAACATGGGTCCTTTCCATGAGCTGCAGTTCTTCAAGAAGTGCTCCAGTGTGTGTACACTCCATGGGCCCTGGTTCCTGCCAGAAAACCTGCTTCTGTGTTGGCTGTCCACAGGCTGCAGTTTCTTTCACGGCAAACCACCTACTGCAGCATGGGGTCCTCCATGGACTGCCAAGGGCCAGCCTGCATCACCAGAATATGCTCTAGGGTCTACAGCACCTTCTCCCTCTCCTCCTTGTCTGACCTTGATGTCTGCAGGGATGTTTCTTTCATTTTTTCTCCTCACTACTCTTTGCAGAGAATTTGTTGTTTAACCTTTTTTTAAATACATTTTCCCATCAACAGTACCAGCTTGAATGATGGGCTCAGCCATGCCCTGTGATGGGGCCAAAATAGAGCCAAAGGGAGCCAGCTGGAACTGCCTCTGTCCAGCATGGACATGCCCCTTCCTCTCTTACAGAGGAAACCCTATCAGCCTCATCATAGCCAACTCTGCCATATAAACCTAATCACATTTTTATTTTCTAAAATAGGATTGCACTTTTGAAGTAGAAGTTACGGATAACTTTTCTCCTCATAGGAAAAGTGCTGAACACTTCATTAAAAAAAAAAAAAAAAAAAAATAGAGTGGAAGTAGTCACATCCAAAATGAGAGGTATAAAATGTAATTAGATGCTCAGTCCATTGGAATGCAATGAAAGTTGGTTGCCAGTCTATATTCTGTTTCTTTGAAAATTGCCCTCAAGTTTTCTAAGAGAAGGATGCTGATTATTTTATTTATTTATTTATTTATTTATTTATTTTGTAAAATGTGTTGCAATACAAATCAGCAAGTGGACAAGCAGTTTGAGCAGAAAGATGTTTGAGCAAGAAATTCATAGGAAAAAAGAAAAAATTGTTCCTATCTGAATGAGGCATTTCTGATTAAAATTATAGAAAAAAAAAACCAGTGGTATATTAGCTCTTTAGAGGTAGTGGAAAAAATAATAATAATAATAATAATAATAATAATCCAGCCTTTTCCTTTTGCTTGGAAGGGACTGGTAATGCAGGGAGCTCTCGGTGTTTGTGTAGAGGTCTGGGCAGAGCCAGAAGTATCAGATGTTTAAAACTATGACATTGCAAAGTCAGAGGGAGTGGATGGCACAGAGGCAACAGCACATGTGTACCTGCATGCACCAACTGGGATGTAACTAATAACGGCCACCACATCCTTGGTGTAACCCAGTCTCTCCTTGATACTTCTCCCTGTAGACAGTAAGTAAATGATTAAGCAGTAAGTAACTTGAAAGGAAGAGAAGAATAAACAGGAATTCCCAACAGCAATTTAACTAATTGTAAAGATCCACTGGAAAAAGGAGGCTTAGATGTATTTCCAGCTGTGTCCAGAATATATTCTTTAGACTTGAATAAGTATTATTGTTAATGCTAGGCATGGATATGATAATACCTAATACTAATATTATTTTCTTTTCATACACAACTCATAACTGTAATCCCATTAGTGAAAGATGACATGGTATAGAACAGATTCTGGCTGTGTTGTCTCACTGTATTGTAAGGAACAGTTGCACGTCTTTTTTTTGCAAGGAATTACAACTATTCCTTACAATACAGCGAGGAATGTTAGAAATGTTAGAAATGTTAATGTGGGAAAAAAAAAAAAAAAAAAAAGAGAGAGAGAGAGAGAAAGAAAAACAGATACAGTGCATTTGAGAATTGCAATACAGTGTTTATCCTTACAAAAATGATTGTTGCTTGCTAGCAACAGAAAAAATATACCTGTAAAATGGAACCTGTCAGATAAAAACACTGCATGAGTCCTCAAGTATGAAAAGGTCAATGACATTTTTTTCTGACTACCAGGAGGATGACTGAGATGGAAATCAGCCAAACTAAGAAAGCCCATTTGAATGGCACGAAGGAAAATAATCTTAAATTTTTTTTTCCACAAGATCTTTTTTTTTTTTTTTTTTTTTTTTTTTGGTCACAACTACTAAAACTATTCATTTATTGATACAGACTTAATAAACTGCATGTTTCTCACCAATAATTCTCACCAATTGGTTTCTCACCAATAATGTGCCAAGTCAAGGGATTTACATCCTGATATTTAGGCCTAAATTTTGTTCTAGAAAGTGCAAAATACAGAGTAACAAATCATTTATTGAAAACATTTCACAAAACCAAATATTCTAAAAATGTTACTTGTCCCTACTGTCCCTCCTAAGATCTAGATGTACAAGGGCTTCTGACAGACCTAGATATAGGTCTTATATATCCACCACTTACAAAATGTCTGCCTCACAGAGGAGAATCCTTCATCGCTGGAGATTCTTGACAGTGCTGTAAATTTTCTGCTGTGGTATAGCTGAAAGCTGGAAAAAAGAAAAGAATTCATAATGCCTAATGAGTTTTTTGTTTATTTGTTTATTTTCTACAAAATGAAAATTACACAGTTTTACAATATTACCATTAATCCCCTTCATTCTAGCAAAATGTTTATTATATATGAAAGATTCTCATAGCTGTTGCATGGAAATATAGAATTTTCTACTATAGCATACATGTTTAATCTACAACAATCACAAGAAAATGAAAAGTTTGGAAAATTTATTTTCCTTGGACCTACCTCCATACCTTGGAACAACAACAACAATGATGACAACAACAATGACAACAACAACAGCAAATCCAAAAAAAAAAAAAAATAGAAAAAAAAGAAAATCGTAGTTATGCCTGAAGCTTCATAATTTCACTTTATATTCCTTCTTTTGTTGACTCTTCAAACATTTTTTTTCTTGCCTCCATAATAAATTCATTTATGTTTCAGCAATAATAATCAAGGTAAATGGAAGGTAAAATTAGAAAGAAATATGTGACATTACTGCTAAGAAATTGTAAATGTGAGTATAAGGTGCACCACAAAAAAATAAGACCACAAGATTCACTATTAAATATTAAATTCAGAGTTCAAGTCAGGCCAGTTATGAAGAAATGTTTATCAGGTAAGAACTGCTTATGTGTAAAAGAACAGTTTTCTGAAACAAAACTTTCTCAGTGGGCAAATTTTTGCAGCTGTCTTTATGACTTTTCAGAGCAGTGGACATCAGTTAACTACAAATTAAGAAAGCAAAGACAAAAGAGAAAACCTATGGAGAAGGCTGTTGTCAAACTTCCCTTAAAATTCAAGAGACTGAAAAGAATATCTTAAGGGATATCTTATAGGACAGAGATAAATGGAGATGAGTTCCATTTGTCCAGGTGGACAGTCAGTCAAAATTTATGAAAAGACAGAAAAACTGTTTTAAACAAGTCCTGAGTAGAAACAGATAAAAATATTTACATAGTATTGTGGTATTCTACTTGCCTACATACTTTCTGGAAATTGTTTAACTCCCATGACATTCATTTTTAACTACTCACTATTGTCATTGCATTTGTAATTAGGAATAGTTTGTTAATATGATGCATTTCTGGTGTTTGATTTAAAGCCTTTATATTAAGCCACTTGTAATTTTTAAAATACTTTTCATTTCTCTTGATTTTCACATATTTAGGAACAGAAGAAATTTTGTTTTGTTTTGTTTTTTGTCTGTTTGTTCTCAGGTAGGAACAAATGACATTTTGTTACTTTTCAGATAATATTAAGAACATACTCTGCTGAAAAAAAAGAGATCATCCCCAATTCCAGTAAGGCTCTACAAATGACTGAGAGACAATTGTGAATTAAGGACACTGATAGGGTTTGGTTCACACACATGAAAGTAGTGTTACATCATACAACATACTCAAAACCCTATGACATCCAAATTAAATCTTGTCAAGATACTCTGTTTCTTGTGGTCCTATGACCATTCTCATGTCTTGGAATAGTACCTTTTGTTATTTTTCTAAGACTGTCTTACTCAGAAATTCAATCTTAATCCACCTGTAATGTCAGTAGCTTTTCTGTTGTCCTACATGTCCACATGTCATGGCTCTGAGGGACTACGAAGGGCGGAGAGCAATCGCCTGCCCACACGAACACCTCTTAACGACAG
>NC_048926.1:38428214-38449815 GCF_011077185.1 Oxyura jamaicensis
TTCCTCTTCCAGAACAACTACAACAAAAAAGGAGTTATTACTGTATATAAAATTATACTAACTCTTCTAAATCACCATCAACCTCAGGTCTCTAGTTTCCAGATCAACTTTTACTATTTAGAAAAATCTTTTTGGGCATTTGTATTAGGAATAAAACAAACATTTAAACCAAATGTAATGCATCGTGTTGACATAACAAATGTGGACATTAATTAAAGAGCAGCAGAATCCAACAGGGAAGTTTGCCCTCCATCTGCTTGACCTGAGGTAATAACAATGTTCGTTTAACTAGAGCTGACAGATTTTCTTGTGTTAGTCTTGAATCACTGAAGTTGCCACCCTCAGTATGAATAACCATAACCATATGTGTGACATCACACAAAGCAGGCAAAACACAGCTAACTACTCATTTAGCTTGCTGTCTTCTCCTTAGTAGTTTTTCATCTGCAATGCTGAGGCTCAGGCATGCAGATCAGGTGTAGGCTGGGATTCTGAGCCTCTCTTATATGCCTAGACGGGATTTTGTAAAATTCCTGGGCTTTTAGATGCAAGGTTTTGGGTAGTGCAACATCAAAATCCCCATGCTTGTACATGGTCAGTTAAAAGTAAGATATCCAATGTGTGTCGCAAATTCTTCAGACTGTTAGCAGATTATGCTTCTATCTTCACCATCCTTTTCATTCCAAAGTAAATAATGATTTTAAAATATCACTAATAAATACACTATTGAGAAGGCAGAGAGGTGAACTATACAAGCCCAGCTCTACAAAGATACCAGAGACCACTGGGATTCTTGTACCTAGGATATATAAAGATGTGACTTTTAGTATCCACTTTCTGCCTACTTGAATTCAGGTGAAAAACTTCCATAAGACTTCAGATTCAGTAAAACAAGAACCTCGGTAACCTTTAAAATTGTGTTTTCATTAGAGTTTTCTTTGTATAAATTTGGTTATATTTTCTATTACCGTGTTAGGTTCTTCATAATTTCAAATAAAAACGTTGCCCAGTGCCTCAAAGACCAGTGTAAGAGTCTGATGAACTTCCAGCCTGCTTGACTAAAAAGGCTTCAAGGTAGTTTAAATCTAGCCTGTACCCCTCTCAAAAGTTTGTTATGATCCTGCAATAGTGTAGCACTAATATAAATGAAAAATAATCACTAAATCTTGGGTTACATATGGTTGAAGGTAATTCATAGCATGTAATGAGAGCTGTCATTTGAGAAACATGCACATTCTGGTTTTCCACTACTGATTTCTAAGCCTAGACACATTACACAGCAGTTATAAAACAAAAATGTTAGACAAATCTAAGGAGATCAAGCCATTAAGAATGAACAAAAATAATTCCTATGGCTAATCCTAGTCTGCAAAGTACTATCACCTATAACATCTGCAGCTGTGACAAAACCAAGTGGTCTCCAACAAATCATAAACTGGCAATATCAGTACTACAGTGAAAAAAAAAAAAAAAAAAAAAAAAAAAAAAAAGAGGTAAATTCAACCATCCAGTTTACTCATCAAGCAATCTGAAAGATTGTTTTATCCTATACCTCATATGGACCCGCCACCAATGATTTTCACTAGAAACAGACACCCTGAAGGGTTTTTGTTTTTTTCACAGCTCAGTATATATAATTCCTCTGATAGAAGAATAATTAGTTCTTTAGATAGTTCAAAAATAAAAAGAAATTGAGGAAAAAAAAAAAAAAACTGACACAGATATTTGTTTTTTTTTTTTTTCTTTTTCTTTTTCTTTTTTCTTTTCTTTTTTCCTTTGGAATTCTTTTTTTCCTGCAATAAATAACAATCCTTTAAATTATCTAGTTTGAGTTCCTTAAACACATTTTTTTTTTTTTTTTGACCTACATGACAAGAGTGCAGCTTCATAAATTCAAGATCGTAAATCTAAAGATTATTACAAGCATAGAACAAAATTCATGGGAAAAACTTGAACTCATCGTACTCCTTTCATGAGTGCAGATTAGATGTCTGCACCTCTTTGATAAGTACACATGGATGTCACACAAGATTTTTGAAAACATGTATTTTAAAACTTCCTCCTTCACTTCTGTCTACTCCAAAGCATGTATGTTTGTATGGCCAAACAAAAGGACAGAGATCTCAGCCTCTATAGGAAGACACAATGGGTTATACAGTTAGGTGGGTTGGAACTGTAGTTCCTAGCCCACTGATGACTACAAACTGAGTTGCAGTGCTATTTAAAAGCACCACAAAAAGACTTCATTGTTATTTGTAGGCAGGAAACTAATTCACTATTTTATGGTTGGGTATTCTAAAATTAAAAAAAAAAAAAAAAAAAAAAACAACTTTATTTTTATTTTAATCTAGATTTTCTGCTTTGTTGTGTTTTTTTTTTAAGTTCTTCATTTTGTCTTTTTGTTGAACAGTTCTTTCACCTGAAAACCAGTTTTCTTTCCAATGTTTCCCTTCCCTTCCCTTCCTTTCCTAGGGATTAGATATTAAGAAGAAAATATGTAAAATGATGGCTTTAGATCTCTCTTTTGATAAATAAACAGCGTCCTTTACCGTTCTTAACTTATTTACAATCCAAGCCTTTAATTAATTACGTAAGTAATTAGTTAATATATATGTATATATTGCAGTCTAAATTATTAAATCTTTAAAGACCTCATTGGAAGTAAAAATGAAATAGTATCCCATATCTGTATGCTTTGGTACAACATTATATAGGAAATTAAAACATTCTTTTTGTTGCTGGAGTTGGCTGAGAAACAGACAGCATTTTTCTTGGTCTGGAACTCTGATGTCAATATGAGTTAAAATATTCTCTCCGTCTCCCTGATAACTGCTGCTTCTGCCTATCTCCTTATAAAGATTATGCTTATGCTTAGTAAATGAAGAAAGGAATTAGTGATGCTCCTCTCATTTCCTGTCTTCCCACAGATGGTGATAAATTCAAATTCAGACTCCATTAAACCTGAGTAGAGAAACCCAGCAGGTGGCTACACTAATGGAAAATTCTGGCCTTGGAATAATGGGAATTGCAACCGACAGCTCCTCTACACCACAAAAAAAGATGATGTATTCCTATTGACAGTGTTGCATTTGAGTCCAGAAGGCTGATCTGATAGTTCAGGCCGGGCACAAGAGAGGCAGAAAGCCCCATGGGTATTTTTCTTGGCCTCACCACCGTAATTTTTGTCATCTGAACCTTCTATTACAATTCATTGTGCAAATCTCATAAAAGTTGGAGGAAAAAAAAAAAAAAAAAAGGCAAAACAAACAAACAAAAAAACCTTCTGCATTTGGCCTACAGGCATACATTTGTTCTTTTTTCTTGGTTTAAAGGACAAATAAAGGTTGACACACAGCAGCATTTCCAGCCACTTCTGTACTTTAATGCTGACATTCTTGGCCCAAGTGCTTTTAGTGTTTCCAGACAAGCCTATCTGAGAGAGTTTGTGTTAAAAAGATGCACAGATTGCCCTGAAGGTGTAATGCCCAATATTCAGATGTAATTTGTGCAGGAATACTGTATTCATGGTGTTCACCTCCACCCCCCTTCCTTTTGAATGTAGGGACTGTATTAGCCCCAGTTCTGTGAAATTCATGTGAGAAAATGATTGGAAGACCTACAGACTGAATTTTAAATTCAAACTACATTTTGAAACTGAGCGGGGAAGGGGGGGCTGAGGAGGGGAGAGTGTTAGCGAAAGAGGGATAAGGAGCCTATGCAGATTGTTAAGCTAAATAAATTTAAAAATGTATTTACTTTCATATTATTTATTATAAGATTGTTGTACTTTTTTCTTCATGAACTCAGATTTGTAACAATTAGAAATATATATATACAGTAGTATTCCAGTAGTTCTATTTAAAAATCATTATATATATATATATGTATGTATGTATATACATTTGGGGTACTTTTTCAGAGTAATCTCAAAATATTATAAATCTACATTTTTAACTACAAATTTCTGTATTGGATTTCTTGGACTGTTCTGATTAGTATTTATGAAACATATGATCAAAAAAATAAAAATAAAAAATGTGGTGTTAACATGAAGTCTTTAGAAATGTGCCACAACACATTTAAGGTAATATTCCTAGAAAGGTATTTCCCAAAACATTGTTTTTTACTGATTTTAACATATACAATTATTTTTTTCACTGATAGTCCATATAAAATACAAAGAAAATATCTGATTTTTTATTGTTTCTTTGTTTTATTTTATTGTCTTGCAATTATCTCTCTTCTATCCTCTGCTCTTGCTAAGAATATGTTATGTTATCTTTAACTATTTTTTTGGGTTGTCTACAAATGTTTTTTTTATTTTTTATATTTTTTATATTTTTTATATTTTTTATTTTTTATATATTTTTATATTTTATTTTTTTATTCTTTTTTTCTGATTTCAACTCAACTAGTGTATTGACTAGGACAAAATTTTCAAAAACAAAATGTTCTGTTCATTGCTTATAAAGCAATTTAAGTGGTGCTGCTTTCGTATCTAAACTACTAACTTCCTACATCTTAATTTCTGACTATTATCCTCCAGATTTAAGATTTTCAATATCAGTATTTCTTTCAATTTCTTTCCAGTTCATTTCACTATAAACATTTTTCATAAAACGGATTCTTATAATAATGACTTATAAGGTGGAATTTTTATTCATTTCTTGGTTTGCTAGTTCTCATTGTGTCAACATTTCTCCCTTGGCATGTACATATACCTACTCAATGTTAATTTTAGTCTTAATATGGAAAAAAATATCAGTAGGAGAAATAACAAGTGTAGTTAATATGATTAATATAATGTAATAAGAAAAAGTTTTGTAAAGTTTCATGCATGAGAGAATCATCAAAAACTCCTGTTCAGCATATGCCACTTTATCCTACATGAAACCCAAATACTTTAGGTAAAATTTTGCCATTATCACCTGAAGGTTTTCACAAACAACCCCTTCTCATTTTATCCCCAGGGAATAAAATTTCTTGTCCTGGAAAAGAGCATTGCTGTCAGTCTGTACACACAATTAGTGAACTTGTAACTATATGTGATAATGCTACAAGATAGTGTGTTTAACATTTTAACACTCTACTAATATCAAACTACCTTCATAATGTGGAAATAGAATTTCATTTCAAGGCTGAGCAAAAATCAGCATCATCATATACTGCACCTTGTCATGCTATTGCTGAAAAGAAAGTAAAATATACCACAGGATATCTTCAGTAAGGGCACCTCTCTTTTCCTCATCATTCTTGTTTAACATCTTAAATAAAACCATGTAAGCATAATGTAACTGGATGTTGGGCAGTGCTGCAAACTTTTCCTATACCAACCAGTACCAGTATGTTAAAGGTTTGTTACTTTTTATGAGATACTGACTCAATGTACAACTCATGCTCTGCAAGCACAATGTTCTGTGGTTGCAGAGAAACAGCTCATATGTTTCTCAGGATGAAAGTAGTGTGGGACTAGAGCACAAACAGCATTTCTGTAACCTTACAGGGAGGGGACATTCTGACTAAATGTAAATATATCACTCTTATGAGAAACCTTGTTTATATATTATGAAAAATATCTGGCAGTACTGAGTATTGAAGAGAAGCCAAATGGCAATTCTTGTATTCTGATATGAATATCTTATCAGAGTAGCAATCATTCATATTCCTATATTAGTGATATATCCTATTATGATGGCTGACTGTATCTTGGCTTAGACAAAGTGTTGTCTGATAAATAGTCTTAATGCATAAATGCCTGTCGGGAACAAGCAACGACAAAACGGGGACAGATGTTTGGCTCTCTTTGGAGCTCATCAACACAGTTCAACTGCTTCATCTGTCAGATGGGTTCAGTCCCCAGTCCAGATACAGAGAAGCCCGGTATTTTGAGAATAAATAGAGCTAAGTGAATAATGTGTAGCAGATAATACACTACAGAAAATTTAGCCTTCTGTTTAGAGAATATTCATGAGTAGATCATGATTTTTCTCATGCTCATCAAACGTATTCAAAAGCTGTCTTTTGAAATACATAATTATGTGAACAGAGCAAATATATAGAGTGCAAATTACTATTATTCTTATTAATATTACTATTATCATTATTGGTCAAGAAGGCAAGTTGTGAAACTGTGGTCACCAAACGGCACGATTATTAGAATTTTAAGATTATTAGAGAAAAGTCTGTTGTGTATGCAGGTATGTGACAACTTCAAATATGATTGTTATATGTGGAGGTTTGGAACGATTCTTACATATGGAGCTACACTGTGAGGTGAGAGAGCAAGGTCTGACCTTGCTGCTTCTTTAAACTACAACGACGAATCTGATCCCTAGAGGTGTTAGTAAACAATTTCCAGTTTCTGAGTCTTTTGGGAATTTCCGTTATGCCCTTTCTCATACATCTGGTTCTGTCTTTAGGGAAATTGCGAGTTTGGATGAGGTTTTGGTCATGCAAAAATGCTTTTTTTAAAAAAAGAAAAATAAATAAATAAATAAATAAATAAATAAATAAATAAATAAAAATATATATTATTATTTGTATCCTAGGAGAGGACAATTAGAAATTGGAAAGATCTTGGGTCATTTGGTTCATTCCTCTGCAAATGAAAGATTGCTCTCTATAGTGAGATTTGTTAAATTATTAATTGCTGGTAATTTATCTGATTAATTAGAACCTTTTGCTAAAAATAAATTATTAAGATCTATTCATTATCTGGTCAGTTTTGCAGGTGGCGATATAATATTCTGAAAGTAGTGTACAGATTATTTTGAAGTATTACATTAATGTCCTAGGAAGGATTAAAGGCCTACTCTGCTAGGTGCTGTACAATAATGTACAGGAAAATATTGATATCTTTATAGTCCAATTACAGATAAGTGATTAAACTACATAGTAAGAGAAATAGGAAAACATTGGTAACAGAGAAATTTGTGAAACTTCAGAGGTCTGCTGCATGTGTGCTCAATTTATTTTGAAATATGGGTATTTAAAACATATGTATATATTTATGCATATAAAACATACCATATTTTTGTAAACATTACCCTCTCTCTTGCCTAGAACTTGGACAACTTAAGGTTTTCATGGTATACATTTATAAGGGGACATTTTGATATTCAAGTCACATATACACACAACATTGGAATATTTTTCAGTGTCATTCCCTGAGACTCATCATGCCAGGTGCTTCTATTTGGAGAACTAATGTACCTTTGGGAAGCAAGTCATCTATTTCAAATCAGGAAGTAAAAAATCTTTATATAAAATCTTCTGAAACCAATGATTTTCTGAAACCAATTGCTTTGTACCAGATCCTAAACCTTCATCTTGTAAACTTTCTGAGTGGGACATCTTGAGCGAAAT
Organism: Oxyura jamaicensis; assembly: GCF_011077185.1. Classification (NCBI taxonomy): domain Eukaryota; kingdom Metazoa; phylum Chordata; class Aves; order Anseriformes; family Anatidae; genus Oxyura; species Oxyura jamaicensis. The sequence continues at coordinate 38,435,580 of NC_048926.1, forward strand.
TTGATATCTGTGAGAAACCTTTTCTCCTCAGAAATATTTTATGGAGCTTTGGTAACTCTTGGGTACAAATCTTGGACTTCATGTTAGAGTTCAAGGCAATAGCTAGGGTGTGTGTTTTTTGAACAAACTCTCAAGACTTGCTGAAGCTCTTCTGTACCGCTTCTCTGTTTTTTATCATAAATCATTAGCTTCCCACTCCTGATGTCGCAGTTCTGTAACAGCTCCCTAGTGCCTACCTCCACCTAACCTTAAAATAGATCATGCCTTCTGGCAAAGGACAGGAGCAAGAGTTTTACTGAAAATCTGTGTTTAAGCACAATGGATAAAGACCTGCTGCCGTGTCATTGCTGAAGGGGAGGTGAGAATGTCATGAACATATTGAAGATCAGGGACAGTGAGTTTGATCTAAAAACTCTCTGTGTTTTGTTTGAAAGGGCAGTAGATATATAACTTTCGCAGAAGATTCCCCCCTCCCTACTCTTTTGCCAAAAAGTGTCAGTGTACTTTATTACCGAATTCCACTTCAGATTTCAAATACAGAAGAAACAGCTGGAGGAGAAAATAGGAAAATATAAAATAGATATTCACATTTGAAAATAATGCCAATGGAAACATTGGGAAAACAAAACAAAACAAGGAAACAACAACAAAACAACCACCACCACCAACAACAATAAAATCAACCACTTTTTTAGCAATAATAATATTATATTCTTATACACAGTATCTTTCATCAAAATACATAAATAAATAAATTCCCCAGGTACTTGGCATATACTACCATAACTTTGTTCACTGCAGTGATCAGAAAAATAACGCAGCTCTATTATACCTCCTATAAGCCTTTTAAATTGGCTGAGTAAAAATGGAGTGCTTAAACATGCAATAAGTCTATGTAGAAAATTTTACTTATAATGTATCTAGAAGACATTCTGACAAAGAACAAAGAACAGTGCTCCTGCTTCCCAGAAAGTACTATATGATGTTCATTGTTCAAAAATAGCAGAAGAGGTCCTAGAGTATGTGTACTGAATACATCTGAAAGATGAAGCAAAATTTGTGAATATGAACTTCAGAACTGATTGTTGCCTGAATTGAACAGCGTGCCTTGGGCAACAGAACACAGAAAAAAAGTAAGAACCTTTTTTAATTTTTGTTAATTGTAGGCAATAAGTCTAGAAATCCAGTATCTTATACTAACTTACACATTCAACTTGTCTGTGTCCTACTATTCCTTTTCCTTCATGTTTTTTTTTTTTTTTTTTTTTTTTTTTTTCACTACCCTGTGACAGTTACAGTTACCAGGAAAATAAAAACTAATTGACATCCTTGTTTCCCACCTAATATGCTTCAATTCAGAGTCTGGCCAAAATTTTAGTTTGTAAAGAACTTAGCTACTGTGAGGGAGCACATCTCAGGAGAGTTCTGTCAGCCTGAGAGTTCTGAAGCCTGAGGGCTTCAATGATTCAATGATGTTCAGCTGGCAATGATATTCAGTCTTCAGGGCCTTGAGACAACTGGTTAGGAGATCAGAAGCACAAGTAGTGATTTATTCTGTTGCTCCAGTTACAGGAAATGATGAGGGGAGAAAAAGGAAGAGGCAGCAGATCAACATCTAGCTCCAGACATGGTGTCACCAGCACCAGCACTATTTTGTTGGTTTTTGTTTTGTTTTGTTTTGTTTATTTGTTTGTTTTGATCATGATTCATTTTACATGACACAAGGACTGCTGGCAAAAGATGAAGTTCACCTGTCACAATGAGGTAAAAGAATCTTTGCTCAGGACTTATCAGGGCTCATTGAAAGGGCTTTAAACTGCATTTGAAAGCAGAATGGGATAAAACCAAGCTTGCTAAAGATAAGCCTGGGAGAGGTATGCCACTCATTGTGGGATGGTGTACTAGCAAGTTCCCTCAGTTTGTCATCCCAGTAAAGGCAGAAGATGGAGAGCCATGCAAGAACAAGGGCACAATGGCTTTAAAATCACAAAAGTGCCTAAGTATGGTCATTTAAGAATCAGGGCTTTTCCTTCCCGAAAGGTGATGGGATGGCTAACCCAACTGAATGCATCTACTCCGATGCACACAGCATGAGCAACAAACAGGAGGAGCTGAAAGGCATTGTGTAGCAGGAAAACTGACCTAGTTGCCATCACAAAAACATGGCGGGATGACTCACACAACTGGAGTGCTGCAATGGAAGGCTACAAATTTTTCAGAAGGGATAGGCTAGGAAGGAAAGGTGATGGGGAAGCCTTGTATGTTAGGGACTGTTTTGATTGTTTAGAGCTTAATAATGGAAACAAGGTTGAGTGTTTATGGGTAAGAATCAGGGGGAAGACCACTAAGGCAACTGCCATTGTGGTAAGATGTTACAGACCACCCAACCAGGATGAAGAGGCAGATTAAATGTTTTGTTAAGAACTGGGAGTAGTCTCAAAAGCACTACCCCTTGTTCTTATGCCAGATTTCAATTTATTAGGTGTCTGCTGGAAATACAGTACAGCAGAGAGGAAACAGTCTAGGAGGTTTCTGAATTCTGTTTAAGATAACTTCCTGACACTGCTGGTAAGTGAGCCAACTAGGGAAGGAACCCCACTAGACCTTTTGCTTGTTAACAGAGGACTTCTGGGTAATGCAAAAGTTGGAGCCCATCTTGGGCATTGTAATCCTCAATTAATAGAGTTTTTGACTGATAGAAAAGTAAGGAGATGTATTAGCAGAACTGCCACCCTGGACTTCCAGAGGGCAAACTTCAGCCTATTAAGGATACTGGTTAATGGAATCCCTGGGGAGGCAGTCCTTAAGGGCAAAGGAGTCCAAGAAGGTTGGGCACCCTTCAAGAAGGAAATCTTAAAGTCACAGGGCCAGCTGTTTCCACATGAAGAAAGATGAAATAGTGCAGAAGGAGACTGGCCTAGCTGAACAGGGAGCTGTGGCTAGAGCTCAGGAAGAAAAATAGACTTTATGATCTTTGGAAGGAGAAAGCCACTCAGAGGATTACAAAGATGTTGTGAGGCTGAGCAGAGAGAAAATTAGAAGGGCCAAAGCCCAACTTGAGGATAATGTGGCTACTGTACTTAAGGACAATAAAAATGTTCTTACAAATACATAAACAAAAAAAAAAAATAATAATTACTAAGGAGAATCTCCATCCTTTATTCTTGTTCTCTGTCTGCCCAAACCCTTGAGACCCTCTCCTGGAGACTCTGGCTGCTCATGGCTTGGGTGAATGTACGTTTCTCTGAGTAAAAAAACTGTCTGAGTGGCTGGGCCCAATGAGTTGTGGTAAAAGGAGTTAAATCTGGTCACTAGTGGTGTCCCCCATGGCTCTGTATTAGGGTCAGTTCTCTTTAATATCTTTATCAATAATGTGTATGAGGAGATAAGTGCACCCTCAGTAAGCTTACAGATGACACCAAGTTAGAGTGGTGATCTGTTAGAGGGTAGGAGGGCCCTACAGAGGGTTCTGGGTAAACTTGACTGATGGGATGAGGCCAACTGTGTGAGGTTCAACAAGGCTAAGTACCTGGTCCTGCACTTGGGGCACAGCAACCCCATGCAATGTTACAGGCTGGAGGAAGAGAGGCTGGAAAACTGCCTGAAAAAAAGGGACCTAGGGGTATTGGTCAATATCAATTTGAACCAGCAGTGTGCTCAGATGGCCAAGAAGGTCAACAGCTTCCTGGTTTGTTTCAGAGATAGTGTGGCCAGCAGGACTACGGAAGTGATCGTCCTTCTGTACTCTGCTCTGGTGAGGTCGCACCTCGAAGACTGTATTCAGGTTTGGGACCCTCACCACAAGGACATCAGGGTGCTGGAGTGTGCCCTAAGAAGGGGAACAAAGATGGTGAAAGGGTTAGAGAACAAATTTTATAATGAATGTTTGAGGAAGATGGAGTTGTTTAGTCTAGAGAAGAAGCAGCTCCGGAGAGTCCTTGTCTCTCTCTACACCTACTTCAAAGGAGGCTGTAGCACAGTGAGGTTCAGTCTCTTCTCCCAAGCAACAGGCAATAGAACAAGGGGAAATCACCTCAAGTTGTGCCAGAGAATTATAGGTTACTTAGACTGGATGTTGGGAAAAATATTATTCACTGAAAATGTTCTAAGGCTTTGTAACAGACTGCCTGGGGAATTAGTTAAGACACCATCCCTAGAGGTATTCAAAAGATGTGTAGATGTGGTGCTTAGAGACATGGTTTAGCTGTAGACTTGGTTAGTGCTAAGTTAAGAGCCAGACTTGATGATCTTAGAGGTCCTTTCCAACTTAAATGATTCTATAACTCTATGATGTTCTGTGTAGGACAAATACAGCAGAAAAAGCAGTTGGATAATGGTGTCCTCCATGCCTTTATTTATTCACCTCCTAATGTTTATGAGGAAGTGCGGTATTTCTACATTAAAATAAGCTTCTTAGATGTCAAAATGTTTTTGTCTGTGCTAAGTCTGACTAAAAACAGATTGTGAAAGAAGGTGAAGCAATAGGTAGAATGTCCCCTATTTCTGTCCTCCATTTTTTTATGAGTTTACTGCCAATAAATCATAATATCTGAAGGCCCAGTAAGGCAGTTTCACCTGGATAAATTTCAAAGTTCATGTCAAGATAATAAACCTAACTGTTATATGTAGTATCACCTTTTTGCACATACACCCAGTGTGCATGTGAGCTTTGGAAATAAGAGGAACATACATAACCACTTACTTTCCCAGTAAAGTTTTGTCAGGGCCTCCATTGCTACAATGTTAAATTAAGCTAGAATTGTTGTAAAAAACATCACTCCCCTAAAGCAGATATGACACACTATATAATTGCAGTATTTATAGTATGTTGGAAAAAAAGTTCTATATTGCTAGAATTTTGTGAGAATTTTTGTGTTCTTTCATAGTCCCAGTTTTCAATCCCATTGTGAATTTTTTTTTGTGAAGAACAGATTAGGATTTTTCTTTTTTTTTTTTTTTTTCTCTTTTTTTTTTTTTTTTAATTAGCCAAAAATAAAAGATGTAAAAATAACATACAGTTTGGTGTTTACAGAAACTGTATTTTTTTTCTTTTTATTTCCTTCCTGAAAATCTGTCTTTGAATTAAGCTATTTAAAGTCTCAGAACAGTTAGTTATTAAATTTTACAAATAAAGCATATCTATGATTCACTCTAATTTTTTGGTTTTGGTACCTTCAATATTATTCTGTCTCATTAGGAAGAGGAAAAGTTATTTTTCCAACCTGGGCAAAATGAAGACTTTTACTCAGATAACATTCATTGCTGTGTACTTCAATTTGCATAATTTTTATCATTTCTTCAAGGACACATTTATCTGAAGAAAGTATTACTGATCATTTTCTTTGAAGCTGCTTCCCTTTTTTCCTCATGTAAAAGCTTCAAATGATCTTTGGAACAGAGATAAAGAGGGATTACAGGGTGTTAAGGGATCCTGCCCTGAGATCCTGTGTTTGAAAAGTTTTTCTTCTTTATCTCTTGATTGCCCTGACAGTGGACTGTATTGAAGCTTCCTCTACAGGGTGAGGTGACAAGGTCTGTCAAGGAGTGATGTGCAGCCTCATCTTACTCTATGTGGGAGTCAGGGTGAAGGTGGAGATGACAGCTGGGGAAAGTACCTTCACCAACTACCTTCACCAACAGTGAATGGAGATCTTCCATTCTGTCCATTACATGTGGCCTCCTTTACAGGTAGCCCTCTGTTCATAGGGATCAGCAGCCAGTGGAATTACTGTTGAGCCCCCAGTCACCTAGGGAAACAGACAAACAGAACTAAAACATGGAAAAGCAAAACAAAACAAAACAAAACAATAACAACAACCAAAGGGAAAAAACCTATAAAAAAAAAAAAAAAAAAAAACTATTTACAAAGCAAAGTAGTCCAGAGAGCTGGTGCTAGTGATAAACTATTTGTACCAGCTTGACCACTAGAATTTGTCCCATGCATGAATTACCCACTTATACTTTTTAAAACACATACGCATATAAGACACTACTGCAAAAACTGCTCATTGGACATTAGATCTGTCTTCCATCATTCATGTTATTTCCTGCAGGTCTGATACTTTCACTGCTTGAACTTATATATAGTTCTCATGAAATGACAGTACTGGAACCCCCTTGAATGTGATTGGCTCAGCATATCTCTGGGCAGTTTGCAAATATCCTTTCAGTTCACATTAATATATTTCAGTCTAGATTTTCTTTTAATTTTTTTTTTTTTTTAAAAAAAAGGACTTTAAAAAAGAACAAGAAGAAAGTTGAATGTTTCCTAAAGCAACATTCAAAGCAATTAAATGAAACCTTTTTAACAGCATGATCTTTTTCATTTTCACTATCACCTCCTTAGCCTTAAGTAAAAACCAAAGGAGACCTTTGAAAAATGATGATTTTTTTTTAATATATATATATTTAATATGTGATCTTTTCATGTTTCTGCTGTTGTATGCTTTTGAGCTGTCTAACAACTATGGATATGTAGCTGGCAGAAGGGCAAACTTTTCTCATATCCTGTGAAGAGGTGACTACCTGAAGTGTGGGTATGAAAGAAAGCATAAGAATTCTCTGAAAGGTTTTACTACAGAGAATATAAGGCTGAGACCTTCATCTAACCCTGGATGCACATTATTCTTAATAATGCATATCTGTACAGTTTTTGCAGACTTAAAGCAGTGAGCTTACTAAAACTGACAATATTTTACTGAAACAGGAAAAAAAAAAAAAAAAAAAAAAAAAAAAAAAAAAACGTTTCCTGTATCTTTCACAGTTCTTTAATTTGTGACATATCACTTTTATCTCCTCTTTCTTTAACACCAGATTTGGTTTAATTAAAGTTATGTCAAATGAACACATGAAATGAAAAGAAAATCAGAAAGCCTGCAGTTGCCCATTAGTGAGTCAGTGACTGCACAGTGAAAGGCTTTTGAAGCCTGGCTTACTGCCAGAACAAGCTTGCAATGATGCTTAGAGACATCGATGATGCTTTGAAGGAAAGGACTTAGCTGACCTGTACCTGCTCCATGGAATCAGTCCAAATCCTCATGGGCTGGATGTAAAATCTATAATAAGTCTTCTGTCTTCAACCCTTTACCTGTCAAGTGAAAAGAGTCAGGGTGTGAAACTAAAATATCTATACATAATTAATTAGAAGAGATCATTCTTTATTTTATACCTGCATAAAAGAACTCCCCAAACTTCCAATAATTCTTTAATAACTTAGGTATGTATTTATCTTTAATTAGTTTATTATTATTATTTATTTTTAAAATTGGATCTACAAATCTGTAAAACATGAAGTATTATTGCTTTACTCTGTGTGCAATGGAAGTGAGGTGTGCTGACCATACAAGTGTTTGTTAAAGTTTGGTCCTCCGAGATCCTGTGAAACAATGGTCCAAATCTGGTGAAGTAAAGTAACATAAAGTACTCCATGTGTCTGGGAAAAAGACAGACAACACTTTTCAGATGGGTAGCTGCCATCACGGAACAATCAGGTTAAAATTGGCTTGACAAACCTATGAGACCACTCATAAGATGTAGACTTCTAGGTTGGTTTCTTAACGAACTTTAAGCATGTCTTCAGGTAGAAACTGTGGTGCAGTACAGTAGGCTATAAGTATAATTATTTTGCATGACCTCCTGGTATGGACCACACTGGAAATGCCTTTGCATGGTCAGTTTAATACACTGTTAAGTGGACTAGAAAATACAGTCTTGTTAACAGAATAAGTTCTTCTGTGAAAACAGCTGAATTTATCAGCTACTGAGAAACATATTCTGTATTCACTTTCTAACCTCTTTGTCTTACAGACAAAACCCTGTAAATATGATTTATTTAGATAATAAATAATAAAAATAGATTACATGAGTTTAGACTCTTTGCTATTTAAATGTAATCATCATGCTGGGCAACTTTCAGATGTGTATCACATACGAATTACAGAATAGACTATGATGTTATATGGTAATTTCATAGAATTTTATTGCCTGCTAATAGTGAAACAAACAAACAAAAAATCTTACTGCAATTATTTTGTAACTGTCATACTAAAATTTCAGTTTGCTTGCTGTTCAGTTTGCATCCAGTTTGGGAGTGGCTAAATATGAACCATATTTCAGTGGTAAGATAATAAATTAAGTCCTGGAGTCTGAACACCAATAAACATTAATATTTTGTCAACTCATTTCAATCTAAACATTAGATGTCTTTAGCTAAAGTAAAACAGCTAACATATATAGACATGTAAATAATCATGACAATATATCAATATATATTTCATTGTTATTATTTTAAATGTTAGGGTTTTTCTTTAGTAGTTCTTTGGTCTGAAAGTTCTTAAAACATGCTTTGTTGTTATAAATGTGTATACCATTTTACCTTTCACAAGAAAGTACTGCTCGTCAGATTACACCAATTTCAAAACCCTCCAGAACTGATTATATTTCTTTGCATTACCACATACTTAACTTGTACCTTTTAGAATCTCATGACTTATATTAAGACCACTATTCTAGTCCGTCTAACTCAGTGAGAAACACACCTTGAAATAACATAGGTCTCCTAACTCACAACTCACTGCCCGTGTTTCTGGAAGAGTCATGTTGGAACAGAAACAAAAAAACAAACAAACAAACAAACAAAGCAAAACAAACAAAAATAAACTGTCAACAAGTAAATTCGATCTTAAAAATGATGCGTCATATATGAAAAGAAATGTTACAATAAAGACTGTAAATATATAGAAATGAAACTATTTGATATTATATGGTGTCTCTATACACAGAATAGAACAAGCCTTCCTAGTACTTCCATCTCATAATCACACATATCACACTGAATTGTACCCTCCACATCATTTAAATAAAAATAAATAAGATATAAGTAAGTAAGTAACTTAGTTTACACTGTACCTTCAGGATCTTACAAAACCTCTGATAAACCCTGTTTTTCAGGGGTACATTACGAAGTATTTCTTTGGTGTCCAGCAGCTGTCACTTATCCTCATGTTCAGGAGTTAGAGAGAGCAAATTTGGGAAAGAGCACATTTAGGACACTTGCATAATCTGGAAGGAGAAAAGAAATTACAATTTAAGCACTACAGGTAAAGGCATTCATACTAATATCAGATTATTTTATTTTAGAGGAGACAATTTATTGAGGTTGTGTGGTAACCTAAACTAAAAACCTGTCCTTACTTTACTTCTAAAAACCTGTCCTTACTTTACTTTCCCTTTTGATTTTCCACATTCTTACAGCACCAAATCTGTTACATATTTTAAGTGTTTCTGCTTTGCATATTCTACCTTGCTAAATAGGATTTAGTCCATAAAGTATTTTCAGTTTTATTCTCAGTAAAGTTAAACGACTGAAAAAGAATATAAAGATTTTTAGAACTGCATCCATGGGCTTATGGTTTGCATGATGGCAAAGCTGAAATATTTGGAGGCCTCATGGACTGCATACCACAGCTTCCTGACACTTGTATTTATCTCAGTCTTAGAGTTCTTTGTCACTTTCAAGGGATCTAACTAACAAGGTTTGAAAAACAGTTGTACTACTTTCCAGTTCCACATTGTAAGATCAGAGTGTATTCAGGAAAACAGAAAAGTTTTGTTTGCAGGTGCCATCAGCTTAGGGTCACCAGGAAAGATGGGTTTTCTTTTTTAATATGAACCATCATTCTTGAAAATGCAGACCTGAACTGTACTGAATAAAATCCTGTCATAGCAAGCCTTAAAAACAACCATTTTAAAGACTGAGTGTTTCACCAGTGAAAAGTTATGGTTTAAATCAACCATCTTCTATATTATCAGTACTTGACATCGAGAGTATGATATAAATATTTTTGTCATGCAAAATGCCAATATCCATTTTACACATGCACCTTCTAATTTTCTACACAGGTTTACATAACCACTTCAGAATTTGATTATTTCCTTGGGGAGAGATCCAAACCTAGGAAAGCAATACATAAGGTGACTTGGAGCAGAAGATAAAGGATAGAAGAAGGGAACAATAAGATCGGATTGGGCCAGTGGAAAAGAACAACCATTATCAAGCTTGTAAAAGTGGCAATTATATTCAAGAGAATCAATCCTGTTTCTTTTGTAATAGTAAAAAAAATAATAATAATAATAAAAAAAAAGGAATAAGCAGGAGAAAATAGTGGGAACATATTCACACATTTACAATTTCTATCAAAATGCCATATTTACAGAAAATAGAAAACAAACATCTGTATAAAGAACAGTCTAACCAGAATATATCACCGCCTGTCAGACGAAGCAAAAAATACCTGTCTAATTTGAAATCCATGCCTTACATAAATGTCACAGAGTTTCAAAGCTGAATGACAGCGTGATTTGAGGAATCATCCAAATCTCACATTTTTCATTATATTTCTGCAGTATTTTTTTTCTTTTAAAAATTGCTTGTCTTACTAACGTATATTGTAACAAAATGAATTTATCAAACTGATATATGTGTGCAGAATATTCTGAATTCAAGTTTTTTTTTTTCCTTTTTTTTTCTTTTTTTTTTTTTTTTCCTTTTTCCCACAACATAAAGTGATGTTGGAACAGCTAACAGCTGCTTTTTAACTGTGTGATTCTATTGAAAGGTCTTGATGGAAGTCCAGATTAGAAGACAATTTTGCACAATCTAATGCATCTTTACAAATCAGTGAATCTTCTTGAAATTAAAATCAACTGATGTCTCAACTTATTTTAAAAATATTCAGATCTACACCATTTTTTAAACTGAAGAAATTTAATCTGTGCAAATCAACACAGATGGTTGTTAAGAATGCAGTAATTTTTTTTAACGTTCTGAATTAGAGAAGTGATCATGGCTACAAAGAATGAATGCACATTTTTAATGGTCAGAGAGATAATTCCTTACAAAATCTCAGAGTAAAGGATAGTAAATTAATCAAGGTCCTTCCCATTGTTGGCTCTGTTGGGATTTTTGTTTTGTTTTCAAAGGTGCTTAGATCTGAGGAAAAGCAGATATTAGGTTTCATAAACAGAAACTAGGAAAGCCATAGATCCTGCTGAAACTAAAACCCCACCTGCATAATCTATTTGGTCATTTCTATGGTTTCATACAGGAAGTCAATAATGGTATCCCATAACGTTGATACTAAAATTGTTTCAGATATATTTTATGGATAAAAGAGCATATCTGTTGGTGAATCCTGTCTTTGTGAATTCTCTATTTCCTTTAAACACAGTTTGACTCTGAATTATAAACCAAAATAAACATTCTCTTCTCCACAAATGACATTTTGAAGCTTCTAGTCAATTTATGGTTTACAGAACAATCTCTGTATCTATCAATTTACACACTTCACAGTGTTCCTGTAACAGCTGCTGCCTCAGTTTATAGTAAAGTGATAAAAGAAGCCTCTTTTGGTACATGTTGTTCTCTAAGGCAGAAATATTGCAGCAAAAGTACCTTACACATATGGAATTAAAGGGGGGAGAAAAGAGTTCTCAGCACGTTAATTTTCTTTGAAAAACACCTAATAGGTTGCTTCATTCAGGAAATACTGTTCTCTGAGTTGGAAGAAGCAGTAAGCTATGAGTCTCCTGAGAGAGAGAGAGGAAGAGAGGAAGAGAGAGAATTACAGGCTGGTTAAGAATATGTAATGAATTTATGGCCTTGCTTTTACATACACTATTTAGTAGCAATGGGATGAGGAAAAGAGATCTATCTATCTGCCAGTATAGCCACTTAGAGTTTGCAATTCAGATGTCATGTTATGCTTACAATAAGTATAAGCAAAATGTGTGAAGAATATGTGGCTTGATGTTATACTGAAAAAAAAGTGAACTTTGAAACTGTTTATGCATAGCTAAGTGTCTGTGATTGCTAGTTTTTGTGCAGCATTTAGACAAAAATAAAAAATTAATGTGAAAAAAAAAAATCACTGTAATGATGGCAAAATTCTGCATTTCCTTGCTGGTTTTGTCATCTGCTTGTATTTGGCATTCTATATGAACACATATTTTTGCATATATTTTCTTTATGTGCAAGCCTTGGCATTTTAGCCATCTACTGCAGAGGCCCCTTAGTACCATATGCTTCTGTTTTTCTTCATTGTGTGATGTGATCTCTTCTGACTGTTACATGCACGTGAAAGGACAGTGGGCTTTTGGGGGAGAAGAAACCATGCTTTAAGAGAGCACACGTCAGTTGGCCTTCAGTCGTTTGGAGATGATTGGATCTGACAAGTGTTGTAGCTACTCGTCGTAATGGATGTCTCAGCTTTAGCAAAGGAGAGGTGAAAAGGATGTAATTCCCAGTGGAAGAAGGCAACATTAAATATTATTTAATTAGTGGCTAATATAAAAATCCACTGGAATCCCTGGTTTGCAGACTTGCCTCTTCCTTTCTGTACGAGGCAACAATCAGGGCTTTTAATGAAGTGCAAATAGCTATACCTGTTATGAAAATAATTCTTAAAAGATATAATATGTACATTTCTTTCTTTTAGGAAACACAGAAGTCTGTGTAGTCTGTGATGTCATCACATCTTGAAATCTAGAAATCACTCATTTTTATCCTGCTTAAAAGATATTATTATTATTATTATTATTATTATTATTATTATTATTATTATTATAATGCACAGCCTGAAATAACAATTCTGCATTCGGCAGCAACTTTGTCTGTGATCTGGAAGTTGTTTTCTTTATTATAGTTGTTATATTTATTTGTTTGATTACTCCTCCAACTGAATCCTATCACCTTGTCTCTGTTCAAGCACTAATGTTTTCATTCAGTTCTAAATACACCTGGCCCATTTCTCTATAAAATTCACATTTTTTTCTCATCTGAAAAATGTAAATTATAATAAAAAAATCATTTGTTTGTTACAGTTTATGTGGGAATAAAATAAAATAAAATAAAATAAAATAAAATAAAATAAAATAAAATAAAATAAAATAAAATAAAATAAAAAGGCTTATGAACTTTTGTTTAATCTCCATTATGATCTTCAAAAGTGTTTGGATAGTAAAAGACAATACTGTCAAAAACTGATGCTCAGAATTAAACACTGGAAGTAAAATTAAGATTTAATAACTTAATAATAATAATAATAATAAACTTTACTAGATAATTATAGATAAATAAAGTCTCACCATGAGATAAATAAATAAGAAATAAAGAAATAAAACTCTTACAGAATATAAAATAAACAATGGAAATAAAACATGACTCTTCATGCATAAATAGTCCTTTTTTCACAAGCTGCTCTTCAGGAAAATTTGCACATTGAAATTTGTTAACTGTCTCAGTACATGTAGCTATGATCGCACCCCATGTACAATCTATTAAATTAGCAATATCATACCACATATAGTTATTGAGTTTTCATAACTATTCAGATGGAGTGCTTCATAAAGTATACATCACAGGCTTACATGCTTAAAAGTTATTTCAAATATAATTTGCATTTTATATTATAATACTTAACAGAAATAATAAATGAATAAATAAATAACAACAACAACAAAGAAATTATCCAACAAATGCTGGTGTGTTGAAAACAAAGCTTAACAGGGAAAGAAAGATAAACTGATTTGCCCATTTAAAGAGCAACATGTCTGGGAGTCAAGCTTTGCCCCTGGGACTGGTCCCAGTTCTCCAGGTCTCATTACCTCTGTACTCTGCAAAGCTGTAAGTCCTTAAAGTTCTGTGTTATCTCCAATATTTGTTCACCATTAATAATGCTATTTCTGTTTTGGTAATGATACTCTACATTAATATGTGATACAGCAAACATTCAGCATGTGACTTTCAAGAGGAAAGAATAGTCTTCTTATGGCACCCTTGCTTACCACCACTGACACACTATATGCTGTCTTAAGTTTTGGGCTTTTGTTTTAATAATGTCATTAAACCAGTTGAATTTTTCTGCTCAGTATCTACCACATAAAAGACCTCTAAGACACAATGGAAAACAGAAATTGAGAAATTTCTAGAGCTCCAAAAGACAGCTTTTCCAAGACATCCATTTTGTTATTCAGTTTTAATATCAACATTTAAATGTTTGTGATGTATGGATATTTTACCTTTTCAAATATGAATTGCAGAAACAGCTCTATGAACATATCATACAAATACTTTGCTGTGTAATGTCTGTTAAACATGGTCCATTCACTTAGTGATATATATTTCTCTTTTGCTGTTGAACATCTCATAAGTAGACAGTTTCTCTCTCTCTCTCTCTTT
>NC_048926.1:38449915-38463896 GCF_011077185.1 Oxyura jamaicensis
AATATTCCCTGAGAGGATTCAAAGCTGACTCTAGTTTTATCAATAGATACAACATTTTCCCCTGCAACCAAATAGGTTCGTGCTATCCTCACAATCCTGTTTCAAAAAGGTATCAAAAGATAGGCAGTTTGTATTAGAAAACTTGGCCAGAAAAAAACATTCACTGCAAATTGGAAAATGAGGTTGAAGGTCCCTTGTGAACTGAATCTACAGACACATGAGATTTATAAGAGGTCAGACTTTGGTGTTTTATTTGTGCAATGGGAAAAGTATAAGGACAATCTGCTTAACAGCAAAAGAGTGAGGAAATCAGAGGAAGATAACGAAACAGAGATGAACTTTCCACAGATTATCTGAAGGTAAAAAAGTGGAAATAAATAATTTGGAAAGAAGGAAGAACAATTTAGGTACTTTCGGGTTCTTGATTTCAACAGTGTATTTCTGCTTTTAGGCAACATCTCTGTTGCCTACATGAAGGCTACATGAAAGGGAAAAGAGATGCTCATCTTCATTCAGTCAAAAAATGCCATTGTTAATGTTGAACATTAAGGACATCATTTTATTGTTCCTCACTAAACATGAAAAATAGCAATGGCTAACTGGATTTTAAGATAGTGAACCTGGATGGGAAATGTGGTGAAAACTGGGAAAAATATATATATATATATATTAAAAGAGAGAGAGAGAGAGAAAATAAATAAAATAAATAAATAAAAGGAAATTACAGTGTTTGTCAGCCATGGCATGGAGAAACAGCACACCCCATTGTCAAGGAAACAGAACCGCACTGTCAGGCCTGAAGTAACTTCTTACGAGAGGGTGCCTCTTAGATGGATTTTAGGTTAAACAGTATCAATAAGTGCGAGGATATCAGCATCCAATTTGTCACTAAGGGAATAGTACGAATGTCGGTGTCCCTGCAGGCTTGTTCTGAAAGGTGGTATGTGCAAAACATTCCCCGCGGATACATCAGTCAGATATTGCTCATGTTTTCTTGTCTGCCAACTGTCTGGCACATAATTTAAAGGTTATGGTTATGGCTAATTTAGCTCTGGGATACATGCATGGCACAGGAACCTTGGCCCAGTTCCTTTGGGCTAATTGCCTTTGTCAAAGGAAAAGACCCCCCTGCACACCTTTCCATTACCGCACATCTTCAGTGTCCTCTGCAGCACACACCAGTGTGGTGCTGCTTGCATGGGAGGAAGCATAAGGATGGACAGTATTTTCCACTACTTCCTACCATTTTGCACAGATGGCAAGTGTTTATGCCTTTCCACATGGCTGCACACTGGACAAGATGATCAGGACAGATGATTTATAATGGAGTTCATTGGAGAAGAGTTTTAATCTCCAGTGGCTTGATTTCACTGGGATGTCCATAAATAGGGACTATTCTTTGTGGCTGGCTAACAGAATCTTTTTAGAACTGTTTTAACCAACCACCGTGTAACATGCATAGATTATAGACACACTGTTTGTTGTTGTTGAGGAACTGTGAACACTTCAGAGCTGTTTAGACTAGTTTAGAGTCATAACTCTTAGTGGATTATTGTTTTTATTCATGTATTTATTTTTATTTTTTTCCTCCACTTCTAGTTATTCAAAGATACAAAATGTATAAGGTATTAGGTCAGCAGAGCTTGCCTCTGTCAAAGAACAGGAGAGGAGCACAGGGGACAACGAAGGGAGGATAAACGATCCTGTTAGCCCTGGAGAGAAAACGTGACACAAAACAACAACTCCCTACAAAAGCCTGGAACTGCAAAGTTCTTCATAATCTCTGAAGGTTTTAGAAAAAAGTATGCAATTGAAGGTTGAAGGTTCAAGCTCAAATCCAGAAGAAAACCTTTGAGATTTAACAACTGCTCTTCTTAATCATGAAGCAGGAGGGTCTATTTATCCATTCATTCATCCATTTATTTATTTATTTATTTTAATTTGTGGGTCCACTCACACTCCAAACAAATCTGAAACCATTACAACGCATGGCAGTTGGTCGATAGTGTGGAAAAAACTCATTTACTGACTGGCCAGACCGTTTTAAAACCTTCAGATTTTTCTAAGTCTAGGTTATTAACTGTCTGACTGTAATCACATCTTCACCATAGGGAGCTTCAAAAGCTTTTCATTTGCATTGAATCAGTTGCCTTCCTCCCTGTATTTTTCCCCCTGGAAATAAGCTTAAATAATTCAACAAACTGCACACATGGCTATTGATTATTGAACCATTCTGAAACACTCGAGGCAAATGGACCATTATGTAGCAGGAATTAAAACTTTCCTTGCAGCTACTGGGAGAAAGATGTGTATATATATATATATATATATATATATATATATATATATATATAACTCCTATATATATATATATATATATATATAACTCCTCTCTCTCTTACATATGCATATGTGAAGACCATCCCCTTCTCACAGAGACCTTGTGACTGTCCAAAAAAACTGTTTTGTAAGTGTCAGTGACAGTTAGAGATGACCCAATGACAGATTATAGTGAGTGCAAAATGTGCAGTGTCAAACTAGTAAGAGGTTCTTTCTTTTAAAACTACACATTTTCACACTGAAAGGGGATAACATTTTTCTTTCATACGGAACATTTTTTTGCAGGAGTCTACAGCATTCTGTGGATTAACTATCTAAGCTAGATAACCTGCTAGCTTGTACTAGCTTGTATCTCAGTGTGTCTGTGTCAGAAACAGGAATATTCAATTTTTTTATTATTATTATTTTATTTTATTTATTTTTTTAATGGATGAATAAACTGATACATAGTGATATGGAGTTTTTTCCTACTTTATAAGGAAAAATAATGCACTTGTTCCCTTTTGCATTTCATACTGACATCAGTTATATGTGCACATATATGGTGAAAATTGATGTTATAAGGTTAAGAAACACAGTGTATAAGGTCATATCTGATTAGTAACCCTTCCTGTCAAGCCACTTAGAACAGAAATATTAATTTGCATAAATACTAAAATCCAGCTAAACTACCACAATTCAACTTCATAATACATATGAAAATAACATGCTGTAGTAAAAGATGTGTCCACTGTGAATGTACAGTTCCAGCAGAAACATTGACTCAGCTGCAGTGAAATTCTTAAGATTATTTTGTTGTGTTGTCCACCTTTGTCTTCCTGATATAGAATTATAGAATGGTTTGGGTTGGAAGGGATTTTAAAGATCATCTATTTCCAACCCCCCTTCCTATGGGCAGGACACCTCCCACTAGACCAAGTTGCTCAAAGTCCCATCCAACCTGCTAATATCTATCATTGGAAACTTTTCTGAGGTAGTTGCTAACAATTTATTGTTTAGAAAAGAAAGTATGCATATCCACTTAATTATGGGTCTAGTTATGCTGACATAAGTGAGAGACATCATGACTTGGAATCAGGCAGAATAAGATGACAGGCAACCAAGAACATCACATGTTAATGTAAGAGCAAGTGGGATTTCCTAGAGAGTAAAGTAAATTTTCCATCACACTCAGGAGAATAGGAGATAGAGAGAAACTCATGGGAATAGGAGAGTGAGAGAAATTCATGACTTCTCTGCTCTCAAAGCACTATTTTCCTGTGTTCTAACTATATGGGTACTAATGAGTAGAGTGTTTTGATTAAAATTTTTCACATATCTGTTTTCACTTGTGATATCAGAATATAGAAAGAAAAGTTATATAGAAATGAAATGTAGGTGGTTTGTTCTTTTTTTATTTTTTTCAGGTAAAGGACTGTTTTGCATATTGAATAATGAATAAAATTTAGCATAATCTATTAACATTAGCATAATGTAACTGAAATCAAGTTATATCGAGTCTATTTTAACTTTTAATATTATCATATTCTTGGGTATGTTCAATTAATTTCTTGTCTGCTTCTGTTGTTTAACAATGCTGCTCGCTGATCATTAAAAATAAATACTGTAATATTAATTTTCAAGCACCTTTTTTGTGTGTTTGATTTATGGCAGACATCCAAGAAGTAACACTTGTCTGAGTGTTTTCTTTATAAATGAGATTCTTCCACATAAGTTATTACTTTGTAAAACAATTCAATGAAATATGCATTTAAAATGTTTTTAATGTATACTTTACCAATCTCTTCAAGATTAGTCCAATATAGGTATCAAGAACATGGAACTGACAATGGCTACAGTACTGTTAGGAAAAAGAATTTAAAGAGAAAAGAAAAAGAGGCATTACAGAGGATACTGTGCTTCTGTTACTGTGTTAACAGAAATCACACTGATTTTAGTGTCTAGACTACCTTTCATAACAGCCACTTGGCTGATTGGTCTTTCAGAGGTAACACCATCATGTGAAGGGAAAGTAAAATCTAAATCTTTGTTATTTATATGATTATTTTTTCAAAAAAAAAACATGGTATTTCAACAAATGTTCCTGGATTTGATTTTAGCAGGTTAATAACTGAAGAAAATAATAATTAAAATTTACAGAAACATCACTAATTCATAAGAATATAGAGCAAAACAGGATGAATAGATTTGTCCTCAGATTGTTGGCAAATCTGCATTAGAGGAAGTTAGGAAAAGAGAAAAAATTACTGCTACAATGAAAATCAAATCACAGGCTATAGCACTGCCATCTCTTGAAATTTAGGCTTCAACACTTATTACAGTTATATTCTTCTTGGTGCCAGATATCTGGGATACCTACAAGAAATCAAGGGCTAATTTTCCCTTTACAGCATTCTTCTAAGATTCCTTTTTATTTGTAAGTAGTATTACTTTTCCTGACCTGGCATCATCTCTTCCCCCTCCACGACTTGGTCGCATATTTTCTTTTGCCCTGTACTATACCACAAGGATTCATGGCACCAGTATTATTTTGCTATATTCACTGGGTTTAGGACCACTGAACCTAAGTGGTTGAAAGGTGGCTAAGGTGGTTCAAAGCATACCACATGCAGGGATACTTAGCTAACATGTTAGCTATGTACCCTCCTCAGTTATAATGATATTTCTCGAATATAAGACCAGAATTTGGCTTCCATGTTTCACCTCATGCATCTGTCTGCTAAAATAAATGGCTGAAACAGGGTGAAAATAATGAGAACTGCCCAAGTCTTCATGCAAACTCTAAACCAAATTCAAATGCCCAAAGTTTGGGAGCGTATGAAAGTTTGATTTTTTTTCTGTCTCATCATATCTTTATTTCTTTCCTTTTTTTCTTTTTCCTTGCATTCCTTTGTTAAAAATAGTAAAAAGAAAGATTTGTTAAAAATAAAAATAAAATAATAATAATAAAAAAAATCCATAAGGCTAGTTTTGCAAAACCAGGAGGTTTGGGTTTTTCAGTTAATCTCCTGAACTACTGTATGAACCCAAGTTGCAACAGACTACTATTCGTCTTACATTAGTCAGAAGCACATGCCCTGTTGTGATTTACTGGTTAATTTATGCATTACCTGTCGACATTATGAAGTGGAATTATACCTTGGGCACTGGTAGCTGAGATTTTCCAATGCTAAGCAGTAATGGAAATTGCTAATCCCAACTCATTCTGTCATGGGGTTCTTATTATGCAGGTCCACATGTTTTGCTGTGCTCAGCAGTTTGACATAGTACTTACAGTAGTGTTAAGATGAAAGAATAAAATGTGCCTCTGTGCTCTAATACGGGTTGCAGCGTGATTTCAGGAAACAATATAAAGACATTCACAAACACAATTTACTCAGCTGTGCTCTTGCCATTACACAGCTCCAACAGCTGATGCCAGACAATGTTCAAAATGCAGCCATCCTTTTTTTTTTAAGATGAAGTTATTTGTTCACTGGAAATAAACACCAATCCCAGAATCCTAGTTCCATTTTCTGATCTTGTGCAAATTCAAGGCAATTCTTCTGGAACCCATGATGTATGAAGAATCTCTAATCCCCATGGTTATTAAAGAAATATATACAGTATATACATATATAAATGTATATACATATACATATATATATACATATAAATGTATATGTATATACAATATATACATATATAAAGGTGTACACGTATATATATATAAACATATTGACATGTTCAAGGCAAATCTTCTGGAACCCATGATGTATGAAGAATCTCTATTCCCCATGGTTATTAAAGAAATATATATACATATATAAAGGTGTATGTATATATATATATATATATATTTATAAACATATAAACATGTATATATATATATATTTCTAGGTGCAAGATCTGTGAGGCAGCTCCTGACATGCTTAGACTTTATATTTCTCTGTTCACTCAGACTTAGTTTTGGAGTACTCTTTATACCATTTTAGCAAAGAAGGGTTTAATCAGATTATATGTTAGGCCTAGTTGATTAATTACTCTGATATTGAGGCAGGATTGTACAGGGTTTTAATTCTAAGAATGAGCTTCCCTAGTCCTACCTCCTGCCATCATCTGTCACATTATGTTTCATTACTAGTCTATTCATTTTCCAGATAGATCAGAAAAAACAGGGAGCCAGGAACACTGCTTAGTGTTTTTCATTTTGCCAATTATAGAATAAAGAGTTAACAAAAAGAAATAGTTCCCTGTCCTACTATACTACTGTGAAGAAAAAAAAAAAAAAAAAAAGAGAGAGAGAGAGAGGGAGAGAACACACAATTCCCACTTAGCAACCATATCATATGCAGCATAAATAAATAAACTGAGATTTGGTTTGTTCTTAGTAGTCTTAGAAGAAGTATGTGTGTGGGTTAAAGGCATAGAGTCTGTGGCTTTTTGAGTTTGTCTAGCCCTATTTCATTGGAAAACACATTCCAGTGCAATTTTGTACCATCTCATCCAAAAGTGTAAATATTTGGTTTTCATAAAAGTAAATAACAAAATCAGGTCCAAAAAAGTGAAGAAATTCCTTTTTCCATCCACCATAGAAAAGCAAACTTCACCAAGCAAGGATAGTTTGTTAGAAGTACACTCTTAAAATATTTGGAAGCTTCTTTGCTGTCTTTGTATCTCCTTGTTATAAGCTAACATCTATAGAAATCTGCTGTAACATTGATATTATTAATGGAAATATTTCTTTAAAAAACTGTAAATAATGAAATTTCAAAAATTGTAAAAATACATGAGTGTTCCTACCACACAATATTGAAGTACTATAAGTTTAAAAATCTTCTTCACTACCACACTTATAGATATAAATATACAATTACAGAATTGCAGAATGGCTGGGGCTAGAAGGGGCCATAAAGATCATCTAGTTACAAATCCCCTTCCATGTGTAGGGATGCCACCCACTAGATCAGGTTGCTCAAATCCCCATCCGACCTGGTCTTGAACACCTCCAGGGATGGGACACCCAAAGTTTCTCTGGGCAACCTGTTCCAGTGCTCACCACCCTGATAGTAAAGAATTTCCTCCTAAACTCTAATCTAAATCTCCCCTCTCTTAGTTTAAAACCATTCCCCTTTGTTTTGCCATTATCTGACTAAGCAAAATGTTGCTTTCCATCATTTTATAAGCCCCCTTTGAGTATTAAAATCTTGTTTTCAATATTATTGAATACATATTTTCCTTTAATTAATCACCTGCTTATCTGTTTTCTGGGAATGCACATATTGGTATAAAAGATTATAGAACAGTAAATGAAAACATGTTAGAGAAAAAAATAACTTTTTTTTTTTTTTTTTTTTTTCACAGAGAGCATTAAAGCCCCTTCATTGTCTGTCTGCTTCTCGATTTTTAACATAAAAAATAGGAAAAAGAAAAAGAGATTTATTTAGTTATTTGAGGGATCAGATTCAAAATTAGAAGCTTAGGGCACCTGACTGATGTGTAAAAGTGCTGAGAATCCAAAAGTCCCATTGCCCTCAGATGTTTTGTTCTGATATCACCTGAGACTTTGATCCAATGATGATTTGCATTTTGCATACTGCAAGAGTAATCAGAATGTACTGGTTATCAAAATCATATCAAAACACAGCAAGCCAAATGACAAAAGGATGAAGCAGTCACAGATAACTGGATTATTTTTGTTTTGTAACATTTTTTCCTTTTGATTTCTCAATAATATTATATAAATTAAAACACAGCATCTATAGAAATATTAGCATTTCCAAGTTTTCCTTAAACAAAAATCTTCCTAACAACTCAAAATGCTGATTTTTCTGATATTTCTGTCCCTATATTTTTGCCAAAAAAATTGATAACAGTTACTAATTAAATTTACAGAATCTTTTTTTTTTGAAATATTTTTTTTCAAATTTTCATTTTATATTTTAGTTTTATTTATTTTTTACGTTCTAAGCTACAACAAGAAATACATGAAATTAAAATTTATCTCTAAAGAAAAAAAAAAAGATTCTGAAATCTTGCTTTTACAAACTTTTTGATTATTATTATTATTTATTTATTGATGGATATTTTCTTCCCTTTTTCCTCAAGGTGTTTACTGCCTGTATAATTGGTGAGTTAACATCATGGAAACAACAGTTTGAGGTACTAACGTAGACAAGACCACACAAAAGCTAGGTAAAACATATTTGAGATTCAAAAGCATTGGGAGGGAAAGAGGGGAGATAAGATTTCTCCTGAAGACATACCTGAGAAAGAGGAGAGACAAATGGGTGAACTGGTCAGAGACCCAGAGGGCATAATTTCACAAAGAAATGTATAATCAGAATAGAAGTCCTGACTGATCTAAGAGGGGGCAAAAAAACTTAACAAAAGCAAATAAAGAAAAATGCCTGAGGATGGGCATTATAAGAAAGAGACAGAAAGTTTATGGGTGAATGGTTCTACCTGGTTCACCTATCAGTGAAATAGATGCAGTGGACAAGAAATCAAGAAATAAATTGAAGAAAGGAAGAGAGTGACAGGGTATTACAGGGAAAGTAAAAAAAAAGAAAATAAGAAAATAAGGAGAAACAAAGAAAATAATATGAAGAATTTATGTGCTCTTCTTCTAGAGGTAATCATGTCTAGCACTGGGAAGAGATATATGCGTGAAAGGATGTATGCCTGAACAAAAAGAACAACTGCTGATATTGGAGTTAATATCTCCAGGAAGAAGTCAGAACAGAAAGATGGATAGAAAGAACTTCCAAATTCTGTAATGTTTATGATAGTCATGAACCAATATAATCAAACAGGGATTTCTTGTCACCTTACCAAATTCTATATCCATAAAGCTCCAGAGGGCAAAATAGTACCTCCTTAATCCCACATGGCCTTTGGCTAAACAGAAAAATCCTTTAATCTCTCATTCTAATCCTTCCCTGTTTCCACTGACACATTCACCAAATAATGAGGATTGTGGGTGGTAAGAAGAGGGGAGATGATGAAAGCCTGGCACAGGCACATACTATACACCTTTACTATACACTTACAGGGCACATACTATCAGGGAGACAAATACCATAGGCTAGATACAGAGAATACTGGGAAATATTTTTGTTTGTTTTTTAATCCTTTCTGGTTCTGTGTAAATCAGCAGTGGCCAGATGAAAGTCAATGGTGTTCCAGGAACATTTTACAGGCAGAAGGTCACTAACAAGTATGCATTGGACCAGAAATTCTTCTGCTCAGAGTCCCCCATGTCCAAGAAAAAAAGAAGACATGCAAACTATTCTGCTCCAATCTACAGATATTTGGGCTTTGTCTTTCCTGTTCTCTTTCTTAACTAAAGGCATCTAATCCCTTTTATAATGAAATACCAGTGTAAAAATGAATAACCGACCAAAACAACCAGATATCTTTTATATCTTACATAGCTAGCACATTGAGAAAATTTTGCAACATGATTAGGTACTTAGGATTTCTCTACATTCCCAATTATTTGTGGCCAAGTTAATTTTCAATAATTATGCATCTCACCCATTCTTCTGCTAAGTAAACAGTGGAATTTCTACCATTTAACAACATCACAAACTCCAAAAGTATTTCACTGTGTTGTGATCATAATAATCTGTATAATTAGCTGAGTTCATCGGACAAGGTATAGGTGAAAATCATGACTGTAATTCATATGGCACAAAAGCTACAAAAATGCTCATTTTCAGCCCATTTTAGATTTTCAGCCCATGTAGATCATGTTAAACTGTGAATTTCCAAGTTTTTTTTTTTTTTTTTTTTCAAACACTATTTCACAGAGCTAAAATAAACATCGGTACAAACATATCTCTCCCCAGGCTAGCTAACTTTGTAATTTTATATATAGTTATATAATTTAACGTATTTGCAACTGAAGGAGAAATTATCAAGGAATTGGATAAGATGTTCTTCAAAATAAGAGCCTTTTGTACTACAAGGAGTTGTGCAGACTGATAAGACTGGGTTAGAGAGACAAGGGAAGTTTACATAAATGAATAGACAGCATCTATAGAAGTGTAGAGGAATGTCTTCCCACTCATTATTGAGAGGAAGGGATTAAGTTTGTTTATTTTCTGAAGACGATTGATGAGATTTGAGGGAAGGAAGACAGAAGAGACAAAAATGACACCAAAGTTGACCTGGATATTGAAAGGACATTGATATCCAAGGTGACCGAGAAAATAGGAGATGATATACGAAGAAAATAAGAGTTCTTTTGAAACTACACACAGTATTTGCACATTTCAATTACTGATTAAACACACATGCACCACATTTCAAGACAGATTCTTATATTAGTTAATATTCTTTCCTTTGCCCAGAAACATCTTTTGTTCCATATGAATATGTATTTCAGTTAAGATACAGAATATTTAAAACTTATTAATAATCTCTGAAAAGCTATTTAAATGTGAGCATTATAAAGCTATTCTTTAACACAAGGGTGCATTACATGTCTGGCATAAGAGACGAATCAGATGAGCTCTTAACAGCTTCAATACTGTCAAACTCTTTTGTGAGAGTAATGTTTCTGAATTGACTCTACACAATTTTTGTAATAATACAATACAAGTGTAGATTTAATGGGCAATTTTATTAGCACAAGAGAATCTTTTTGACTGCAACAAAAACAAATGTCTTCCTTTTGCCAATCACAGTACTTTTTTTCTTAACAGTGCATGAAGATCCATGTTTTGCTACTCACCTCCCATTAAAATAAGATTTAAGATACTCTACCTATTCAGAGTTACATCATTAGGAATTCAGTAATGGTAGATGAAATAAAAACCACTGTACAGTAATGATGTTATCAAATCGAGAAGCTTTTCTTTCAGAAATCTCTTCAAAGTTTTTTAACTCAGTGAAGAAAAGTGGAAACTAATCCTAATCATTGGATTTTTTTTCAAAGACATTTCCCCAATCAAATAATGGCAAAAACTCAAATCACTAACTAGGACAAAGACTAGGAATACAAGTCTTTCACAAATTGCTTCAGTTTAAGGTCCAGTAGAGAATTCTACAAGTATTTTAGTTGTAAAAAAGAAAGATATTATATGTTTGAAATTGAGAAATTTTATGGCATTCTGTGTTTCTCATTTCTGAGGCACTAGAAACATACAGCAAGTGGTACCAATGCAAATAAACCCATGCATGTTGCTATGCAAGTATGCAACTATGCAAATAATTGCATAACAGTGTTTATGAACACCTACTCAACATAATACTAAAGGTACGCTTAAACAATAGCATGAATTACATCTCTTAAAATCACATTCTTTATGTGCAACTTTCAACCTTTTCCAGTATGACTCCTTGTCCTCTCTTTTTTTTTTTTTTTTTTTTTTTTTTTCCTTGTCTATTGTAGGAGTCTTGATTACTTGTTGAAGTCGGTGTCTTCCTTTCCTGAAAATATCATTTTTGGTATTTCCCTCTCCTAGCAATATTTATGCTAACTATCTGCTACAGATTTTCTTTCCCCTCCATGTACTGAGGATTTCAAGTGTTTCTGTGGAAGTAATTCCTGTTGTTATTGTCACTTTGCCTGCATTCCCTTGGCATTGGTGTCAGTAACAGTGAACAATTCTTGAGCCACCAAAGGAAATGAAAAAGATATCACTACTGAAAGGCTATGATAAAATTGGGAAGTAAATGGAGGAATGAAAAGAATCTTCTTACCATGCAGGAGGACAGAAGATCATAATGGTGTTGTGAAGAGGACATTCATTTGAAAGCAGGCATTAAAAAAAAAGTCTCCACCTAGAAATTCTTGAAGACGACTTTGGATTATGATGGATTATGATGTATCCCAACCTTAAAAAGCTCTGATATATCCCAATATTACTCAGTAGAAGTTAATACAAATTTTCCTAGACAAGTTAATAAATGGGGAAAACTGGATGAAAGCACAGACTAAGCAAGGCCCGGGAAAATGCTCCGAGAGCTAGTGAAAACTACTGTACCAGTAGTTGGAGTAAGTGACCTTATGCAGATTAATAATTTCCATTTTTAAATACTATGATCATTGTGGACTGCAAAATTTGGTTATAAAACAATTGTAGTGCCCAGATTTTTTTCTGTGGGTGTAACTGTAAAAATGTCAGCTTATACTGCAACCTGTAATCAATTTGTAATGCTGAGCACCGAATTCCCCCCAGATCAATATTCCAGTTGGCTGAAATTTTTCTGTCTGAAAAACAGACTGGTTAAAACAAGATTTTTATCCCTGTGTGTTGACTTCTTCAGATCTAGACTGTAAATTTAGTTTTCAGGGACAGGAGGACAGGAGGACATTTACATTCTTGACTCCTTCAATAACACAATTTTCACAGAGAAAAAGACCAAAAAAAAAAAAAAAAAAAAGATGAAAATGAATTAAAGTTATTATTGGAAAATGTTTATTTTCCAATATGTCTTTATATTATTTTGTAGGTGCTTTGGTCTGTCCCACAAATATTTAAAAACAAGAAAAAATCCTAGCCTACCATTGAAAGGATAGATTAGATTCCAAGAAATGCAAATTTCTTAAATTGTGTAATCTGCATTACTTAATAGAGCAGAGAGCCAATTAAGAACAGTCCCCTATTCAACTTAATTAGGCTAACTACAGGTAAGGGAATCATATGGTAGAGGGAAGGGCATTCTGTAGAGAGACTCTCTCATGTATCTCTTTCATGTCTGTCTCTTTCAGTGTGACAGAGATAAAGATACCTAGAGCTTGACTTTCACCCTTTTAATGCTAGAATGTAAATGAATCACATACTCTATACTATCAAGATCTTGAAACCATAAGCCCCAGGCATTCTCCCTGATGCTAGGGGGTGTGAGGGGAGTGGTAAGACAGACCCAGCTGCTACAATCATTTTTTTTTTTTTCAAATCAACTACATCATCAAGTTCTGTACAAATCCTAATTTCAACCCTCTTAAGTACTTATATGGTCAACAAGCTCATGTAGCTATTTTGTAAAGTGTCTAGAAATGAGAGGATGCTTTGTGCTCTGAACTGCATTCTAATGCCACATTAGAGTACAGATCAAGTTATCAAAGCTAAGAGAGATACAGAGCTGAGATAAGTAACATTTCCTTTTCAAAGGTATCTGTCAAAGTATATGTTACACTGAAGTATCATAGCTCCTATGTTCAGTCTTCCAATTGAAGAATTCTGTATCTGTATCACTCTATTTTACTAATGTGTTGATACACACAGATGCTCACAAGGGGGAGAAGTACACAGAGAATAAATCCAAAACTTTTTCTTTTTCAAAAAGAAGCCAGAAAAAAAAAAAAAAAGAAAAAAAATCAAAATAACTATCAGAATTGTTTATTAACAGAAACATAGAGAAAAAAGGAGAAGGAGGAGGAGGAGAAAGGGAAAGAGAAAGAGGAAGGGGAAGGGGAACAGGAAGGGGAAGGAGAAGGGAAAAGGAAAGGGAAAGGGAAAGGGAAAAGAAGAAAGGAAAGGGGAAAATAAATTGAAAAAAAAGAAATAAGTGAAAAAGGAGAAAGAAAAAGGTAAAAGAGAAAGGAAAGGGCAAGAGCAGGGCAGGAAAGGGCAGGGCAGGGAAGGGCATAGCAGGAAAGGGAATAAAAGGAATGGGTAGGAAAAGGTGAGGGAGAGGAGAGGAGAGG
>NC_048926.1:38463996-38469170 GCF_011077185.1 Oxyura jamaicensis
GGAGAGGAGAGGAGAGGAGAGGAGAGGAGAGGAGAGGGATCGCTCAGGAAATGAATGATTGGAGGGGAAGGGGAAGGGGAGAGGATGGAGAAGGGGAAGAGAAGGAATTGATACTATTCATAAATGATGCCACACTTTTTCACTCAGACCAAAACAACAGCCATATTTGAAGAGTTAGGTGAATGTTCTCTTACCATTTAATATCATAATACATGGCAGTCTGAATTTTTAATCTGCTTATGCTGAACAAACAAATTTGAGGAAGGACAATCATGTTATACTAATGGAGTGAATATTCTTTTACTTCTGCTTAATTTCAGTTCTGGAGCACATTTTTCTTTCCTGAAGCTTTTTGTGGTTTCTCCTCCTGCCAGTTCCACATGTTGTACAGTCATAACATCTCATGACCTCCTAAAAAGTGCTCTCAGGCAGTGTAGGCCACATAAATTCTTTCGGACTCAGGAGTTGTTGTTTTTTTTTCACCATTGGAATTAACACACACATAGCAAGGCAATACATGCAAGCAAGGCACAAGGAAGAACTGACAGGGAAATGGCCTTTTTTGATCCTGGGAGAAGAGATCAGATTGGACATATTGCTGTCCTTTTGTCTTGCTGCTCTGACTAGCATGCCTTGCACTGGTGTGCACATAGGGTACAAATCACCATGGCAGAAGCTCCCCCTTCCTTTTCTTCCTCTCCTTCTCAGAACTGTGTCTGGAGTAATTTTAAATTCTAAAGGGTCAGCTTCTGCTCCCATTTACTAAACAGGAAACTTCCTATTAATTACAATGGAAGTGTAATTGAAAGTCTAATGAGCACAGAAAAATCCTTAGCATCAACAGTGTTTACGTTCACATACCCTTAGCTCTCTGCTTCTCTTCCTGAGTCATATCTCCTTTAATGAGAAAAGATTAACATTAAACTTTCCAGATCTTTAGCTAGTACTAGGTTATGCCTCTGAGGTAGTCCTCATTTTATACTATATAACGATTACAGGCTGCTTATTGAGGTTAGATAACTAAAATCATGCAGTGTGGTCTGAAGCTGCTACCGCTACATATTTCTGGGAAAATAAACCATATAAACATGAAACTGTATACTAGATTTTTCCATTTTAGATGTTTACAATTATGCATTTGTATTCATTTTATTATTTTTTTTTTCTTGCCCACTAAACATATCCATTCCTCTATATAACATTATTAATATGTCGGTATAATATTTAATCATTATAGGTCTGGTATTCTTGTACAATTAAAATTCATAGAATATGCTTTATTATAGAAGGTCCAAAAGAATATCTTCACTACTCATCTTGAAGAGAACAGATCAACATTTCATGTTGCAAACTGTACATCAAGACCTCTGCTAATGTATTTTCCTCATTTATTACAAATTAGTATATGTCAGTACTCAGTACAATTTTTGCTATGCAAGGCATAACAGCAGAATATTTAAGAAAACATAAGCAATAAGTGGATTTCATTGCAATTCTATGGATAAAAATAGATGTATCAGCTAAAAAACAACAACAACAACAACAACAAAATCTTTTATGATTGATTCGCATTTGACTCTCTCGCTAAATTGACCTGGGATTCTAAAAGGAGTAAGGATTTCTAATCCCTAAAAAAGACATCCAGATGCACATCAACAACATTTAACATTCAGTGGGCAGCTGGTAAACTGGATTGTATTCTTTTTGAAAAGCACTATGACTAAGTTGTTTATTCAGCAAAACAAACTCTTCCCTGTGTCCGTTAACAAGGCTGGCTTTGTGCAGCTCAGACTTCTGCAGTGCTGACTCCTGTTTGGAACCATTTTTCACTAATTAGAAATAAGAGAAAAAGCTGTGTTCATAAACAGGCCAACTCAAGGCAATTTTCAACCCACTCTTTCTGAAAATTAACTCAGTTGTAACCCTTCATGAATACGAGTTGCACAAACAAGATAGGGAACATATATTGTTAATAATTCTCAGATTGCTGAATTTTTGTTTTACATATATAATACTAACATTCTGGAATACTGCACAATCAATAAAGTAGGAATGGGAATATCGGGCATTTTCATTGGGAGGACAAAAAGAATATTACTACTACTAAAAACAAAATAAAATAAAATAAAATAAAATAAATAAAATAAAATAAATAAAATACTGTCCTTCCGCTTTAACAGTGCAAAAAGGTGTGTTGAAATATGAAAAGCTAAATCTGAAAAGGCATACAGGAAGTGTTTTTGGGGAAGAATTATTGACTTGGGAAGTTTATTTCTAATTTCTATAGGCATCTTGCACTTTAGGCAGCATTTGCTCATGGGAGTAATCCCCCTAAAATCCATGGGGCTACTTCTGGAAATGCCAGATGTCATAAATCAGGATTGTAGTGCAGAACACCAGTGCTTCGTAGCTCTCTATATGATGGCAAGGTATCACATGTGAGATACATATATTTAGAAAAAAAAAAAAAATGTATTATCAGTTATAATAAAAACAAATTAGCTTGTTCATAAACCCTTCCAGCACCAGATGTTTTGCTGATTTTATTATGAAACTCAGTTGCCAGAGTTAGGTGCAGATAACAAAAGTAAGTGTTTCTGAATAATCTGAAAAAAAAAAAAAAAAAAAAAGGAGAAATTCAGAATCTTTTTAAAAATCTCTTTCTCTCTCCCCCTCTCTCTCTAATCTATCTATCCATCTCTCTATCTATCTTCAATTCTTTTAACAGAACACCTCTCCAAATAGAATAGAATAGAATAGAATAGAATAGAATAGAATAGAATAAAAAATAAAATAGAATAAAATAATAAAATAAAATAAAATAAAATAAAAATAAAATAAAATAAAATAAAATAAAATAAAATAAAATAAATAAAACAATTTAAAAAGGGGAGTGGGGGGGCTGAGTCCAATAATTTTCTGCAGAATTCAGTCTCATTTTTACATACACACACACACACACCATAAAAAGGGTGGGGGGCAGATAGATTTCCTTAGATCACAAGAAAGAGATTAGCTTGTGATTTAGTTGTTGTATATTTGATTTCTATTCTAAAAAAGATCTACTCAAATGATCTGTGTCTCAGACCTAGTAAGAGGTTCTTTCACATGTATAACTGTCAAACATAAATGAGAAATAGAAGTAGTGAGAAAGATAAATCAGTTAAGACTCTCGATAAATATATATGTATTACTGTGTTGAGTTAACATGCAGAATTTCCAAATGTTTTCATCTTTTGTGGCTGACCTTTTCCTTATTGCACCTTCCTCTTAAAGACATGTCTTTATACAACTGCAGTTACGGAGATAGTGTTACATTGCATGGGCCTTGTGGTCTCATTTTCAGGACAGCTTGCAAAATTAGAGGAGAATCAGTTCTATTTCTTAATAAAACTTACATCTCTCCTTTTATGTGAAAACAAAACTGGGGTTTTTGATAATTTGCCATAATAAACTGAGTTCCCCTTCAATGATTTTAAAGAACAGGAATAATTTTAGCACCCAGATTTTGTGATTGAAAAGACGATTTTAACTATTTCAGCCTTGTTACAATGGGCAGGCATTTATAATGAATGAATTCCAAACATCTTGAACATACATGTCTAAAGTTGTCAGCATTAACCTGAGCAATAAAATAGTCTGCAAGTAGAACCTTTTCTTGTTTCCACAAACAAGTCTGTTTTTAACTCCCAAACAATATAACGAAAGCTTTTTCTGCAAATTATTCTGTTGTATCTATAGAGTGAATAGAATTAAAGATGATCACTCTGTGTTCTTTCCACTCAATTTTCCACCTAACATAATAAATGTATAACAGTAATATTCAAACTCAAATACCCAACTGAATTTCATGAGGGTCACACAGGTCAAATACATTTTTTATTCTCTAATAGCATAAGATCACAATAAGTTTTTGGTAACTTCCTAGAAAACAGTATTTTCTAAATATATATATGTATATATATACATATACATATGTTTATATACATACATACATATATATTATATGTATATATATATTTATATATATATAAATATAAATAGAATTCCTTTCATGGACATTTTAATGGCATATTTCTGTTTTCTGTTTAATTCAGGCTTGCTTTTGACAAAAGAGATGTTCATAACAATTCCATATTTGATCTTCATGTGGATTTTAATTCTAATCTGCGAGCCTACTTTAGTTTAACTACTGAAAGGACTGTAGGTATTTATCTCCCTTCTACCTTCTTCTTTTCAAATTCAGATTTTATCTTTTGTTTTTATCATGTAATTCAATTAATTTTCTTTTTTTTTAAAAAAAAAAAAAAACTATGTATGAGCTCTATTTTTTCCTAAAGAAAAAAGAAAAAATATGAAAAATAAAAATAAAAAATAAAAATAAAAAAGGAAAAGAGAAAGAGAAAGAGAAAGAAAAAGAAAAACCCCAAACCTAACTCTGTACATATTTTTCTTTAAAATTAGGCAAAAACCATTACAAAAATATGCAAAGAAGAAGAAAATACTGTTTCACATTATCACATTCCAAAGAATGGTCTGACAGCAAAGCTTAAGTCCACAATGCATAAAGCAGATAGACGGTACACAATTAAAGCTGGAAAAAAATTATCAGTAAGCACTACAGTTGTATCACTTCATAGACATACTTTCATTTGTCTAAAGATATGTGAGATGAAGAAGCATTTATGAAGGAAAAATTTTAATTTTGCAGAAATTCTGGAAAATTAAATTTTGCCCGAAATGCTTATCTACACCCTTTTTAACCACAGGGACTGTGCCTTGAAAATTTTGTTGTTTTCAGAAATAGTGAAAGCATTATAATTCAGAAAGGTATCATCAGCTGGTCAGTAAACTGTGGTCATTTATACTTGTGATATTTTTGAAAACACTGTCCTCTACTGGTTGTGATTTTGGAACAGAACAATCAAGAGTGAATTCTGATGACAGGTGTCCATACACAACAGTAGTGCATGAAATAGAGCTGCGAAGATGAAAAGTATTAATTACTTTCAATGTAGATATATGAGATGACTCTATAACCAATATATAAGACCTTTCTCAAATGGAAATAACTATTAATAATATTTCTTTCTTTCTTTCTTTCTTTCTTTCTTTCTTTCTTTCTTTCTTTCTTTCTTTCTTTCTTTCTTTCTTTCTTTCTTTCTTTCTTTCTT
>NC_048926.1:38469270-38477268 GCF_011077185.1 Oxyura jamaicensis
TCTCTCTCTCTCTCTCTCTCTTCCTTCCTTCCTTCCTTCCTTCCTTCCTTCCTTCCTTCCTTCCTTCCTTCCTTCCATTTTTCTTCTTTTCTTTCCTTTCTTCCTATGAATTCCCTCTATGGTAATCTAGCATGTTTATAACCAGATAATAAAAAGAAAATTTAGCTCTCAGGGGTGACAGTGTAGAGACTGGCAAACACAATTTTCAGGCTTTCTAACTATTCCTATTGGGCATTTTCCATTACAAGAAAAAATGCAGAGCAGCAAAGGGCCTGAGTTTTAAGGCTCTTAAAATCTGTGGAAATGACCACTGCTTTATATCAAGAAATTGCACAGGTAAGAACAAATTGCAGAGCATTTACATAACTCATGTCCCTTTTCTGAAAGAAAGAACCCAGGTTGTAAAGTCACTATGGACTGACAGATTTGCTAATAGAAAATTACTGTATGTATTTCACGTGCAGCTGCTTTTTAATTATTATTGTTAGTTCTCCAGCACTATTATCTTTCACTTACCACCTGAGTTTGGACTTTAAGTGGAGAATAAATCAATCGAATGTCTGCTAGTTCTGAAGTAAGTCTTCAAATGTCTCCTAGGAAGCTTTTGTGCAAATACTAAATTAAGAATTTGAGCATTTTCATGACCTAGCTCATTGAATGGATGGTTTCACTGTAGTTTTCTAATGGCCCATCTAAACTATAATTCTCCATTTTCATGGCATTCAAATGGATAGAAGTGGAACCAGTTCTCATCATGCTGTAGACTTTTCCTATTGATTATATTAAAGTAACCAGGCAGTCTTATTAAAGAAAAAGCATGCATAAATACAGATTAGTTACATTCCTTCTGACTGTCAAATGCTTTCCCTGATCTAATTATTTTCAACCTTTTACAGGACATCAGTTCATTATACCACCAAAAATCCAGTTTCTGGCATGAAAATTGTTTTAAGACCACTATTTCCCCTTCTTTGTTAGCTGAATACATTTTGCTCAGAATGAAAGTAACAGAAAAAAAAGTATTGGCTGCATAGAAGTCCTTTGTTAGTGCTTTTGAACTCCCTAGTTGTGGACTACAAAGAGTCCAGCGCGCTGCCTCTCACCACCACAGAACAGAAGCACTGAGTGCTTCCTTTTTTTTTTTTTTTTTTTTTTTTTTTGGATCTTGATATACAGGATACATTACTGAGTGCCTATAAAAAGGTTTGTGAACCTTGATGGAAATCAGAGGTGAAAATGACAGTTCAAATGTCTGGTCTAGGTTTAAAAGATCTATGGTAATGTATTTTTACTTATAACAGACACTAAGGAAAAAAAAAAAAAAAAAAAAAAAAGCAGTGTTCAGACTTATATTACACTCTTTCTCCGCTCCTGCCCTTTCCCTGAGCTGTCAAACCCATTCTCAGAAAACTTAAGTGATTCTAGGCAGGTTACCAATATACACGTTATTTCTTATTAGTTATCTCCTTAGGATATTGTTAAGACACAAAGCCTATGATTCTTTTCAGTTACAAACAACGAGTCAGGGTCTGTGGTGGCTTAAAGCAGGTATCATTCCTGGATTTCACTGCAATATCCTGGAATATTTTTTATTTATTTAATAAATAAATAAACAAACAAACAAAAAACCTTCCTTCTTTAGATAGGAAGCTTTATAAACAGTTAATCAGAAGAACAGCAAGAATGTGCTGGTTAATCAAATAATAATTGAAAAGATTTTGGCAACTGACACTTACCTTCATAACTCAGGAAAAAAAAAAATACAAAAATTTGAGCAGGGAACTTTTGTTTTCTATTACTTCCAGTGAAACATGAATACCCCTTAAATTTATTCTTCATCAAGACGCAACATCGTGTTCATTTTTTTCCCATAATCTAAGCTATTTTTATTGAACATGGAATTTATGACAAATATATATATATATATATGTATATATATTCCCAAAAATATTTCCCATTCCTTTGAGGGAAAAGGAACTGGTTTTCTTTCATCTTTTCCTAGTTCTTTGTCAAAAGACATTCATGAAAATAAATAAATAAGTAAATAAGTAAATAAATAAATAAATAAATAAATCCAGACCATCCATACTTTCTTATCCTTACCTATACCGATAGACTTTGTGGTGGGTTTATGATCTATCGAATTCTGAAGACGGAAAAGAATTGAGAATGTTCTATGTATCCATGCTGAAAACTCTGTATCTGCAGTACAAATACTTATCATTCACACAGCTCATTATCTGTTCAAAAAATAGCCATGGTAATCAGTGGTAAATGTTTCCCAATCATTTTCAATGGACTTCCTGTCTACGGAGACTCCAAATCTCTTTCAGAAATAATAGGACAAAGCCAATCACTGACTGTCACCACAATCATGCCCCTTCTTCAGAAGTGTATCAGTGTTCTGATACACAGAAATGTATCATGATCTACATTTTGAGAAAGGCGTGAGTTGTAATGCCAGCTTTCTCAAACTTTGGGTGTGTGATTTGGGCTTAGCTTGCAATGGAGATAATTCTCAAACTCCCAGGTCAAGAACTTCAGAAGTATTTGGTACCTAGTTGTCAGTGATTTTAGTGAAGCATATCTGCAAACGTACTCCTTGTTAGATGTACTACAGTATATATACATATATATGATGTATATATATACAGATATATAAATATATATATGTATATATGATGTCCACTGTTACTGCATAACATACAAGGATCAAAGTGAACGATGTTGATGACCATCAATAGTCAGTTAATAGATCAGTCATTGTATAAACAGATCTGAACCTGAAGATTTTATAAGTGTGACCGTAGAACAATAGTGATGAGTCTTTAGCACAGAGATGTTTGAAAATAAATGACAGACAAATAAGGACTTGTCTATTCAGACAGCTTAATGTTAATAAGGTTAAGTTAGAATTTACAGTCCACTGACTCCTCTGTACTAAGAGTACCTTTATGTGAGGTGCTTTTAAGGTAGAATAAGTTGCCTCACGCTGTTTCCTCACAGGGAGTTAATGCAGAGTAACCAGTGTACTGTAAATTTGTACCCCAGTTTACCAAGGAATAACTTCCCTGAATAGATAAGACCTAAAACAACATGTACAGAGGAAATCAGTAGTTAAAACTGAGTAATTAGTATGAAAAAATGTTCAAGTTCTTGTATTTTTTTATTTTTTTTTTTGTCCCCATCTATGTCTATCATCTCTACTTGCAGCTCTTTCTGTTTGATGATGTCCAGCAGTTTTGTTCTCCTCTTAAAATCTTCATGAACTGGACTCATAAAACAAACAAATAAAAAGACAACAAGAACAACAAACTCCAAGAAAAAAAAAAGAAAAAAAAAAAAAAAAGTGCTTAATTCAACTTATAAAATATTATGTCATCTACTTAAAGGACAGAAAGACTTTCACCTGATTTAAACAACAGATAAATACATTGCAAACAACAACAATGAAAAATGATTTTAAAAAAAAAAATCATTTCAAATTTGTTAATAATTCACAAATTGAAACATGCTTGTACAAAGTGATTAAATCATTGCAGGAAGAAAGGATGCATCAACAGAAATCTCATTCTTGGTATAGATCATTTACAAACAGACAAAATATAATGTTAAACTTGGCATGGAGAGGTACTGAAACCTAGAAGAAAAATCACGTTTGCAACCAGAATTATTTCTATATTGAAATTATATTTTTAAAATGATCACTGCAGCTTTAAAGCCACAAGTGAACAACAATTGTTCTGTTTTGTACCACTTCAGGGAAACATAACCAGACCTACTAGAAAAGATACCATTAACATGTAAATGAGAATTCCCAATCACCTAAACAGTCTTTTTTTTTTTTTTTTTTTTTTTTTTTTTAAGAGATGGGAAGATAAAAAGGGCATTTGAGCTTCTGTATTTCAAGAGAGTAATCTGGAAAAGTAGCTTGAGGACTGGGAAAATGAGATACTTGGGCCAGGAAAGCAGTGAAATATAGGAAGATGAACAAAGGTAGATGAACTGTGTTCTTCTCCCATTCTGAGTTGTTGAACTACTCTGCACATGAGGGCTAGGATGTTGGGGAGGTTAGACTGATTTCAATGGTGTTTTTCTTGGACCTACAAGAGGTACTTGAGGCCTGTATTGAACAATAGGCACTGTAACAGGCATAGGAGTGAGGTAAATGAGAGA
Source organism: Oxyura jamaicensis (assembly GCF_011077185.1). Classification (NCBI taxonomy): domain Eukaryota; kingdom Metazoa; phylum Chordata; class Aves; order Anseriformes; family Anatidae; genus Oxyura; species Oxyura jamaicensis. The sequence goes on from NC_048926.1 coordinate 38,473,447, forward strand.
AAACTTGCTTGTCTGGGATGGCACAGCAGATGCAACAAAACAAGTTCATTAGGCACCAAGCTATAGCAGTATTGTGCTCTAGAAAGTTGTCTCATTGGAAAATGATGATGTCTGCTTTTCTGCAAATTTGTATATTGACATTCAGAGAAATCCGTGCATCAGTTGTAGTTCTGCACAGCATTTGGTTCAAAACCAAATGCTGTGCAGGATGTGCAGGATGTGTCAGGTGGAAAATCTGTTCATGTGCCTAGTCTGGCAGGGCCTAAGGCAGTGCAGACCATGAAGCATCCAGGACCAGTTCTTCCCAGTTCCTGGGAAGTCATGCCCAAGTTCTTACATTAATAGGAATGGGAGCTCTCTAAGACTTCAATACTCAATAATAATTAATGTTAATAATAATAAATGTCTTTCAGCCTTACAGAAAAAATAATAATAATAAAAAATGAATAAAATTCATTAAGATAATAATCTGCATATATAATAAATATGGACAGAAAAAAAAAATCTGGAAGAATGTTAAATGTGAGAATGCAGTAACCTGAATGCAGAAAACTCCAGGTAGAACAACTAGGTATGGTTATGGGATATTTTTCATAAAAGGTTATAGTATGTCAGCCTGTTGCATCCATAGTAAGTAGCTATATATTTATTCATTTCTAGTATAAATAATATTTTCAGCATCCACTTCATAATTATTTTTTCAAAAGGTTCAGAATGGTCCTCCTACTTCAGAAAGGAATAGAATATGTCAGCTCGAAAAAAAAAGATTTTGAGGAAGAGATCTTTGTGCATACCATTCTCAAAGGATAGGTATGTATATATATACATGTATACAAGGTCTGTATTTTGAAGGACTGAGACTGGATTCCTTCATTCAGATTAGATTGAATAAAATGTTTGTGCTCATCAAAAGGAAATCAAAGCAGATCACCACCAGCAGCAAAACAAAAGTGTTCAGGCCTGAAACATTCATGAGAAAGGGAAGAGAAACAATGTGTTAATCCCATTGACTGTCTTTACAGCATAATGACTTCCAGGTGAATGACAGATAATATATACTCTCAACTGGTTTGACTACAGTGCTTTGGGCCTTTTTCATTAGTTCTTATCTCACTAAGAATTTATGTGGCCCGAGACCATAAAGTCAATGGATCTACCCTGGACTTGAAATTCTGAATCTAGCCCCATCTCTCAATTATTCAGGTTATTATAGTTTGAGATGATGACAGTCTTTCTGATGAATGAATACAATTGTTAACCTATTCATTGTTACAGAATTGTTGCATTTAATTGTTATTAAATGTTCTCTGCATTAATCTATCCTGCATGATTTTAAAATCAGCTTAATAAATACACCGTGTTTATTGTACCCACAGCACTAAGTGTTAAGAATTAATAGGGATTTCATGATGAATAATTATTCAACATAACAGTATTTTCCCTGTGGGGTTCTCCTTACGAGTTATCCCATAAATAATAAAATAGGGACTGTAAACATTAATGTATAAAGGAACTTCATTACCAAGACTCGCAGAGAAACATTTTCCTGTCACCTCTAATGCAATGCCATAAAGTTTTTAACTTATTAAAGAATCTTACTTATACTTCATCAATGCCCTTAAGTTATACACTACCAGAATTAGTTGTGTTGCAAATTCTAATTCCAAGTCCTAACACCATTGTTAAGGAATCCACACTTGACTCTCCAATTTGACAATCACATTTTATTCTTGATCTAGTAATGATGAAAATATTTACGGATTCACTTTCTACTGGACAGTTGAAATATCATGCCTCAGTCATTTTAACCAGGATGCCAAGTAAATTCCAACACAGTATTCTAATTATAGTAAACAAGTGTGCAATTCTTTTCAAAATAAGCTAGCTATATGAATTTGTAACAACCACTGTTTGCTCTTAAAGTAATGGTTTTTAATAAGTAAATATTCTGTTGTTCATGTCATTCTTTCAAATACAATACAACAAATAAACAAAAGTCACCAGCTGATAACCTAAACCTCTTGATTAATACTTGGTAGCTATAATGGAATTTGATGTTAGACTTCATTCAACCATTACATTTTGTTAAAAGAAGAAAAAATTAGAATACGAGAACACCATCTGAAAATTGTGTCTCCATGCAGTTAACATCTAAGAAAGTCATAGTGCAATTGAAGCTTTAAGACAGATAAGATTTTGTATTCCATTGTATCTTTTGTTATCATACATATGAGGCAGAAAACAAAATAAAACAACAACAAAATAAAAACAGTAAACAGAACCAACTGATATCCAACTTTATATACTGTTATCAGGATAAATATTTTGAATCATTCTGTTGGCCTTTATTAGACAACTTGCTGTTTGCTGTTTCTTTTTTTTTTTTTTTTTTTCAAATATGATTGACGTCTTAAAAGGAGGCATTGGAAAATTGTCTCAAAAGATGCAAAGAAGACTTCTCTCTTGTATAACATTTACATTTATAAACAATACACGGCCTAATTCTTATCTCATTTGAGAGAAAGGCAAATCCCCAATTAACTTTGGAGTCAGAGGTGGTACAGTTATACGTCTTGAGATTTTAAAAATGAAAGTAAAAAAAATATATATATAGTTTCATGTTGGTTTCACTGTACTTTTATGCTTAGATGATATAGCAATTACCCTGTTACTTTGGAATATGTTTTCCCCAAATTCCTCACTGAGAGCTACACTGAAAGTACTGCAGCTTTTCTATTGCAACAGATGAAAAATCTCCACAGACACAAATATCAATGTTCATTCTCCCAACAAAGACAGGAAGCCCTGGCACTTTCTACATACAAACATCACAGAGGATTTAAGTAGCTAAAAAGCTGTGTCAATTACTTTACTAGAATATTATTACTAGAATTACCTTACTAGAATTACCTTACTAGAATTACCTTACTAGAATTACCTTAGTAGAAAAAGGTCTGTAGGCCTTTTCTCACTTATATCCTTCAAGAATTTGCCGTATTAATAGATATTTGCAATATTATTAGAATTAGAATATTTGCAATATTATTAGAAATATATAAATATATATATTTTTCTTTGAAAAACCTCCCACACAGGATAAAGATTCACAAAAGTAAATAGAGCATTTTTATATAGGTAGAAGAGAACTAAATTAAGTTTTCAGCCACATTCTTTAATCCTCTATTTCCTAAATTTTATTGCTTGACTTTGTAATTTAAACAGCAGTATTTAAAATGTGGTATTTTGATGTAACAACTGTGAACATTTATGAATTTCATTAGGAAGTGATTTGGAGTGAAAGCACAGATTAGACATAACAGAAATAAATTATTCCTTCCCCAGGTACAAGGATGCAACATTGCCCCCAGAATGCTCTTTAGAATGCTTTGTATGGTCATGGAGGACATGTGGTCTGATAAAAGATATTAGTTAATCTACTAAGATATTTAATTCATCATCTACTCATCCAAGCTAGCTCAAGTGAGCACTGCTGAATCTCTCATAGCACATAACTGAAAGATGTTTTATACAAATGCTTTTATTTGGACCCTCTTTCATTGCAGTTCTCACTGTGAGAGTCCTTAAATCTTTCATTCCACAGGCACTGTATTTTACTAACATATCTGTCTGTTTCATGAAGCTCAAGCCACAATGTGCCTCTTTTTGACTTTCAGACAGATTTAAATACAATATATCTATGATTTAAGCAGTTTTAAGAGAAATCTGCTCCTCTGAACAGGATTTTAAGTCTTGGGCAAACTAGAAAACATTCATCACACACAAAACCTTCCTGAATCACTACTTTTATTTAACCCTAGTCTC
>NC_048926.1:38477668-38532423 GCF_011077185.1 Oxyura jamaicensis
GGGAAGGGAAGGGAAGGGAAGAAATAATGTTTATCCCTGTACCCTCACATGGACTGCAACAATTTTTATTTTTAAAGCAAATATAACCCTGTGGATATACTTATTTTCTGATATAGTGGGAATAGTAATGAATGCTCAATATGAGAATCTGAAAAGTGGTATTTCAAATTGACTACAGCATGCAGAGCAGCAGTTGTAATATTTCTATTTCCTCTGCTGTTAGTCTAGAAACAGTAAAATTCCTGCTGGCTGTCTTATCAGACATGTAGACAAACTAAAGGAAAGATCAAGATCAATTCTAGTAAAAACAATATGAACACCCCTGTGTTTTAATGTAAATGTTTATCACTTCTAGCTCTGTACAGAATGACTCATGAATTTCAACAGACCATTTAGTCCGTGAAAGATAATCTTTCTTTTCCCACTTATCTAATTCAAAATATACATTGCATATTCTATGCATTTATGTTTTACAAATCATGGTAATTATTCTTCCAGTAAGAAGTCTAATGTGGGAGATGTAGTGGTGTCTTTTACTGAAAATATTTACTGTGATGGGAAGCTATTTGTTCATCTGAAAATCAGCTAAGGCAGGAAAACTCAGAAAAAATAAAATACACTTACTGTTAGATGAAAAACAAACAAACAAACAAACAAACAAAAAACTACACTTTCAAAAAGAAATCTTTTATTTTTTTTCTTAAATTAAAGAGAAAAAAAAGAAAAAAAAAAAAAAAAAGAACCACTGTCAGGATTTTCAACAGTTTTTAAAGGGGATTCAGAAGAGAACTCAAAAGAGAGGTGCTTAAGCTTCATTCGTAAAACTCAACCATCAGACTAAAAGTGCTATTGATGAGCAGTCTAAACTCCTATTTATTTCGTGAGTCACTTCAGTTCTAGTACATTTGTGTGTTAATAACTCACGAAACTCAGTCATTGTGGATCCATAATTGGTAGACCCTACTAATGTCTTGGAAATCTTTGGCATGTTGAAGATTTTCTCTGCAGTAATAGGAGTCAGGCTAACTTCCAAGGTAGTATGAAGCCTTTACTCCTTGCTCAGATGTATTGACTAGAGTTTAAAATGGGCTAAAAATATCAGTTTGAAAATTTAAACTAATGATTTTGAAAGCAAAGTCGTTATCAGAAATGTTATTTTTTACATGTTAAGTAGAAATGGCACAAAATGTACAAACTAATCCGGCCTAATATTTCTTAGAATTCCATGTTATGTGCCAGTTGTTTCTCTCCTGGCTTTTGAAGGGTTTCAACATCACTGCCAAAAGTATACTAATAACCACTTATTTTGGTTCATGCATGACAATTTTTTACCATATACAGAGGAAAGTTATAAGATGGTAGATGTCAATTATTTATGAATCTGATTGTGTAAAACACTCGTTAGACATGTGAGTAACTAAACTGGCTTTGATAGTGCTACTTTCTTAAGTAATTACAAGTTATTAGAAGTATGACATTTATGGCTTGATCCATAGTTTATTATCCACTTACTCATAGTTTGTTATCCACTTACAGTTTATATTAAACAACGTGATACACCTGACGTTTATACTCTTGATATTATTCTGTTACCACTGTTTGTTGTCACAATTAATCATTTTTTATCACTGTTTTGTTATCTATCTTTTGTCATCACTATTATCACTATTAACTATCTTTTTTGTTGCTATTCCTATTTCTGACATTTATATATTAAATAGTAAGTCCTGAGAACAGCAGAGAAAAAAAATAAATAAATAAAAATAAATCCTAATTGTCACAAGAAGAAAACCAAAAGCTGTACAAAATGAAATGGTAACATAATTTTCTGCAGTAATTTACTTAACATTCTCCATCCCACCCTCACTAAAATAGAAGTTTCTTCAGAATAGAAGTAAATAAATATAGCTTACATTTTGTGTTATTCGATATGATACAGTTATAAAATATATAGGAAAACTACTTCCAAAACATCCAAAAGAGGCTTATTCTTTTACAAATTGACTTTCTACAGAAAGCAGTGAATATCTTTTTCTTTCTTGACTTTAGACACTGCAGAATATCTGCAGAGGTTTTCTTTGGTATAAAAAAGAAGCAGTGGGTTTTACTCATGACCCAAAGGGATTTTCTGTGCAGAGAAGTGAATATGTGGTGAAATAATGTGTCAATGGCTTCAAATACTGCAGAGAGGTTTGCTATAAAATGGGAGGGGCACAAAGAGGGTGTGGGGCATGGGGACAGTGGTAATTGGGAAGATCCTAGAACGGCAAAGTCCTATTCACAGGTGTTTGAAATTCATCAGAATGAAAAAGCAAAACTGGTGTTCAGGTGACAGAAGAGAAAGGAAAAGTCACATGCCAACTCTAGGACATGAACAGAGTGGCTTGAAGGCTCACACTGTCAGCTACCTGGAGAGTTCTTAAAGATGTGTTCATGTCTTGTTATCCATGGCAGAAGAACTGGAGGGAGGAAAGAAAAAATACTCGAACTTTAGGGTTAAAAACTTCTCCAAAAACCTTACTCCCCTCAACTGCTATTGAATAGAAGTGTTTTATGATGGAACACTTCCAGCCTCAGTTAATATGTATATAGATAACATACGTGTTTACACATGCATACACACTCACATATATATACATATCGCACATGCATATATGCATATATAAATATCACATACCTATATAACTACATATGTATATATGTAATTTTATTGCTCTAATAAACATGAGATCTAATGTAAGTTAATATTTATTTGTCTTTTAGTTTTCTTAACACAGATCACATTGTTTTCCTTTGTATGTACTAGAAGGACGTTTTTCTGCATGCCTTCTGGGAAACCCACCTCTGGAAAAATCCATAATTGCACCAATCTCTGTTAAATTAAATTGACTGGGAAGTCCTAGTTTATGACTCATGTAGAATTTTATATAAAACTTGATTGATGTGTTTATATATATGATGGTGAAGCCATTGGGGCCTCATATTTACTGTCTTGCAGCCTAAGATTTACCTAAGTAAAATAAAATGACAGATTGAGGTAACATCCCACAAAACCAGCTTAGGGGAAGGCAGAAATAATAATAATAATAATTTTAAAAAGTTATTAATATTATTCAACAGTCATCTAACAGTCCACAAATTCATGTTTCTATAATCCATCACAAAGACTCAAAAGTGAGATATTACAGAAATTGTATCACAGCTATCAATTATCATAGTAATGATAATTGATACTGCTGTAAATTTCCAGTACAGGTTACTTTCAGTCAGAGCGTCTTTCCTACCCAGAAATTTTTCCTTGTTTTTTATTAATATTGTTGCAGACAGCGTGGACTAAAAATGTCAGTGAGGTAGAGCTTACTCACAGTGAAATAGCTTTCATTGCATCAGATGAAAAAAACAGGAATTTAGGGGTATCAATAAGAGGTTCTGAACCCAAAAGCTCTTTAACTTTTATCATTTATTTCATCCAACCTCATTAAAAATGGTATTTCTGGAACATAATTTTGCCTTGATCTGGTTAATGGATTCTTTAGTATATACAAATCTGATTTTTCTATTTATATGCAAGGATGTGCAGCTTGAATGTGGGAAGGGGGCTTAGCTGTGCGAAGGAAGTGAGGAATTCATAGAACCTATGCCAGGATCTAGGACCACCCACAAGCCATGGGGAAATACTTTCAGAGACTTCCTCCAGCTCTGCCCAGCTGATGCTGAAGCAGAAATGAGGCAACAGATTTAGATTTCTCTAGTTTTATTCTACCTTTGGAGAGAGTGGTTAAAACTCCTTTTGCAGGTCCTACAGGGGATTCTGAAGGTGTTAAGCCATCCGGGGGAAGGTTCCAACAAGTTAGATCTCCGCTAAATTTCTTTCTTTTGAAAAGACCTTTACCTAGGATAAGAGTTATTGGTTGTGAGGAATAGACCATATCCACTGGTCTCCCTGACTGAAAGTGAACAGGGATCAAAACAAGACTTTCTTATGTAATTAAACTCTCTCAGACTGTAGAAGAAATAATTTTTCACTTCTCTTTTTGACCCATACATTATCTTCTGTTTCTGATCATTGAGTGGTACTTCCCAACTTTTTACCCATTTATGAGAGAAAGAATGCAAATGGCTCCGTGGCAACTGAGTCATTTGACACTATGTTTTACTGTGTATTACATTATCTGTCTTTTTCCTTATGTGGGGACCTGAGCTAGAGTGAATCTTCATCTGTTATCTGTTGTTAAATGTACCTTTCAAACTCAGAATTAACTCCATTGTTTTCAGCTAAACAATTTGTCATACAACTCGGGTAACGCACATAACAGTGTACTATTCAGTTCTACAGAGGGCCTGCTCTGTTGCATCTAAGCATAAGTGTTTAAATGAATGAATTAATCAGGGCTTTCCATTTCTATCTGTTCTAATTTACCCTCATAAAACATCTTCATTTATTACCTCCTTAACTGCCAAGCTATGACCTCGTGTTTTGTAACCTTTTCTTTTATCTATTTATAACCCTAAATGATTTGCACATAACATCTTTAATTGACACCTCAGTGTGACATCAGCAAACAGAGAGGAAATAGACTACTGACAACAGCACAATGTACTAGTCATTCTGTCTATTATGTTTCAGAAAACCATTGAGGACATCTGGGATTTTATGAGTATCTTTGGCAGGTTGTCTTTGATTAGCAAGTTCTGAATTCAGCTCATGAGAAACTGGACCATTTCTTAAATCAAAAGGAAAGAAACTGAAATCTAGTTGTACACCTTAATGTTGATCACCAGTAAGTTTTCACAAAAGAACAGAAATAAAAAGAGAAGTATATTTCTTATTTTCCTCAAATAAATAATTCCAACATATTTATTTTCCCAAAGAAGTAAATCTTGATGTCATAGTCCCCAAGGACCTATGATGTATTTTTCAGCCTTTCTCCTGGATTGTTCAGCTATAAAACCTTTTGTATTCAAATTATAAGGAGTTCACATACTAATAAGAGTAGGCTCTTAAAATTGGGAAAAACAATTCAATAAGATCTTGAAAATCTTGTCTCCTTTTTCTAACAGATGGTTTTACTTTATGAAATCATGTACACTGTAATTAAAACATCCCCTACACTGTAATTAAAACATCTACAGACATAGCTATTTTCAAACTATTATTGATGATTATAGTGTCAAAAGCAGTCGAACCAAGGGACAGTGTCTAAAATTTTAATCTTCAGAATAACAGAAACAAGAAAAACTAGGGAGATTGGAAAGGACTTCTGTATTATCCTTTCTTTCCATCACACAAAAGTTAGAGCCACAGATCAGGGTTCTTAAAACTCAGCTATTTCCAGGAAGGTTTTATATTGTTGCTGTATTGAACTACTTTGAAAATGAAACTTCAAAAAAACTATATTAAAACAGTTTTAATAGCCTAGAAATTTCAGTGTGTGCTGCATTAAATGTAACATTGCATACTGTTCTATGTGACCTTACAACAGTAAGTAGCAACAGGGTAGCTAAACTATGTAGCTTAAGACCTGGAACACTGCTTTGAAAATGTACGAAGAGTCTAGAGTTACGAGATGTGATCCTCCAGTGTCACCTCTGAATTTCATTACGTATTGAGTTTGACAAACCTTTAGCATTACTCTGAAGAATAGTCTTTGTCCTTGAACAACCACCATAAATTGGCAGGTTTAAGTCATTGGTCTCCCACAATGTTGGGATCAATAGTTTTTTTTTTTTTTTTTTTTTTTTTTTTTTTAAAAAAAAAAAAAAAAAAAAAGTGATGAACACTTTTGCTTCTCATTCTAGGAAGTCACTATGAAGATATAGTCATATATTTTCAAAATAATTTATTATTATTCAGGGAAGTTTGCTTCTGTTATTATTTTGGCAGGTTTTCAAGCAAAACAGAACTATGTTCTACAGTATAATGCTGTGTATACTTTCACTACAGTGTTCCATGTATTCCTTATGTAGCACAGACATTTCAGACCTTGCAGAATAACCCATCATCCTACAGATTAGTTGTAAAGTTATACATCTAATATTTCAATAGCATCTTGCTCTGATGTAAAATAGCAATCCAGAGGCAGCTTTCAGGGAACAGTGGCTAACTGTTTAACATTAATAAAGCAATAAACAAAGCTATTGGAAAGAACAAGCAAGCATCAGGTATTATTAAATTTGTTTCACAAATTGATAGATTGATTTAAAAATATTTGATTATGTAAAGAAATGTATTTTCACACATCTAGCTAGATGTATTTTCACATGTCTAGCTGGAAAGGGTATATTGTGCCTCAAATTTCAATGAGGCACAGATTTTTAATTAAATCAATGAGGCCTTTTAAACACAGATATATTATAGAAAAAACAGAACAGAGAAACAATTCTGGAAAATACATTGGATTCTTCAAAAATCTTAGTTGAAAACCAGGTCTCAAAGATGAATCAGGAGAACTGCTTAAGAAAGAAATACCTCCTGCATTTTTTTTTTTTTTCTTTGCATAGTCCTGCTTCATTTCTGAGGCAAGAATTTCTGAGAGAGAACTTGCCAATAAACATTTAGCAGCCAAAGTATAGTGTATATAATTTATGTACATTAGGGGCAAGATCAGGGACAAGAGAACATATAAGCCCCAATGTCTGTTAGACCTCCCAAGGTATTCTGTCACACACATCCTCAGGCTTGTGGCAGGCACTCTGTGTCTGTATTTTCCCCAGTAGTCCTTTCAAATATGAAGTTATCTGTGTAAGCATATCTCAGATTTGGATATTTAAGTGATTCACTTTCTCTACCATATTGCACAAAGTGGCCACACAATCTAAGATCATTCCTTAAACATTCAACTTTTCTGGAAACATTGAAAATAAAACAAAAAATTGCCAGAAACATTGTAGGAGAATAACATTTTACACTTCAGTCATCCTTCTTGCTAAACAATGATAGTTTCCATAGAAGCCAACTATCATAACTTTTGTTGCTGGAATTAAAGTCCACATAATTACCAATGAGCCTAAAGATATATTTTTTTTCTTTTTCTTACACAGAAGTCAAAGAACCATCTAGCCTTAAAATACAGAATCAGAGAATCATAAAGGTTGGAAAAGACTTCCAAGATCATCTGGTCCAACCGCCCCCCTATCACCAATATCACCCACTAAGCCATGTCTCTAAAGCACCACATCCAATCGTTCCTTTGCCTCCAGGGATGGTGACTCCACCACCTCCCTGGGCAACCCATTCCAATACCTGACTACTCTTTCTGAGAAGAAATGTCTCCTAATTTCCAAACTAAACCTCATCTGGTGCAACTTCATGCCATTCCCTCTAGTCCTATCACTAGTTACCTGTGAGAAGAGGCTGAACCCCAGCTCCCCACACCTTCCTTTCAGGTAGATCTAGAGAGCAATAAGGTCTCCCCTGAGCCTCCTCTTCTCTAGACTAAACAGCCCCAGTTCCCTCGGTTGCTCCTCATAGGACTTGTTCACCAGGCCCTTCACCAGCTTTATAGCCCTTCTCTGCACACATTCCAGGGCCTCAATGTCCTTCTTGAACTGAGGGGCCCAAAACTGAATACAGTACTGAGTGCTGCCTCACCAGAGCAGAATATAGGGAGACGATCACCTCCCTGGTCCTGCTGGTTACACTATTCCTGATAGAAACCAAGATGCTGTTGGCCTTCTTGGCCACCTGGGCACACTGCTGGCTCATATTCAAGTGAGAATCGACCAGCACCCCAAGATCCTTTTCTTCTGCATAGCTTTCCACCCACTCTGCCCTACACCTGTAGCATTTCATGGCATTGTTGTGACCAAAGTGCAGGACCTGGCACGTAGCCATGTTGAAACATCCCATTGACCTCTGCCCATCTCCCCATCCTGTCCTAGTCCTTCAGCAGAGTCTTCCTACACTTCAGCAGATCGACACTTCCCTCCAATTTGGTGTCATCTGTAAACTTATTGACTGTGCATCAAATTCCCTCATCCAAACCATCAATAAAGATTAGAGTCCCCAACACCAACCCCTGGAGAACACTGCTGGTGAACAGTCACCAGCTGGATTTCCCTCCATTCACTGCCACTCTCCGGACCTGGCCATCCACCCAGATTTGAACACAGCAAAGAGTGTGCCTGTCCAGGCCATGGGCTGCCAGCTTCTCCAGAAGAATTCTGCAGAAGACCATGTCAAAGGCTTTGCTGAAGTCTAGGTAGACTATGCCAACAGCCTTTCCCTCATCCACCAGGCGGCTCACCTGGTCATAGAAAAGATGAGGTAGGTCAGGCAGGACTTGCCTTTCATGAACTCATGCTTACTGGGCCTGATCCCCAGGTTGTCCCACACGTGTTGCATGGTTGCATATAAGGTGACCTGTTCCAACACCTTTCCTGGCACCAAGGCCAGGCTGACAGGCCTGTAATTTTAGATGTAGAGCTAAGGGATATGGTTTAGTGGAAGATTTGTTAGTGTTAGTTCAGAGGTTGGACTCAGTGATCTTGGAGGTCTCTTCCAACCTAGACTATTCTGTGATTCTGTGATTTTGTGAATTCCCTGGGTCCTCCTTACGACCATTCTTATAGATGGGCTTCACATTATCAAGTCTCCAGTCATTCAGGACTTGTCCAAATGACTGTGATCGCTGATAGATGATGGAAAGTGGACCAGCAATCACATCCACCCACTCCCTCAGCACCCTCACATGAATCCCGTCTGGCCCCATGGACGTGTGACAGTCCTGGTGGAGCAGCAGGTCTCTAACTGTTTCCATCTGAGCAGTGGGGGGTTTCTTCTACTCCCCATCCCAGACTTCCAGGTCGGGAGGCTGAGTACCCTGAGGATAAGTGGTCTGACTGTAAAGACAGATGTAAAGAAGGCATTAAGAACCTCAGTCTTTTCCTTTTCCTTAGAAGTCATGTTCTCCTCTGCATGCAGTAAAGAATGGAGATTCTCCTTGGCCCTCCTCTTGATGTAAATATATTTGTAAAAACATTATTATTATTATTATTTTTTTATCCTTAACAAGAATGGCCAGGTTTAGCTTGTACTGTAAAGACCAGCCTGAGCTGGGCCTACTTGATTTTTTGCCTGCCCAGCCTTCCTGATTTTTTCTCTGCATATGCTGGCAACAACCTTGTATTCTCCCTGAGTGGTCTGCTCCTTCTTCCACCAGACATAAACCCTCTTTTCTCCTGGAGACTCAGCAAAATTTCCCTGTTCTGCCTTTCTGGTCTTCTCCACCAGCACATGGGGACAGCATGCTCCTGCACCTTGAAGGCTTCCTTCTTGAGGAGAGTACAGCCTTCTTGGACTCCTCTGCCCTTCAGGACTGACTCCTAAGGACCCTCCCTACCAGTGTCTTGAACAGTTCAAAGTCTGCCCTCCAAAAGTCCAAGGTAGCAGTTTTACTGCCCCCCCTCCTGTCTTCACCAAGAATAGAGAACTCTACCGTTTCATGGTCACTCTGCCCAAGACAGCTTCTGACCACCACATCTTCCACCAGTCCTTCTCTTTCCCATGAACAGCAGGTATAACGAGGCACACTCCCGGTAAGCTCACTAACCAGCTGAGTCAGGAAGATATCTTCCATGCACTCCAGAAACCTCGTAGACTACTTCATCAGGGCTATATTGTTTTTCCAGCATATGTCTGGGAAGTTAAAGTTGCCCTTGAGAACAAGAGCTGTCAATTGTGTGACTTAACACCAGCTGCTAATAGAACACCTTATCTGTCTCTTCATCCTGGTTTGGCGGTTTATAACAGACCCTCACCAGGATGGCCACCCTGTTGGCCATCCCCCCTGATCCTTATCCATCGGGACTCTACCTTATCATTCCCAGCCTTGAGCTCAACAACATTGAAACACTCTCTAATATAGAGAGCCACACCACCACCACTCCTTTGTTGTCTGTCCCTTCTGAATAGCTTGTAGCCATCCATTTCAGCACTCCAGTCATGGGAGTGGTCCCACAACATTTCAGTGATGGCAACGAGGTCATAGTTTGCCTACCACACAATGGCTTCCATCTCCTCCTGTTTGATGCTCATGCTGTATGCATTGGTGTTGATGCACTTCAGTTGTGCCATTATCCTCACCCCCAAATCTGGCATTGCTTTCCCAGGTTCATCTCTGTTGTTCCTCACTTCATCCACATCCCCCTTCATATATAGTTTAAAGCTTTCTCAATGAGCACTATCACCTCCTGGGCTAACATCTGTTTTCAGCTTTGAGACAGGTGCAGCCATCAGGCCACGTGCTGAGTGAACCAAAACCATGGCCAAAAATAAATAAATAAATAAATAAATAAATAAATAAATAAATAAAAATAATGTGAAGGCACCAGCCTCTCAGGTGTGTATTTATCAGCTGGGCTTTCCAGGTCTGCTCAGTATCCCTCCCTGCCACTGAAGGGATAGAGGAAAACTCCACCTGCACTGCCACTCCATCCGCTAATTGCCCACCCCCATGATAGCCTTCAGATTTCTCTCAGCGATTTTGTTGCTGCCAGTCTGAATTATCACTCAGGGATAATAATCAGAGGGTCAAACCAGGCCAGGAAATTTTCTGGTAATGTCCCTGACCTGGGCCCCAGGGAGGCAGCAGACTTCCAGACCCCTCCATATGGTAGGGTCTGGCCAACATATGGGTCTCTCTATTCCCCTCAGAAAGGAGTCACCTATGACAATTACCCTTCTTTCCTTCCTGGTGGAGGAAGTCTTGAGGCATGGAGTTGACTGCCTTGTCCTAGACAACCTCCTGTTTGGACCTCCCCCCACATCTTCACCAACCTGTGCCTCGAGCTCCAGGGCCTCAAACCTATTTTGTAAGGACTTCTGGGGAGGCAAGGTAGGTACAGAAGGGGATTGTCTGTGACACTTGCAGGGACCTGTTTCTACTCCTCTCCACCTCATAGGTCCTCTCCCTCTGCCTAACAGCAAAAGGGCAAGGGGTTGTCCATTTTTGGGGGTTTATCACCCTGATGCATTTCTCTCAGGCATGGCAAGGAGTTGTTCCACCAGTCTAACTCTTGCTCATGCTCCCTGATAGTCTTTAATCTCCCCACCTCCTCCTCAAGCTCTGTCACTAGGCTGATCAGATCCTCCACTGGCTTGCAACTCACTCAGGCAGTATCTGTGCCACCCTCTTGTTAGCGACAAACTCAGTCATTCCCTGCAGCTGGATACCTGAACTTGCGTTTTGGGGCAAGCAGTTGGTTTGGGTTGCCACAGTCTTTGTGGCTAGAGCTTTCTGCCTGGTGGAGACGATGGCTGGTTTTGTCCTCTGGGAGGTAGCTGGTAGGTAAATTCATCTCCTGAGTGGGGAGGGATATTCTGCCCTACCTGCACGCACTGCTGCAACACAGCCTTGTTGCTTGCACTCCCCAGGAACTGCCTTTGTACAACAGAGGAGGGCCCTGCTGGCTCTGCCCAAGCCTCACCAGCCACCCTCAAAAGGGCTGCTGGGTCCTGACTGCTCCCACATCTGCCTCGAATGGCCTGTAAGCAGAAAACCATCTGAATGCTGTGATCCCCTGCTGCACTGCAGAGCGCATTTGCCTCGGAGCCAATTATCTCCGCGAGTGACTGTAAAAAGGTGGCTCCACCATGTTCTAGATCTGCCCAACACCAACCATTTAACTACTGTCAATTCGTCTCCCAGGTTTCTCATGCAACCTGTGTCCTGGTTTCAGCTGGGATAATTTTCTTCCTTGTATCTGGTATGGTGTTGCGTTTCTGCTTTAAGATGAGAATGGATTAGGATGTACTGATAACATCCTGATGTTATAGGTGTTGCTGAGCAATAAGAAGCCTGGAAATGCAAAAGAAACTGGAAGGGGACAGAACAAGGACAGCTGACCCAAACTGGTCAAAGGGATATTCCATAACATATGATGCTGTGCTGAACAAAAACACTAGAGAGGGCCAATGCATGGGAATGAACTAAACATCAGTCAGCAGGTGGTGAGCAGTTACATGGTGAAACACTTTCTCTTTTATTTATTACTAATAATACTTTTGTTCCTTCATTTTCTGTCCTTTTAAACTGTCTTTATCTCAACCCATGAGATTTTACCCTTATTTTTATGATTAAATCCCATAGTGTGTTGAGGAGTGAGTGAACTACCTGTGTGGTGCTTAGCTGCCTGCTGGTTAACCACTATCTCTCACTAATAACCTATGGAAAAAAAAATAATAATAAAAACATAAGAGGGTTCAATTATGGAGAAAGAAAATATAATGTGTTTTAAGAAAGTCTACTGTTTTCACGAGCAATCTGTACAGATTGTTTCTTGATCTCTCTTAAATATAGAGGTACTTCCCTATTAAACATTATTCAGTTTTTAAAAATCAAGAGATTTTATGTTTAAAGGCAGGCATTATTTTCTTCACAGTAGAGATTTTGTAGCTCATCTTGACTATTAATATGCTTGGGTTTAGATGTATCTGTTTATGTCTGTATTTCTTTCTTTTTAAAGAAAACCACAAGGATCATTGAGTCCAACTCCTGGCTACATATAGCTCTACACAAGAACTCAGACCATATCACTAAGAGCATAGTCCAAACACTTCTTAAACTCCAACAAGCTCAGTGTGATGCTTGCACCCCTGGGGAGCCTGCTCCAGTGCCCAATAACCCTCTTGGTGAAGAACCTTTTCCTTATATCCAGCCTGAACCTCCCCTGTCACAGCTTGATTCCATTCCCTCAGGTTCTATCACTGGTCACTAAAGAGAATAGATTGGTGAGTGCCCCTCCACTCTCTCTTTTGAGGAAACTGTAGACTGCGATGAGACCTCCTGTCAGCCTCCTCTTTTCCAGGCTGAACAGGCCAAGTGACCTCAGCCGCTACTCATACGTCTTCCCCTCTAGGCCCTTCGCCATCTTTGGCCCTTCACCATCTTCTCTGGACACTCCAATAGTTTCATGTCCTTTTAATACTGTGGTGCCCAGAAACGAACACAGTATTTGAGGTGAGCCCACACCAGCGCAAAGTAGAGTCACTTCCCTTTACCAAATAGCAGTGCTGTGCCTGATGTACCTGTGCCTGATGAGGACGTGGTTGGCCCTCCTGGCTGCCAAGGCACACTGCTGGCTGTTGTTCAGCTTGCTATCAACCAAAACCTCCAGATCCCTTTCTTCAGGGCTGATCTCCAGCATCTCATCCCCCAGTCTGCATGTATAACCAGGGTTGCCCCTTTCCAGGTGCAGAATCCGACACTTGCTCTTGTTAACTTTCATCTTATTGGTGATTGCCCAGCTCTCCAATTTGTCCAGTTCTCTCTGCAAGGTCTTTCCACCCTTAAGGGAGTCAACAACTCCTCCAAGTTTAGTATCATGAGCAAATTTGGTCAAAACACCTTCTAGTCCTACATCCAAATCATTTATGAGGCTTCCCTCAAATGACTAGATGGGTGTACTTGTCATAAAAGGAAATCAAATTTGTCAAACAGGACCTACCCCTTGTGAACCCATGTTGGCTGTGATCAGTGACTGTATTGTGCCCCAAGTGCACTTCAGTAACTTCAAAGATAATCTTTTCCATAATTTTACCAGGCATTGACATGAGGCTGACAGGCCTGTAGTTACCAGGGTCCTCTTTCTTGCTTTTCTTAAAAACTGAGACCACATTTGCCCACCTCCAGTCAACTGGGACTTCTCCAGACTACCAAGACTGTTGAAAAATAATTGAGAGAGGTCCCACGATGACATCAGCCAGCTCTCTGAGCAACCTGAGATGAATTCCATCCAGACCCATGGACTTGTATGGATCCAGGTGGAGCAGCAAAACCCTCATACTCGTTCAGGGTTGGCTGGGATTTTATCATTCCCACTGTCATGGTCCTCCAGCTCAGGGTCCCCAGGGTCCCAAAGCCCATCATCAGTGTTGAAGACTAAGGCAAAGAAGGCATTAAATGCCTCTTCTTTGCTTATGTCCTTGTTTGTGAGATGACCATCCCCATCAAGTAGTGAACCTATGTTTTCTCTAGTCCTCTTTTTTTCTGTTCACATATTTAAAAAAAAACAATAACAACAACAACTTTACAATTAATCTAAGCTATTTATTAAGTTTTAGACAAGTTATTAAGAAAATAAATGCTATTCCTATATAATTTATACAATTTACCTACTTATTCTGAAAGCCCCTCCTTGACTGTTTATCAGGATTTTTGTTTGTTTTGTTTTGTTTTGTTTTGTTTTGTACTGAAATAAAATAAAGTGCATCAAAAATATCCCAGTTTCTTATTTAAGTCTGAATTGACTATAGAAAAGATAATTTAGGTCTATTTTCTATTTACCCTAACTACACTGTATCAATATTTCAATTTTACACTAGACTGTAGTGTATGAACTCTTTGATAAAGCTCAATATTTCATATTATTTTCATATGCTTTGTAGACTAGCACAGAAGCCTAACTGTTACTAGAGAAATGTTTTCACAGAGGAGTTTAATGAGAGGTCCTATCAAACTTACACAATCTGACTGCAAAAAGTGACTTCTAAGGAAGTCAGTTCAGTGTGTGAAATGCAGTCTTTTGTGGAATCTCTGCTCTTAATTGCCACTTATTTCTTGGTGAATAATCAATATTATACACATAGATCTCCTGCAGTAAGGATCTATGTGAGAGTCCAGATTTACCAATGAGGCAACGTAGCTTGCATACCCAGTTTCTACCTTGGATACGATAGAAACACATATAATTAATACTGTTTCTCCCATTCCACTGTCAAATCCCATGCGTCTGAATTGACCTCTCAATGGATTCCATTTTCAAATTATTTTTGCTCATATTTCTATTACTAAATTTAATGCAGAATTTGTTTAAAAGGTTAAAAAAATCCAAAATTGTACCTGTAATGCAGAATATTAAAAATGTTTCAAAACTCACACATTTTCATTCCTCAAATATACCCTTTGGAGTCTGAACATATGTACTGGGTCTGGCTGGGATGTTAACTTTCCCTGCAGCAGTCCATACAGTGCTGCGCTCTGCACTTGTAGCTAGAACAGCAGTGGTATCACACCAGTGTTGTGTCTGCTGCTGAGAAGGGTTGGCACAGCATCAGGACTCTCTCTAACCTTCCTAGGGGGTGGGCAAAAAAGTGAGAAAGAAACATCACCAGGGCAGTTGATCTAAACCAACCAAAGGGATATTCCATACCATATGATGTCACACTCAGCAATAAAAGGTGGAAAAAGGAAGAAGAGGGGAGGGGTGGGCTCTCATTGCGAAAATGTCTGTCCTCCTCCTGAACACTGGCTACGTGCGTTGAGGCCCTGCTTCAAGGACGTGGTCAAGCATTGCTCATTTGTGGGAAATAGAGAGTAATTTCTTTCCTCTGCACTTCCACATACCCTTTACTTGTTTTGTTTTGTTATTCCCTTTCCCTTCCCTCTTCCCCTTTCCTTTTTTTCCCTTTAGTTGAATTATTTAATTAATAATAATATTTCCTTAATAATATATATATATATATATTTCCTTTAATTAAATCATCCTTATCTCAACCCGTGAGTTGTTCTTTCCTTTACTTCTTCCACTCCTCATCTGAGGAGGGGGAGTGAGAGAGTGGTTGTGGTGTTCAGCTGCCTAGCACGGTAAAACCACCACAACATATAAGGTGATATTTGCAAACTACAGAGGTAATTAATTCAGAAATAAATAAATAAGTAAATAAATTCTACATAGGTAATTCATTCGGGGGAAGAAAAAAAAAAAAAAAAAAAAAGTCTTCCTATTATCATTTGGCTGTAAAGTTAATTTTATTTGTTCTTGAATAGCACAGAGGATGACAAAGACTTCAGTTGTTGCACACTTTCACACTAGAGATACTATAAATATCCACCAGCTAGAATACAGAAACTTTATGATTGTTTTAAAAGTTGTCATAAGACATTAAGGTAGCCTTTCAAAAGTTACAGGACTTAACTGCTTCTGGTTCTGAAATGTTCTGTAATGGCCTTTATGCTAGAAGTTCAATACAGAAATAGATGATGTCAGTAAGAAATACCAAGTTGAAAAAAGTGTAGTTATTACTATAAATATCATAGACCTCAACACATGAGAAGGTAGAAAAGGTTGGGAACAAGGAGGCCTAAAGGGAAACTTAGAAAAAGATCTGACATGGAAAATGTGTGGCAGGTCAGAGGAATATGAGAAGGCAAGTATTAAGCATAGGAAACTTCTGAATAACAACTGAATTCACACAACAGACATATAATTCATTATTTAGTTACTTGGTTAATCTAGTAAGCTACTCAAAGAACAGTAGTGGCTTAAATATTTCCTCTGTATTGCTGCTTTTCTATGTCTTCGTGTATTATTCTTGCTGACTTACTGTTACTACTTACTTTATATTTGAAGAGGGGGAAAAAAGAAAAAAGAAAAAAAAAAGTTTTAAAATACCTTTCAAAAAAGGTTTAAAATACCTTTTAATCACCTTAAAAATATTTTTACACTTCTTAGACATCAAGTATAAACCCAGTGTTATCATCCAAATCTCATATATCCTTTAAGCTCACTAGCTACTCATTCAATTTTAATTTTTCCAAGTGAGGTGTCTTAACTATTCCATGTATTACAACCATTCTAAAGCAACTTCCATAGCTCCAGCATTTCTGCTGCTTACTGCTGTCCAAACATCACATATTTCATGTTGCTGTCTTTGTCCCCCTACTGCCTCCCTCCCAAAACCAGACAAACAAACAAACATAAACTTAAATATAAGGCTTGAGAAAAAAGGAAGTGGAAAAGAAGGGATCTATATAGCTTGTTCAGGCAGCAGAATGCAACAAATTTTTACTGAAATACCTAGGTTAAGTAATAAAATAGATGTTTCTAGAGACAAACTAATTTATTTAAAGCATATGTAGTAAAAAAATAAAAATAAAGAGGTGAAAGAAGAAAGTCAGCTTCATACAAAATAAGCAGCCAAGGTTCCTCAAAAATAAACCCCAAAATTTTCACATCACATTTTAAAGATATTATTGGAACAAAAACAACAATAACAACAACAAAAACAAAAGACAATAACACAAAATTGCATTTTTTTTTCACATAAATCTTTTTAAAATTCTTTATATATTGGTCCTAAAGAGAAAGTAGATATTCACATTTTTGAAGAGTAATTACAAAATATTTAAATATTTTGTAAAATTTTTCAAGAGCCAGACAACTTCTAAAACAGAGATAATATTATCTGTTACTCAGTGAAGACAGTCACCTCACAAATGGAGATGTAGACAGAGAAGAGATGCTTAATACCTTCTTTGCCTCTGTCTTCAACAGTGATGAAGGGTCCTGGGACTCCTGGAGCTGTGAGTTGGAAGATAGTGACTGCAGTAACAATAAACTCCCAGCCAACTACAAACTTGTGCAGGACTTGCTGCTTCCCATAGATGCATATAAAGCTATAGAGTCCAATGGGACTCATCCCAGGGTACTCAAAGAGCTGTCTGATGTCAGTGTGAGAGCTCTCTCAATTATTTTTCAATGGTCTTGTGAATCTGGAGAGGTCCCAGTCCACTGGAAGCTGGCAAATGTTATCCCAGTTTTCAAGACAGGCAAGAAAGAAGACCCCGGTAATTACAGGCCCATCAGTCTCACTTCAGTGCCTGGAAAAAATATGGATTATGGAGATATAAGATATGCCTCCTTCTGGGCAAAATGTCCAGCATACACCTGGAAAAATGCGTAAGATAGGTGAACAATTAGCTAGTAAGTTGGGCTGAAAGAGTAAAGGGTTACACCAGACTGGTGACCAGTCAGTAGTGGGGTTCTTCAGGATTCTATTCTGGGGCCAGTTCTCTTCAATGTTTTAATAAATGACTTCTATGAAAGACTCAAAGGTATACTAAGTTTGCAGGATATACTAAATTGGGTAAATTAGGGGGTTGGGCAATCACCAACAATATGATCTTTAACAACAGCAAGTGTCAGATTCTGCACCTGGGAAGGGGCAACCTTTGTTATACATATAGATGAGAAGCTGGAGACAAGTTCTGCAGAAAGATCATAGAATCATAGTATGGTTTGGGTTGGAAGGGACCTTAAAGATCATTGAATACCAACCTCTCTGCCATGGGCAGGGAAACCTTCCACTAGACCAGGTTGCTCAAAGTCTCATCCAACCTGCACTTAAACATTTCCAAGGATGAAGCATCCACAATTTCTCTGGGCAACATATTCCAATGATTCATCGCCTTCTTGATGAAGAATTTCTTCCTTATATCTAATCTAAACCTACCCTCTTTCAGCCTGAAGCCATTACTCATTGTCCTATCACTACACTCTCTGGCAAAGAGTCTCTCTCCGGCTTTCTTGTAGACCCTTTTTAGGTATTGTAAAATATCTAAATATATAATATATACCTATTATATAATATATACCTATTATATAATACCTAAATATATATACCTATTATATAATAATAATAGATATAATATTATATATTAGATATATAGATATAATAGATATAATATTATATATGTATATTATATAATAATAATAAATAAAATATATACCTATTATATAATACCTAAATATATAATACCTAAATAATACCTAAGGCTTCCTTGGAGCCTTCTCTTCTCCACAACTGAACAACCACAGTCTGGACAACCATAATTGTCTCAGTCCATCTTCATAAGAGAAGTGCTCCATCCCCTTGATCATCTTTGTGGCCCTCCTTTGGACTCATTCTAATAAGTCTGTATCCTTCTTGTGCTGAGGGGCCAAAGAGCTGAATGCAGCACTCCTGATGGGGCCTTACAAGAGTAGAATAAAGGGGGAGAATCACCTCTCAACCTGTGGGCCATGCTTCTTTTGCTGCAGCCCAGGATACAGTTGGCTTTCAGAGCTGCAAGCACACATTGCTGGCACTTGTAAAGTTTCTCATCAGCCAACACCCCCAGGTGCTTTTCTTTAGAGCTGATTTCAATCCATTCTCTGCCCAGCCTGTCTTTGTAGGTGGGATTGACCCAGTCCAGATGCAGGACGTTGCACGTGGCTTTGTTGAACTTCATGAGGTTCACATAGATCCACCTCTCAAGCCTCTCTATGTCTCTCTGTATGGTTTCCCTTCCCTCCAGAATATTAACCATACAACACAGCTTGGTGTCTTAGGCAAACTTGGTGAGGATACACTCAATTTCACCATCAAAGATGTTAAATAGTAACAGTCCTAGTACTGAACTCTAAGGAACACCACTCACTACCGACCGTCACCCAGACATTGAGCCATTAACCACAACTCTTTGAGTGTGACCATCCAGCCAATTCCTCACCAACTGATTGATCCATCCATCAAATCCTTGTCTCTCCAATTTAGAGGATCTAGAGGGGAGGAGTAGTACATAAGAGGAGTAGCTGAAGTCACTTGTTTTGTTCAGCCAAGAGGAGACTGAGGGAAGGCCTCATGGTGACGTATAGCTTCCTCAAGAGATGAGTGCAGGGTCAGGTGCTGATCTCTGCTCTGTGGTCACAGATGCACAACACAAGGGAAACGGCGTGAAGCTGCACTGGGGGAGGTTTGGTCTGGATTTTAGGAAAAGATCCGTCACTAAGAAGGTAGTCAGGCAATGGAAGCGGCTCCCCAGAGAAGTAGTCACAGCAACAAGCCTGATGGAGTTCAAAAAATGTTTTGAAAATGTTCACAGAAATATGGTTTGTTTTGTTTTGTTTGTGTGTGTGTGTGTGGTCCTGTATGGAGCTAGGAGTTGGACTTGATCCTTGTGGGTCCCTTCCAACTCAGGATATTCTATGATTCTAATTCATAAAAGGGAAATAAAACAATTAACAGGCATACTCTGTTTCTGAGTCCTTACAATGCTCACTAGTTTACCTAGACAAAAACAGGTAAATATTAAAGCACTGACATTTTTCTAGTCCTAACACCCAAATTTTGTAAGTAATGCATTGCTTTGTGCAGAAATACCCAGTGATCTTTCCAATATGATCAACTAAATGATAAGCATCAGCTTAAGAGATTTGAGTGTTATCATCACAGATATGTATAATGAAGTTAGTTGACAATTGTCATATTATGGTCCTGTCTAGACTGGAAAGTGTAGTCTGACAATATACCTCTGCTGGTAGAGGTACAATGAAAAAAACTGCAAGTGAAAGCAAAATTTATATTATCTTTCCTAGTCCATAAATTGTTTGAAAACTATTTGAATGCTTACATTTCCTTTTTACTGGAGAAATATTCCTAAGTTCACACATTGTGTTCTCCTTTTCATTTAAACCATTTTTTCAGCAGATATTTTTCTAACATCTTGTAGTATTAATTTGTGGGAACTCTGAATCTCTGGATGTAGGTTTGCATCTGTTCAGGTGTGCATTTAGGTGTGCATCTGTTCTACAGATGTAAAAGAAGTAAAAAGCTCTAAGAAATAAAGAATTTAACAACTTTGGTCCCAGTATGCTTTTATCAGAGGAAATTAGGCACTTTGTGCAATAAATAAAATTTTCAAATATTTCATTTTGAAAAACCTTTAATAAACATTATTAAAAGTACATCTCTGAACACTATTGGTTTTGAAGTTAGAGCTTCAATGAAACAGTAAGAGAATAATAACAGTAATGTGCTAGGATATACAATGATCTATCATTCTGAGGTGTTAATATAATAATGATAGTCAAAGTAAATATGAGCTTCTGATTTCATTTCATTATGTTAAAACAAGAAGCATGATTTAAGTGATTTTTTTTTGTTTTGTTTTGTTTCATCTCTCTCTGTCTTTCCCCATTTAACCACTCCCATTTACTTCCTCCCCTTACATCTGATATCTTTCTGTCTTACTTTTCAAGATCAGTTTCATTAGAAGAATTAATCCCCAGAACTGCACCAGAGTCAGATGGTGATGGTTATGTCTCCGAGTCATATAACCTTTGTCCTGAGAACAAAAACTAACTCAAGAGTAATTTATTAACCGTTTAAACTGTTTTGTTTCTCAGAAACAAGTGAGTAAAATGACTAGAAATATGGTACCAGACAACAACTTTAAAAATAAAAATAATAATAATAATAATAAAATATTCTGAATAGTGTGGCACATGTAAAATGTGACCAATAGCTGTGGAAAGTCCCAGGGAAAACACAAAACAGAGAATGAAGATGAAGAGGAAGAAAAAGGACAGAAAGCAAAAGAATAAGTGAAGAAATTTAAGGGTGCAGTGAAGTCATTGTTTTGAAGCAGGATAGCAATTTTGAAATATTTTTTGGAAAAAAATAAAAGAAAAAAAAAAAAAAGGCAAAGGGATAACGGATGAAGGTGAGAAATTCATCTTGCATGAGGGGGAACTTTCACTGACCATTTATACTGGTCACAGGCACTAATCCTACCTGACCCTCAAGGAAGAATGGTGGACACTTCTCTGAGAGTAAAGACTGTAGCTCTATCTAGGGGTCTGCAGCATCTATCCCTGCCCTGTCCTTTGCCCCCAGACAGATGGAGCTGCTTAAAACAGAACCTGCAATGCAGACCTCAAATGGCAGGAAGGGCTTAAATATTTCCTCCGTGTCAGGGAAGGGGAGGAAGATGAGCACGGGAGTAGACTGCAACTGGTGGCTGAGCTGCTTGAGGCATTGAGAAGGCTATGTCACATCAGGGAGGATGAGAAAGATTTAGGTAATTTGTTCCAAGAACAGTCTGTAGTGGACCCACAGTCCACAGCCAAACAGAAAAAAAAAAAAAAATGCTTTGCACGAGCAGGTGATCTAGCAGGACCTGCCACCCATGAGGGACCCACGTTGGAGCAGTTTGCTCCTGAAGGACAGATCCCATGCTATAGTTCTTTAAGAGCTGCTGCCTATGGAAAGCCCAAGCAGCATCAGTTTGGGAAGGATGGCATCCTTGCTTCAGACTCCATGATGGAGCATGTGCAGAGACTGACTGTGAAGGAGAAGTGGAGATGAAGCATTAGGGACTGTTTTCAACCACCATTCCCTGTTCCCCTATGCCACTTGGGAGAAGAATGGAGAAGAGGGTGGAGAGGGGAATCACAGGATGGCTTAGGTTGGAAGGGACCTTAAAGATCATCCAGTTCCAACCCCCCCTGCCATGGGCAGAGAGACCGCACACTAGATCAGGTTGGCCAAGGCCCCATCCAACCTGGCCTTGAACACCTCCAGGGATGGGGCATCCACAACTTCTCTGGGTACTTGCTCTGGGAAGGTTGTTTTAGTTTGCTTTTAGCTTCTCATTGCTCTAGCTTGTTAGTAATAGGTAATAAATTACATTAATTTCCTTATGCTGAGTCTGTTTTGCCTGTATTATAACTGTTAAGTGATATCCCTGTCCATATCTCAATCCTTGAGCCCTTTCCATTGTATTTTCTCCTCCTTTCCCTTAGATGAGGGGGAGTGAGAAAGCAGTTTTGGTGGAGTTCAGCTGCCCAGCTTGGGTAAAACTACCACAGGGGCATAGGTAGTTTTGTCTTCAGTCTTCGTAGTCGTGGGGGAAAGAAATTGAAAGGACCAGACAAAGATGGTGAATCAACTAATGTTTATGAGACTAGTGATAATGGCCACAGATTTTGCTGTTTTGACGATAGGACTCCCTTTTGAGAAACCCACTCTACAGGAGTCAGATGAAGTCCATTTATCAGAGAAAGGAAGGGACATCTTTATTTTCAGGCTTGCCCAGCTTGTGAAGAAAGCTTTAAACTAAAGCTGCCAGGAGAAGGAAGCTTTAAAGCTAGTATCAGCAGTGGCTGCCCAGAGATAGAAAAAAGAGCAGAGGTCAGCTGGAGAGCAATCAAAGCACAGCACAAAGGAATGTCAGCCATTAAGTCTGTTTCATAGAATGACTTGGGTTGGAAGAGACCTTAAAGATCATCTAGTTCCAAACCCCCTGCCATGGACAGGGATGCCACCCACTAAATCCGGTTGCCCAAGACCCCATCCAGCCTGGCTTTGAACACCTCCAGGGATGGAGCATCCACAACTTCTCTGACCAACTTGTTCCAGTGCCTCACTACCCTTACAATTAATTTTTTTTTCCTTATATCTAATTTAAATCTACCCTCTGTTTGGTTAAGAATATCCCCCTTTTTCCTATCATTATCTACCCAAATAAGGATTCCCTTTCCATCCTTTTTATAACACTCCTTTAGGTATTGAAAGGCCTCAGTGAGTTCTACCTGTTTCCTTCTCTTCTCAGACTGAACATCCCCAGCTTTCCCAGCTTTTCTTCTCAGGAGAGGTGCTCCAGCCCTCTGATCACCTTTGTAGCCCTCCACTGAACTGGCTCTAACAGGCCCACATCTTTCTTTTGCTGGGGGCCCCAAAACTGAATGTAGTACTTGAGGAGGAGCATCAAAATGACAGAGTAGAAAGGGACTATCACCTCTCTCCACCTGCTGGTCACACCTCTTTTGATCCAGCTCAGAACACAGTTGGCTTTCTGGGCTGAAAGTGCACACTGCTGGGTCATGTTGAGCTTTTCATCCACCAGAACCCCCAAGTCTCTTTCTGCAGGGCTACTCTCAGTGAGTACTTCTCCCAGTCTGTACTTCTGTCTGGTATTGTCCTGACTCAGGTGCAGCACCTTGCACTTGGACTTGTTGAACCTCATGCAGTTCACATGGGCCCACTTATCAAGCTTGTTCAGGTCCCTTTGGCTGGCACCCCTTCCTTCTTTGGTATCAGCTGCACCATTCAGCTTTGTGTCATCTACAGACTTGTTAAGGGTGCACTCGATCCCCCTCTCTGTGTCATTGATAAAGATATTAAACAGTACCAGTCTCAAGACTGACCCCTAAGGGACAGTGCTTTTCACCAGCCTTCACCTGGAACCTGGACATAGAACCATTGATCACTACTCTCTGGGTGCAGCCATTGGGCCAAGTCCTTTTCCACAGGATGATCCACCCTTCAAATGCATATATTTTCAATTTAGAGATTAGTATATCATGTAGGAGCATGTCAAAAGTCTTACAGAAGTCAAAGTAAATTACATCAGTCAGTCTTTGCTTGTTGACTGATGCAGTTACTCCATCATAGAAGGCCACCAGCCTGTTCAGGCAGGTTTTACCCTTTGTGAAGCCATGCTGGCTGTCTTGGATTGCCTCCTTGTCATACAAATGCCTTAACTTTGCCTCCAGGAGGATCCACTCCATGATCTTGCCAAGAGAACAGGTAAGGCTCACCAGTCTGCAGTTCTGTGGGTCTCTCTTTTACCATTTTTTAAAATGGAAGTGATGTTTGCCTTTTTTCAGTCACCAGGCACTTTTCCTGACTGACATGTTTTTTTCAGGTACAATGGAGGATGGCTTGGCAATTTTATCAATTACTTCACTCAGGATCCTGGGATGCATGTCATCAGGCCCCGTAGACTTGCAGTTGTTAAGTTGCATCAGGAGATCCTGAAACTGCTCTTTACTTACAGTGGGAGGGACTCTGCTCCCCCAGCCCCTGCCCAGGGTTTCAGGGACATGAGAGATGTGGGAAACCTGACCACTAGTGAAGACCAAGACAAATAAATTGTTGTTAAGTACCCCAGCCTTCTCCATATCTGTTGTTACCCGTTCTCAGTCTGTCTTCATTTGTCAGAGGCAGTATACTCTTCTTAGTTTTTTTTTTTTTTTTTTTTTTTTTTTTTTTTGCCAATGTACCTGTAGAATCCCTGCTTGTTATTCTTTGCATACCTCACCAAGTTTTGTTCTGTCAGTGCCTTTGTTTTCCTGCTTCCATCCCCTGTACATCCAGACAGCGTTTCTGTACTCCTTCCAGGGCACATAGCCCTGTTTTCACTGTCTGTGCATTTCTTTCTTTTGTCTAAATTTGATCAATAGGTCCTTGTTCATCCATGCTGGTTATCTAACTCCTCTGCTTGATTTATTACATACGGGAATAGAGAGCTCTTGTGCTCTAAGGAAAATATCCTCAAAGAAGTGCCAGCTCTGATCAGGTCCTCTGACTCTAGTGTCCCATGTGATTTCATCCACTAATTTTTTGAACAGGTGGAATTTTGCTCTTTTAAAGTTCAGGGTCCTGCTTTTGCTCTTAGCCAGGCCCATATCATTGAGATCACAAATTTATCCAGGGCATGATCACTGCAACATAGGCTTCCTCCAGTCTTAACCTCTTTAATGAGCTCTTCTGCACTGGTGAGTACCAGGTCCAGTAATGCTTCTCCTATGGTTGGTTTGTTGTATACCTGGATGAGGAAGTTGTCTTCAATGCACTCTAGAAGTCTCCTTGGTTGCTTTCCCAAGCAGACATCTGGGTGGTTGAAGTTGTCCATCAGGAAGAGAGCCTGAGAGCACAATGATTCTTGTAGTTGGAGCAAGAAAGTCTCATCCACAGGCTTTCCTTAATCAGGTGGCATGTGGTAGATCCCAACCACAAGGTGTCCTTTGTTGGTCTGATCCTTAATTTTTACCCACAGGCTCTCAACTTGCTTTTGGCTTTTTCTTAGAGGCAAGTCTTCACAATCTATCAATTTCTTAACATAGAATGCAACGCCCTCACCCTTTCTCTTTTGAATATCTCTCTGGTAAAGCCTGTAGCCCTCCATTCCAATGTTCCATCTGTGTGATTCATCCCACCACATTTCCATAATAGTTATTAGATCATAGTCTTCTAATTGCACTGTGGCTTACAAGTCCTCCTGCTTGTTTTCTGTGCTGTGTGCACTGATGTAGAGGCACTTCAGCTGGGCTATGGACAGCATCACCTTTTTATAGGGGTCTTTCCTAATTCCTCTGTGATGATTCAGATGTGTTTCCCTGCTGTTTTCTAAAGTATTGGCATTCAGTGATTTCTTTGTGTCACTAACACATACAACCCCTTCCCCTGATGAATCTAGTTTAAAGCCCTGTTAATGAGTCCAGCCAGCTTGCAGCCTAAAGAACTCTTGCCCCACATACTCATGTGTGCCCCATCCTGTGTAAACATGCCCGGTCTCTCAAAAGCACGCCCAATTTCATAGAACACAAAACCCTGAACACAGCACAATCTGTGCAGCCAATCATTCACCCTATCTGTATGTCACCCCCTCCTTGGTCTCATTCTCCAACTGGGAGGACTAAGAACACTACTTGTGCTCCTGACCCCGTCAGCATCTTTCCAAGGGACATAAAGTCTCTTTTGAGGTTTTGGAGTCTCCTTGTCACAGCCTCAGTTGTCCCTACATGAAAGAGCAGTATGGGTGATAGTCCTCCTGCTTGACCAAGCTCTGTACTCTTTTTGTTGTGTCACGAATGTGGGCCCTGGGCAGGTAGCAAACCTCTGGAGAGATTGTCTGAGTGGCAAATGGATGCCTCAGTGCCTCTCAGAGAGGAATGTCCAATTACCAGTTCTACTTGTTCTTATACACATGGTTTGTAGGTCCAGCTTTATACAGTTGCCCTTTCCTAGGTCTTGACAATTACCATTGGTTTTTTTTGGCACCCTCTCCTTTTTTGAGCACCAGAGCATTGTATCTGTTGTGTAGGGGCAATTCAGAGGCAAGGGGGAGATTGCTCACTCTGCTCCAAGTGGAAGCGAGGGTCCAGCCTTCCCTGTCTTGCAAGTCCATCCATTCTGCTAGTTTGGGGTTGGAAGCCTGTGCTGGGTCTGTCTGGGATGGAGTCACCTTTCCCTTCAGCAGCCCACACAGTGCTTTGCTCTGCACTCATAGCTGGAACAGCACTGATATCACTCCAGTGCTGTGTCTATTGCTGCACAGTACTCCAAGCCCCCAAGAGCCAGCAGGCTGGGAGTAGGCAAATGATGGGGAAGGGACATCGCCAGGGCAGCTGACCTAAACCAACCAAAGGGATACTCCATAACACATGATGTCACACTCGGCAATAAAAAGGAGGGCTCTCATGGGGGAGGGGACTCCTGAACAACACTACGCGTTTTGAGGCCTTGCTTCCCAGGACGTGGCTGAACATCACTTGTTGATGGGAAGTAGAGAATAACTTTTTTTAATTCCTTTTCTCTCTGTGCCTCCATGTGGCCTTTTTTTTTTTTTTCCTATTCCCTTTCCCTTTAATTAAATCATTCTCATCTCAAACCTCAAGCTTTTTGAGTTGTATTTTCTTCCCCTTCCTCTTTGAGGAGTGCGGAGTGAGAGAGCGGTTGTGGTGGAGCTTGACCACCCACCTGAGTAAAACCACCACAAAGTCACCTTACCATCCTCTTGCAATGATTTAATGCAGGGCTGTTGCTCAGCCAGCTCATGATACCATGCATCGATCTCTCACTTGTATTCCTGGATGCATTGCAACCTGCTGTGCTCCTCTCTCAACATGGCAACTTGTTCAGGGAGTTCATCTAACTGGTTATTCATGCACCCACAACACCCGACTCTGCCTTCAGGCTCTAGGAGGACCTCAAGATTCTGGAGTTCCCTGCAGCAGATGATCTGGACAGTCCTTGGGAGGTCTGTCTGGGTAGAGGCATCAGCCTGGGAGGTTTGTAGCCCCTCCATCTGAGTTTCAGTCTCAGCCTGGCATGTGCAGCTAGTGTACACCACTTTTGCCTCACTAGAAAGCTTCTCCATGTTGCCCCCAGAATAGAGAACAGTCAGCCTCCCACCCTTCCTGCACTTCCTGTCTGCACAAACTGCCATGCTGTGCTACTCCCTGTCTGACACATCACACCTTGTTCACCATGCACCTGGTCACCTACACTCCCTAAGGGTAGCCTTTGTATGTCATAGAGGGGACTTATCCTGGCTCCTCCAAAGCCTTCTCAGCTGCTCTTGTGAGGGCTGCCAGCTCCTGGAGGTTCCCTCAGATGCCTCAAGTGGCCTCGATACAGGAAACTCCCTGCATACTGCAATCCCCTGCTTTGCTGCATAACATATCTGCCCTGGAACTACTCTCTTCATTGGGTCATTCTTTAGGGGCCCAGTTTGAATGTTTCTACACATAGCATGGGAAATAAGCAAGGGGAACTGGAGTTTTTAGCTTGGTCTCGGGGCTACAATAACATAGGCTTCAGTGAGACATGATGGTATGTATGTCTCACACAAGTGGACTTCTGAGATAGATGCTACAAGCTCTTCAGGGGAGATAGGCAGGGAAGGAGAGGAGGTGGAGTAGCCCTTTGTGTTAGGGAAGGTCTTGACTGTATGGAGCTGATATGGTCTTGAGTCAAATGTTTCTGTGTAAGAGACAGGGGAAAGGTCAACAAGGGAAGTATTGCTGTTGGAGTACATTATAGACCACCCCACCGGGATGAAGAAGCAGACAAAATATTCTGTAAGCAGCTAAAAGTGCCATGATCACCAGTGCTAGTTCTCAAGGGAGACAACTTCTCAGACATCTACTGGAAATACAGTACCGCTGAGAGAAAACAGTCTAGGAGATTCATGCAGCATTTAGAGGATAACTTCCTGATACAGGTGGTAAGTGAACTGATTAGGGAAGGTGCTGCTAGGACCTGTTATTTGTTAACAGGGAAGATCTTATAGGTAATATGTTGGTTGGAGACTGCCTCGGGCAGAGTGATCACAAAATCATAGAGTTCTCAGTCCTTGGGGAAGCAAGGAAGGAGGTCAGCAGAACTGCTGCTTTGGATTTTCTAAGGGCAGATTTTCACCTATTTGGGGACCTGCCTTCTAAAGGGCAAAGGAGACCAGGAAGTTTGGACATTCCTCAAGAATAAAATGTTAAAGGCACAGAAGCAGGCTGTCCACGTGTGCCAAAAGATAATACGAAAGGGAAGAAGACCAGCCTTGGTGAACAGAGAGATTCTTCAGGAACTCATGAAGAAAAAGAGAGTTTATGGCCTTTGGAAGAAGGGTCATACAATTTAGGAGGACTACAAAGATTTTGTGAAATTATGTAGGGAGAAAATTAGAAAGGCCAAAGTCCAACTAGAACTTGACTTGTCTACTTCAGTAAAATACTTTTTTTTTTTTTTTATAAGTATTTATTTTTTTAAGTATTTATTTTTATAAACACATAAATGACAAAAGAAGGACTCCATACTTCATTGGATGGGGGGGATGGGAGGGACGGGGGCGTCTGTGACAAAAGATGAAGAGAAGTGACAAGTTTGTATGAAGTGACAAGTGATAGGACACAAGTGAACGGCCTTTTATTTTGCTAGAGAGGTTTAGATTACATATGAGGAAGATTTTTTTTTCACAAGAGAGGTTGGTTATGCATTGGAACATGCTGCTGAGGGAAGTGATGGAGTCCCCATCTATGGAGGTATTGAAGATATCTGTGGATAGGGTGCTTAGGGACATGGTTTAGTGGTGGACTTTGAAGTGATAGGTGTTTGTTGGACTTGATGATATTTTTGAACCTAAATGTTTTAGGAACCTACATGTTTTAGGAACCTAAGTGTTTTTTCGAAGCTAAATGATTCTATCATTCTATGATTCCCATCTCCTAAGCATAAGACTAGTCTGGTTGCACTAGAAAGTTTCAGAAAGTAGAAAAATCATGAGTTGAT
Source organism: Oxyura jamaicensis (assembly GCF_011077185.1). Lineage (NCBI taxonomy): Eukaryota > Metazoa > Chordata > Aves > Anseriformes > Anatidae > Oxyura > Oxyura jamaicensis. The sequence continues at coordinate 38,507,061 of NC_048926.1, forward strand.
ATTGTAATATGGACATGGGACATTACTGGGGTGGCAATATGAGAGGCAAGTTGTAAACCAACTATGTAGGCAGAGATTGCTGATCACACGTAGTTAGAGCAATATTTTTCCCAAATGAAATAACAATAACAACAAAACAACAACAACAATATTTTTTATTTTTATTATAAGACCAACACACATAAAATTCTGTTCCAGGATAGTGTAAAATATATAAAGTTAAAAAAATTTTTAGAGCATTAATGTAAAAAATTCAGCAACTCATAGAGTCCTGGATAATTTGTTTTCAGTGACTTTCTGCAAAGAAAGAATTTCTACTTTAAAAATTAAAAAATAAAAAATAAAAATGGAATCATGTTTCCTTGGAATTATTGCAAAGCATTATGAGAGGGAAAAATCATTCACTCTTATTTTTGACAGAAAATCCTGATCTGCATAAGATATGTTTTCTTCAGCTCAGAAGGATTTAGTTTTGTAATTTTCACTGTGGCAGTCTATTAGTAAGATGAAATAACTGAATTATATATTAAGCACTGCAAAGAATAAATTTAGGAAGGTTGTAGATTGCAAAAGAAAGCATATATTGATGTAGCTGTAGAAAGCACCAGATGAAAACCAAAACAAAACAAACCAAAACAAACACAACACAACAAAATAACAACCATGCACACACCCCAAAAATGAATTAAGTACTCAATTATGCATTCAGATAAGGGACAGGAAATGTAAACAGAACATTTTACTTGGATAATTCTTCAAGATTTATGGCAGCGTAGTGATTTAGGAAAGTGTAGTGATGTTTTCTTTCTTTTGGTTTGCAAATTTGTTGCTGCAATGAGGAACATTTGCAAGTTCATTACTTTATCATCATTCATATTATTCTTCCAAGTGCAAGGTCCTGCATCTGGGCCAGGGCAATCCCAAGCACAAATACAGGCTTGAGAATGGATAGAAAGCAGACCTGATGAGAAGGACCTGGGGGTGTTGGTGGATAAGAAGCTTGACATTAACCAGCAATGTGTGCTTGCGGCCCTGAAAGCCAACTGTATCCTGGGCTGCAGCAAAAGAAGCATGGCCAGCAAGTCTCTCTCTTATGAGACCCCACCTGAAATACTGTGTTCTGCTCTGGGGCCCCCAGCACAAGAAGGACACACGTGTATTAGAATGTGTCCAAAGGAGGGCCACGAAGTTGATCAAAGGACTGGAGCACCTCTCCTATGAAGACAGGCTGAGAGGTTGTTCATCCTGGAGAAAGTTGGGGAGGGACTCTTTGTCAGGGAGTGTAGTGATAGAATAAGGGGTAATGGCTTCAGACTAAAAGTGAGTAAGTTTAAATTAGATATAAGGAAGAAATTCTTCATCAAGAGGGTGGTGAGGCACTGGAAGAGATTGGCCAGGGATTTTGTGGATGTTCCATCCCTGGGAGTGTTTAAGGACAGGTTGGATGGGGCTTCGAGCAAGCTGGTGTAGTGGGAGATATCCCTGCCCATGGCAGGGGGGTTGGAATTCGATGACCTTTAAGGTCTCTTCCAACCTGAGCCATTCCATCATTCTATGATGGCCAAATCTACTCTGATGAACCGTTATGTATTCTCCATTACATTCTGTATGTACTGGAGGCACTGGACTTTGGAGCTTGCAATTGGTGACAATGCATTTGAGAGCCTCTGGGTAAGGATTATGGGACAAGCAAATAAAAGTGGATGTCACAGTGGACCACCAGTCACTGTAGACCACCCAGCTAGGATGATGACACTTTCTTCAAAGAAATGAGAGATAGAATAATAGAATCATAGAATATTCTGAGTTGGAAGGAACCCATAACGATCATCAAGTCCAACTCCTTGCACGGCACAGGTCTACCCAAAAGTTTAGACCATGTGACTAGGTGCAGAGTCCAATCTCTTCTTGAATTCAGACAGGCTCGGTGAAGTGACTACTTCACTGGGGAGCCTGTTCCAGTGCACAACCACCCTCTTGGTGAAGAACCTCCTCCTGATATCTAGTCTAAACTTCCCCTGCCTCAGCTTCACCCCATTCCCATGGGTTCTATCACTGGTGTTTATGGAGAAAAGGTCTCCTGCCTCCTCACTCCTCCTCACGAACAAGTTGTAGACTGCAATGAGGTCCCACCTCAGCCTCTTCTTCTCCAGGCTGAACGGGCCCAGTGACCTCAGCCACTCCTCATAAGTCTTCCCCTCTAGGCCCTTCACCATCTTCATCACCCTCCTCTGGACACTCTCCAACAGTTGAATGTCCTTTTTGTACTGTGGTGCCCAGAACTGCACACAGTATTCAAGGTGAGGCTGCACCAGCGCAGAGTAAAGTGAGACAATCACTTCACTTGCCCTACTAGAGATGCCATGCTTGATACACCCCAGGATACGGTTGGCCTTCCTGGCTGCCAGGGCACACTGCTGGCTCATATTCAACTTGCTGTCAACCACGACCCCCAGATCCCTCTCTGCGGGGCTGCACTCCAGCGTCTCGTCACCCAGTCTGTATGTACGGCCAGGGTTGCCTCGTTCCAGGTGCAGAACCTGGCACTTGCTTTTGTTAAACTTCATGTGGTTGGTGATCGCCCAATTCTCCAACCTGTCCAGATCTCTCTGCAAGGCCTTTCCACCCTCATCCAAGTCCACAACTCCTCCAAGTTTGTTGTCATTGGCAAATTTGCTCAAAACACCTTCTGGTCCTACATCCAAATCATTTATAAAAACATTGAAGAGGACTGGCCCTAAAATGGAGCCTTGAGGCTGGACAACTAGTGTCCATCCACCAGTCTGATGTGGCCCCATTTACCACAACCCTTTGAGCCCTGCCTGACAGCCAATTGCTCACCCATCAGATGATGTTTTTGTCTAGTTGTATGCTGGACATTTTGTCCAGTAGGATCCTATGGGAAACCGTGTCAAAAGCCTTGCTGAAGTCCAAAAAGATCACATCAGCTGGTTTCCCTTGGTCAACTAGCCAGGTGATTTTATCATAAAAGGAAATCAAATTTGTTAGGCAGGACCTACCCCTCATGAACCCATGTTGGCTGGGACCAATGACTGCAATGCCCCCCAAGTGTGCTTCAATAGCCTCAAGAATCATCTTCTCCATAATTTTACCAGGCACTGACATGAGACTGACAGGCCTGTAATTGCCTGGGTCTTCTTTCTTACCCTTCTTGAGAATTGGCACAACATTTGCCAGCTTCCAGTCTACCGGGACCTCTTCAGATTCCCAAGATCATTGAAAAATAATTGAGAGAGGTCCTGCGATGACGTCAGCCAGCTCTTTAAGCACCCTGGGATGAATCCCATCTGGACCCATGGACTTGTATGGATCCAGCTGAAACAGCAAATTCTGCACACGTTCAGGGTCAGCTGGGAGTCTGTCATTCCCGTCATCACGGTCCTCCAGCTCAGGGCACCCAGGGTCCCGAAGCCCATCATCAGCATTGAAGACAGAGGCAAAGAAGGCATTAAGCGTCTCTGCTTTGCCAATATCATTGTCTGCAAGTTGACCCTCATCAAGTAGTGGACCTATGGTTTCTTTGGTTCTCCTTTTTCTGTTCACATATCTAAAAAAAAAAAAAAAAAAAAAAAAAAAAAACTTTTTTATTGTCTCCCACAGACACGGCCAGCTTCAACTCTAACTGGGCTTTGGTCACACAATTTTTTTCCCTACAAACACAAACAGCATCCCTGTATTCCTTCCTCATTGCTTGAACCTCCTTCCAGCAGTTATATTCTCTCTTTTTTCACCTAATCTCCAGTAGAAGATCCCTTGTCAGCCATGCCAGCCTCCTGTCCCTCCTGCCTGACTTCCAATATTTTGGAATTGCCCAATCTTGTGCTTTTAGGAGGCAGTGCTTAAAGACTGACCAGCACTGATGTACGTCAAAGCCTTCAAATGTAGTTTCCCATGGGACCTTACTGATTAATTTCTTGAGCAGCCTGAAGTCTGCTTTCCCCATATCCAGGGCTGAAGTTTTGGTGGCAGTTTTCTTTCTGTCACCATAAATTCTAAATTCAACCACTTCATGGTCACTATGACCGAGATGGCTGCCAATTGCCACGTCTCCCACAAGACCCTCTCTGTTCTCCAGCAACATGTCTAGGAGGGCACCTTTCCTAGTTGTCTCCCATAGCACCTGCACCAAGAAGTTATCATCTTGGGGCTTTATGAACCTCCTGATACTTCTACATCATCTGGCCTTGTCCTTACAGGGGACTTCAACCCACCAGATGTCAACTGGGAACATTGTCTCACCAAAACTTTAACGCTGGATATGGGGAGATCAAATGTCAGACTGCTCAGGGAACTTGTTAGCAAGGTCCCCTGGGAAACTGCTTTTAAAGTCATTGGGGTCCATCAGTAATGGTCAGTTTATATGTAACACCTCCTAAGAGTGCAGGAATAGGGAATTCCAGAATGTCAGAAGTCAAGCAGGAGAGGAAAAGGCTAGCCTGACTGAGAAAGGATCTTCTTCAAGAACTTAAAAAGAAAGTGTGTGGCTGCTGGAAGCAAGGTCGGGAGACATGGGAGGACTACAGGAATGCCACTCACATTTGTAGGGAGAGAACTTGTGTAGACAAGGCTCAATTGGAGCTGAAGCTGGCCAGCAGCGTGGGAGAATATATATATAATAAAATAAAATAATAATAATAATAATAATGTTATTTTAAATATGTTAACAGGAAAAGGAGGACCAGAACAAACATTGGTCTGATACTTGATGAGGACAGTCACCTAACAAACAGGGACACAGACAAAGCAGATGCAATTAATGCATTGCAGGGGGAACCTTAGTGACAAGAGATAAGGAAAGGCTGAGGTGCTTAACACCTTCTTTGCCTCAGTCTTTAGTGGCAAGACCCATTGTTCTCTAGATACCCAGTACCCTGAGCTGGTGGAAGGGGATGGGGAGCAGATTGTGGCTCTCACAATCCATGAAGAAATGGTGGACAACCTGCTACTGCACTCAGATGTACACAAGTCAATGGGGCAGGATGGGATCCACCTGAGGGTACTGAGAGAACTGGCGAAGGAGCTGGCCAAGCAGCTTTCCATCATTTATCAACAGTCCTGGCTATCGAGGGAGGTCCCAGTCGACTGGTGGCTAGCAAACATAACACCCATCTACAAGATGGGCTGGAAGGTAGAGCCGGGGAACTATAGGCCTGTTAGTTTGACCTCAGTGCCAGGGAAGCTCATGGAGCAGATTATCTTGGGTGTCATCACGTGGCACTTGCAGGGCAAGCAGGCCCAGTCAGCATGGGTTTATGAAGGGCAGGTCCTGCTTGACAAACCTGATCTACTTCTATTACAAAGTGACACACTTAGTAGATGAAGGAAAGGCTGTGGATGTGGTCTACCTTGACTTCAGTAAGACTTTTGACACCGTTCCCCACAGCATTCTCCTCAAGAAACTGGCTGCTCTTGGCTTGGACTGGTGTACACTTTCTTGGGTTAGAAGCTGGCTGGGTAGCTGGGCCCAAAGAGTCGTGGTGAATGGAGTTAAATCCAGTTGGAGATCAGTCACTAGTAGAGTCCCCCAAGGCTCAGTACTGGGACCAGTTCTCTTTAATATATTCGTTGATGATCTGGATGAGTGGATTGAGTGTATCCTCAGTAAGTTCACAGATGACACCAAGTTAAGTGTGTGTGTTGATCTGCTCAAGGGTAGGAAGGCTCTGCAGGAGGATCTGGATAGGCTGGACCAATGGGCTGAGGCCATCTGTATGAGGTTCAACAAGGCCAAGTGCCAGGACCTGCACCTGGGGCAGGCACAACAACCCCAAGTAACACTACAGGCTCAGAGAAGAGTGGTTAGAAAGCTGCCTGGCAGAGAAGGACCTGGGAGTATTGGTTGATAGACGGCTGAATATGAGCCAGCAGTGTCCTCAGATGGCCAAGAAGGCCAACAGTATCCTGGCTTGCATAAGAAACAGTGTGGCCAGCAGGACTAGGGAAGTGATAGTCTCCCTGTACTTGGCTCTGGTGAGGCCACACCTCGAGTACTGTGATCAGTTTTGGGCCCCTCGCCATAAGAAGGACATTGAGGTGCTTGAGTGAGTTCAGAGAAGGGCAACGAAGCTGGTGAGAGGTGTGGTGAACAAGTCTTACGAGGAGTGGCTGAGGGAGTTGGGGTTGTTCTGTCTGGAGAAGAGGAGGCTCAGGGGTGACCTTATCACACACTACAGGTACCTTAAAGGAGGCCTTAGCGAGGTGGCAATTGGTCTATTCTCCCATGTGCCTGGTGACAGGACAAGGGGGAATGGGCTAAAGTTGCGCCAGGGGAGGTTTAGGTTGGATATGAGGAAGAACTTTACTGAAAGGATTGTTAGGCATTGGAATAGACTGCCCAGGGAGTGGTTGAATCACCATCCCTGGAGGTGTTTAAAAGACGTTTAGATGTAGAGCTTAGTGATATGGTTTAGTGGAGGACTTGTTAGCATGAGGTCAGAGGTTGGACTAGGTGATCCTGGATGTTTTTTCCAACCTAGTGAATTTTGTGATTTTGTGATTTTTTGCCTGTCTTCAATACAAGTGATGGGCGCTGGGACTCCAGCTGCCCTGAGTTGGAGTATTGTAACTGAAGGAACAATAAACTCCTAGTCACTTTTGGGGGACTTACTGCTCCACCTACATGCATATAAGTCAATGGGGCCTGATGACATTCATCCCAAGGTACTCAGAGAACTGGCTGATGTCATTGTGAGACCTCCCGCAATTATTTTTCAATGGCTTGTGAATCTGGAGAGGTTCCAGTTGACTGGAAGCTGAGAAATGTGGTCCCGGTTTTTAAGAAGAACAAGAAAGAAGATTGTGGCAATTACAAGCCTGTCAGTCTCACTTCAGTGCCTGGAAAAATTATGGAAAAGATTATTCTGGGAGGTATTGAAAAACACCTAAAGGACAATGCAGTCATAGGTCAGAGCCAACATGGGTTTACTAGGGGAAGGACATGTCTTACAAACTTAATTTCCTTTTATGACAAGATCACCCAGCTACTTGACCAAAAGAAGCCAGTTAATGTAGTCTTTCTGGATTTCAGTAAATCTTTCAATATTTTCTCTCTCAGTATCCTTCTGGACAAAATGACCATAATACTCTTAGATAAAGGCATAATAAATTGGGTGAACAATTGTTTGATGGGTCAGTCCAAGAGGGTTCTTGTAAAAAGATCAGGCTGATGACCTGGGGGTTTCCCCAGGGCTCCGTTTTAGCACCAACCCTCTTCAATATTTTAACGGACAATTTGTATGTAACACTTGAAGGTTTTTTGATCAAGTTCACAGATGATACCAAACTGGGTGGAGCTGCTGACTCCATCAAGGTTTCTGAGGCCTTGCAGAGAGATCTGGACAAACTGGAGAGCTAGGCAATCACCAAATATATGAAATTTAATAAGAGCAAGAGCACCTGGCAAGGGGCAACCCTGGCTATACATACAGACTGGGGGATGAGATGCTGGAGATCAGCCCTACAGAAAGGGATTTTGGGGTGTTAGCACTTAACTATTGATAAGCATAAAACACAGTCACAAGTTGCCTAGTTCTATAATATTTCCCTTTCTGGAGCAGTGCTACTAACACCTCCACCTGGCAAATGCTGATGCTGGTATATGGTCAGTACCATGTGGATAACAGACCTGCAGCTGCTCAGTGATCTGGACTTTCACAGCAGCCTGCAGAGAGAAAGAGCTTGTCTGAATCCAAGGGAAATCCTACAGATCCTGTTTTTGCTGGATGAAAATTCCAGAGAGAACCAGGGGAAATAAAGGTCTTTAATGGGAAGTGACTAGCAAGTTACAGCATCTCAGTATGCAATGACATAGCAAAACTCACGGTATTCAACTACTTCTTTTAAAAGACTTGGAAAAGAAAGCCACCATAAATAATCAATCAAAAGCTGTCTCCTGACAAAATCACAGAGATTTGCAAATGCGTATCTTTTGATAAAGTCATAGCACCTCACAAGCAGGATGGCAAGTACCTAAATTACCATACCTAGCTATTAGATGCCTCTCTGCACAGCCTATGTGTTCATTCTCAGGCTTCAAGATAGTCTTAAAGATTACTTATGTTGGCTGTGATTTCAGAAAAGAAAAAGAGCTGAGTGGGATTCAGAATATCAGTGGATCAGGATGAACTTCTAAGTATCTTTGTATGTCAGAAATTAAATATGCATACAATATTGCCAACAGCTACAGCAAAGTCTTCCTTCATGGATGATACAGGCAAAATCTGAGAACCTGAACTGAAACAAATTTCAGAAGATGTTTATATCATCACAACAATTATTTTAAGAATATTTGGTGAAAATGCCAGTTCTAATAAAAATATAGAATTAGCAGGTAACTTCCAGGGTCGGTGCCCGTGGTGATGAAATCCCAGTTACAGAGATCATGGCAAATTCATTCATATATCATACAGCTAAATGTGTGATCATGTCCCAGAAAACCAGTAACGTGTATTACAGATTGGAATAATGTCCTGTGGAATTAAACAATAACATTTATAATACCAGGTACTCAGCTAAATATTTAAGTTATACTGTGAACTTATAGAAAATAGTGACTTTGAGAAAACTGGTATTATTAGAACAGAATGATCAACTTCAGAGCAAAATATACTTATCACACATTGAAGTTCATTTAAACATTTCTAGAATCAATTGTATTAATTTCTACATTAGCCTAGATTCTCAAGATAACAAGTATTCCTCACAAATTCTGTGTACCATAACTTGTAGCAGACTGCAGTGACACTAGCAGTGAAAAATCGGTTCTGAAACATGACAGAACTATTTTAGAACAAGGACATGAACTTCCTGCATCTTCCTACCTTTCATTTGAAAGATCTTTTAACAAGGCTGCTTGGTCTCATTGTTACAATTTCCCTCTCTCTCCTTCTAAATCAGTTCTCTTTTTCTTTTTCTTTTTCTTTTTCTTTTTCTTGTTCTTTTTTCTTTTTCTTTTTTTTTTCTTTTTCTATTTCTATTTCTTGTTCTTTTTCTTTTTCTTTTTTTTTTTTGCTTTTGCTTTTGCTTTTTCTTTCTCTTTTGCTTTTGCATTTGCTTTTGCTTTTGCCTTTTGCTATTTTTCCTAAAAAAAACACCATAATATTTCATAGCATATCTTGGGTTGAAAAGGACCTTAAAATTGTCTAGTTTCAACCCCCCTGCTCTGAGCAGGGTTGCCAGCCACTAGAACAGGTTGCCCAGAGCCACATCCAGCCTGGCCTTGAATGCCTTCAGGGATGGGGAAACCACAACCTCTCTGGGCAATGTTCTTGTCCCTCATCACCCTCTGAGTGAAAAACATTCTCCTAATTTCTAAGTTAAATCTCCACTGTCTTAGTTTAAAACCATTCCCCCTTTTCCTATCACTACCTACACATATAACCAGGCATTCCCCCTCCTGTTTATACACTCCCTTCAAGTACTGGAAGGCTGCAATGAGGTCTCCCTGGAGCCTTCTCTTCTCCAAGCTAAACAAACCCAGTTCCCTCAACCTTTCTGTATAGGAGAGGTGCTCCAGCCCTCTGATCATCTTATTGGCCCTCCTCTGGACCCATTCCATGAGCTCCATATCCTTCTTGTGCTGGGGGCCTGCAGGCAACGTTCCAGGTGGGGTCTCACAAGAGCAGAGTAGAAGGGGACAATCACCTCCCTCTCCCTGCTGGCCGCCCCTTTTTTGCTGCAGCCCAGGACATAGTTGGCCATCTGGGCTGCAAGCGTGCACTGCTGGTTCATGTCCAGCTTCTTGTCCATCGGGACCCCAAAGTCCTTCTCCGCAAGGATGCTCTCAACTTCTTATTCTTCCAGTCTATATAAATACCTGGGATTGCCCTAGCCCAAGTGCAAAACCTTGCACTTGGCCTTGTTGAACCTCATTAGTTTTTCATTGGCCCACTTCTTCAGCCTGTCCAGGTCAATAATATGTTGGGTTATAAAGCATAAATTAAAAGAAAGAAAGAGAAGGAAGACCATATACTTAATTACTGTGTATCCTTGTGAGAGGGAAAAAAAAAAAAAAAAAATTCTCTACCACATCAACAAATGTTGTGGACTGTATAGAAAGCAATACTATCTCTAGGTAGGAAGTATTAGGCAGATTTAAAGAATGAGCTCATCAAATAACTGCTCCAAATTAGGAGAGATTCCCGAAGGAGATGCTAAAATGTTGTGAATGCCCAGAAAATACATCTTGTACTGAGAGAGCTACATTTAAATTAATTGTAACAGAAATAGGTGAAGAAACAGATTTTATGTGGAAGAATCTCATAGAAAAGTAGCACTGCTGTAGCACTGAAGAATCTCATAGAAAAGAGGCACTGCTTGGAAGGCAAAGTCACATAAAAAGACATGAAATACTAAACAAGGTGCAAGTACTTCATGGTTACAATAATTAACCTGAGGGATAACTTAAGCAGGAACATGATAGACTCTTCAACTTCAATAATTAAATTAGAACTATGTATCTTTCTAAATTATATGTTCTAGCTCCAGATGAAGTTACAGGCTTGATGTGGAGCATATTGGATGAAGTTCCGTGGCTCATGTTATGCAGAAGTTCAAATAAGATGACCACGATGGTCTGATTAAACCTTGTGTTCTACAACTGTACAAAATACAATCATTAATTTATCTGTCATGCCAGATTTATACCTTCAAACTCATCTTTATACCTGTCACTTGCTCATCATGCTCATCATTTATTTATTTATTTATTTATTTATTTTCCATGACCTTTTTTTTTTTTTTTTTTTTTTGAAATTCATTGTACAGAATGGTCATTAACTGTGATGCAAATGCCAATGTTTCCATGGAAACCCCTGTCCACTACAGAATATACTACAACAATTTTTGAACCATTTGTCCATTTGATTAATTATGTCTTTGTGCTGAAGGCGGCTTGGCTTGATTGTCTCATCATGTATTAGAGAAGCTACTGCTCTAACAAATGGAGCTATTGTTTTGGGTCTATTCATCTTGGTACATCCCTGAGAGCTGATAGACATTTCAACAAAATGACTGTCCCTTAATGAGCTGCAGCTTGTCAGAATTGTTTAGGGCTTCATGCTAGGCACAGACCACTGTCATGACAGCTTCAGTTATTATGGCAATGAGTAGGATGTCTATAAAAGAGTCTATAGAAGAGAATGACCCTGGTTTTGATATCACATAGTTTGTAATTACCAGCTATATATACACTACATGATAGATTCATAATAGATTCCAAAGCTTTGAGAAAATTTTCTGATGAACTAGCTACTTGTTCAGGCACTAAGAAAGAAGAGATAAAATACTTTTCCTAATCTCTGTAGCTGCTTTTTAGTAAAAACAGAAAACAAAATCCACAAAATGGACCAAAAGGAATCTCAAAGAAAATATCAGCCAGTACTGTTTGCAATTTTGCTTTGTTGATCACAGACATTTCATCTCTCTATAGTAACACAAGTTATATATATATGAACATTCATTTCACCTATTGGCAGTACTAAAAATCTACAAGAAATAGGAAAAAAAAATGGTTGGAATATGCATGGCCTTAAAGGGGAACATACTTTTTTTTTCTATTAAATTATTATATGAATGTATACTCCAGCCATTGCTCTGTCAGTTTCCATCAACATTTTTGTAATTTTAGTGGACACCTCTGTCAGTGGGTTGTTTACAGTAGTGAATATCCAGCTCAGAAATGTAAGCAGCTTTGGTGGCATAGGATTGTGTCAGACACATACCTGTTCATTTCTGGCAACAGGTTCTATGTACTGTGAATAATAATAGTAGAAACATCAGAAAACTGTATTACTTTTCACAATGGCTTATGATTTCACCTAAAGATATTTCTTCTTTCAAAGAAGAAAATGGAAAGCCAATCTGAAATAAACTGTATGAGAAATAATCTGGCCCTAACCAGAAGCTAATTATGAAAATCAAGATAGACTTTCTACACATTTTAAAAAATGTAGATTTATGATTTCCACTCTTAGATGTTCCATTCAGTGAACAAGCATGAAGAGTCAGTGTATATGACATTTGCCTTAAATATTTCTCAGTGCAGAATAAGTGATTAAGCTCTGCCCCTAATAATCACAGATGGAAGTCAGCACCCTGTAGCTACCAACAGCCACATTTAATCAGTTAATAACTGTGGATTAAACTTAATTCAGATTAATTTGTATTAGTATAGAATTTGTAACTCAATTGCTTTCATATTAATTTACATGTTGTCTAGACATGACATCATATTGACTCTTTGTTTGGTCCAAACACTAATTACAAACCTTGTAGCTAATGGATGAAAAACTTTCAGTTTAAAAACAAAACAGAATTTCTGTCTACATTGTACTGAGGACAGTTCAATATTGCAGCTTAGAGTTTTAGGCTTAGCATTGCCTGGGAATATCACTTCTTCATTTGCACTTCAACCTCTCTAAACAAAGCATGCTGTTCCTTCATGAAGAATGTGGCTGTTGGAAAAGGAAGTTACTATCATCCATCAAAAATTGTTAACCTCAAATTCTTCTGGAAAAAAAAAAAAAAAAAAAAAAAAACAATAGGGAAATCAAAAGAGTTAAAGGAAATATATATATATATATATCCCTGAATCCCTGCTAACAATAATAACTGTTATGGTGCAAATTAGACTGAAACACTGTCAAAGTTATTTTATCATTTTATCATTTATAATTGTATCTATTCTGAGGGGTCTTTCACATGAACCTGAGCTCAGTTTTTACTTCTCTTGACAGTATTTGACTCATTAATTTTTAAAGCACACTTATCAAATATAAGAAAAATGGTGAAAAACATGATTGTCTTTCATTACCACAGTTTGTTATTATACACATTCTGTTTATATAAGATACATGCATTCACATGCATGTCTCAAGACACATTCACATATGTCTCAAGATTGCATATAAATATGTAAATATATGTAATTACATATTTTAAATATATGTATTTCCATATTTTAAATGTGTATTCACCTATATTTATTTATATGTAACCTTGAGACATATGTGCATGTGTTACATGCAGGTACATATATATATAAACTTACATACATATAATATGTATATATGCATGTCTGTCTCAGGATTACTTAAGAGATGTTTTACTGAGAATACATTCATACTTCTTGTTATATCTATTAGTAAAAGAAACTTACATAATAATAATTAAACTTACATAATAAATAATTTTGAATTGTTATTAATACCTATTACCTTGATTTTTCATCAACATTATTGATAATGAATGAAAGCATAGGTGATTTATATTACCCTGAAAATCTTACTAAGTTTCTCTAAACTTTATTTTGTCTGTAGTGAATTCATAAAAATAATAATGATAATAAAATAAAATAAAACATGCTAACAATGCTTCAAACAAACATCAGAAAATAGCTCAGAATAAAACACTGAGTTGATAACACCAACCTGGAATTTTGCTGTACTCATCATTTATCTTAATTTTGATGAGCAGAGCTAAAAACTAAACAATAGAGACCAGTGTTTTCTTATCATATTTCTTTAACCTGATAATCCCTATATAGACTGCATAATTTAGGTTGCATAAAATAAGTATCATAACTTCTATGTTTATAAATAAGTCCGATAAATGTTACCAACTATAAGAAACGCTACTCAAGTACATTTTTTACCTGCTTGATAAATAATGTTCGAAATGCTCATTTGTGGCGTGGTAGTGTCACCTAGTGGCCAACTCTGTCCTTCACCAAAAATGGCTTTTCGTAACCTGTGCGTCACAGCAGATCGCCTCCTATCCATGCAAAAGCCAGTTGCGGCATCTGCTACTGTTGAAGCTGTAATATATCAGTCAATAGAATGACAGTCTTTGCATGCCACACTATGGAGTTACAATTTCAAAATAATTTCCACAATTAACGTTGCAGTTTATGCCAGTGTCACGGATAGGCAGAGTCCTCACTTTACATATGGATAAACTTAGTTTTGTACATGACGATTGCGTACGCATAAATTGAGGAGCTCAGCTTCTACCAGCCACACTTTACAGCTTTACACACTTTACTTGAACCTCAACTGAAAACGACATTTTTAATTTATGTCTTACTGTGGCAGGCACAGATTCTCAAAATATTGAGGGGATGAACGTGACATACAATAAACAGATACAAAATTTCAACATGCAAGATTCATAGTTCTGGGAGAAAATTTTGATAATTAACTGTATAAATTAATATCCATTAATGAGCTAATTGTGATATTATAGAGCTAAGCTTTGAGGCTGAGGAAGAGTAAAAGATTTTTCTCTCTTTTTTATTTTATTATTTTATACACGTAACTAAAAAGTTGTTTTTCAAAAATGATTATACGTGAAATAATGATATTAAGCTTAAAATGATGCTATTAGGTTGTATCCTTAAGAAATATAAATTTAATTGTACAGATGGATGAAAATATTTAAGAATCTTCTTTCTTCTTACCACAGATGAGATAAAAAATGTTAATTAAACTTTTGTAAATTAATAATGACTCACATGAAAGTTTTCAAAGTCACAGAGAATACTATAACTATGAATTATTTTAATTAATGTATTTTATTATATGAATTAATTATTTTTATTATATTAATGTACTTAAGAATAATGTGAAACATGAAAAAAAAAAAAAAAAAAAAAAACAGAGACAAATAAAGTCACAAATTAATGCCAACTAATTAACATCAAAATTTGGGGAGCTTTATTTTGCTTCACTGTTTTTTTTTTTTTTTTTTTTTTTTTTTGTGTGTGTGTGTGTTTTAATTCCTGCTTATAATAATAAAAGAAGCAAAAAAAAAAAAAAATCCTCACAAACTAAGTTTTGTTTTTACTTTTACTTATCCATCACATTTCTAACTTTAAAATCAATCAATAAATAAATACCTAGGAAAAAATCAACCAAAAATGACTGAAGGTATATGGAAGACTGTTATTGCAAGTCTCAATGTTCAACACGCTTTTGCAAATAAATAAATAAATAAATGAATATGTATGGAAAGTTCCCGAACTTATTTTCAAGACATTTTTTACAGCTGACAATACATAATGATATTGAACTTCACCTCCAGAAAGTACATGCTAAACTAATATCTATAAAAACATATTAACCTTGACAACTTCAATCTTTTCAAGATTTTCTTTTCAAGACAGGAAATATTTTCAAGTTTTTTTTTTTCAAGACTGAAGCTAGATAAATGCAGAACTCTCAATAGTTTTAGAGGTATACTAATTCTGGAACTTTTCTTACAGCATCCTGTTTCTTTCTTGTATAAAGACAAGTAAAGACAAGACATCAGGAGAGTAAGCAATTTCCTACGATTAATGAAACATGAGTAAAGGCTTCCCAGATGCTGCTGAATTCCTCTGAAAAAGTAATTTACTTTCTGTCCTTATCTCTGTTTTTGTAAGGGTTATATTAAATATGCCTCTTTGACATTGTCTCTTCTTTAAAGTAGATAATGATGGTTTAATATAAATGTAAAGGTTTAGATTAAAATTTGTTCAATATCTTAGACAACCTTCAGTTGTTCATTGACATCACGGCCTGAGAAGAGACTTTGTTAAGTTCTCATGTCTTTATAGGACTCTGAAGTGAATCAACTCTTAAGTTTCTAATTGCTCTGCAGTCATATTTTCAGTGACTGGAGATCTTAATCAAGATGTTATTAGTCATGGTCAAGACCAGGATGAAGTCAGAAAACATGCTTTACTATCCAAAGGAAGCAAAAGAGCAAAGGGCAAAGCTAAAATCTTCATATAATAGTAACTCTTGGGAGCCCAGGAATCATGAGGGAAGGAACTTGAAAGAAGGGACCACAAACTGGGAATCAGGATGGAATTCATTATTAGCATCATAGCATCATAGAACTGTTGAAAAAAGACCTCCAAGATGACAGTCCAACTGTTTCCCTACCACAAATATTACACAAGAAACCATGTTCCTAAGGACCACATCCAACTTTTCCTTAAATACCATGGATGGTGACTCTACCACCTCCCTGGGAAACCCATTCCAATTCCTGAGAAGAAATTTCTCCTAATTTCCAACTTGTCCAATTGTTGCAACAACATGCAGACACAGCTCATCACAACTTCAAAAACATCCTTAAACACAAAAACTTGGAAGAAGACAGAGTTTTGAGGATTTTTTTCTAGCTAAGAGCAGCTGGTAGGATTCCCACACAGATGGGGAAGATATTATTCACACTTGCAGGCATACACCTGGAATCCTGGGGAGCTAGCCATGGGTTCAGTTGTCTTGACTCATCTTCTCAACTTCTTGACTCATCTGCAAGTAGCTCTGAATGACAGTGCCTGACAGTGCCTATATGCAACCTTAAAAAAAAAAAAAAAAAAAAAAAAAGGAATAAAACTTTTTTTTTTTTTTTCCTGGAAAATGTTAATCTTTACTGTAAGTTTTACTGTGATATAAAGGTTCTATTTTTGTGATATAAAGGTTCTATTTTATTCCAGTCTACAAGATTTCCCATGACACAAAGACTTGCTGAAGTTTGCTGTAGGACTACTTACTACCCTTCTTCAATGAGTTGCCATCTTTTCCACACATCTTAGAGCATTTTAGTGCCCCTGCTACTAATATGAGAAAAGCTCTCATGAATGTATTTCTCAGAATGTATCTTTTTAAGTGTAGAGAAACAAAGAGGAGTTGATAGTTTGAAACTGAAAGGGCTCCTTTGAGTTAAGGTTTGCAGAGTCTCTGCAGACGGATTATATGTCACATATGAACAAGCACAAGGGCTCTGGTGGGGCAAAGCAAACCTAACTCCAATTGAGCACATTGTGCCCCTTTCCTCACACTTCTAAACATCCAGCTCTTCTTTATATATGGAAGAAGGACATGGGAATGCCTTTGGCAGGAATGTTTTTTTGTTCCCTACACATGTAATTAGGATTGAATCTCAGTCTTACCTTGTCTTTTAGTTCCTGCCAGCCCTGTACCACCAACCAGCCAATGAAACCCATAGGAAGACAGGAATTACACTGTGATAGAGTAGATTCTGCACTGAGACTCAGTTACTGCCTCAGTAAGTAAAAAAGGATTCCATTAGGCTTTTTTTCCAGGTTATCCACCTGCATATCTGCAGGAGAATTATGCACGTGTACTATATCTGAGACCTACTTGTGTAGAAAGAGACAGTTGCATATTCAAATATGCAAAAATTAAAGAGCATCTGTTTAGGTCCCCATGGCAGATATTACATTTTGTAACTGTATTCTTCATAGGTATCTGTATTTGTTAATCTTACTTGAAATATTCTCAGTTGTTAATGTTGTTATATCCTCTTTCATATGTCATTCTCTCAAGAAAATGTCACTTGACTATTTCTTTCTCAGACAAGGACTGGTCTGAAGGCCTCACATGACAACTCTGATTCTCTCCACTGACCTAAATAGACTTATGACCAGAAGGCAGTGGTATTCAGTCATCTTGAAAATTGGAATATATATATTATATATATATATATATTGGAATATATATATATTGTATTTTTTTTGGTATCTCCTAGGGGAAGAAATTAAAATCTTTGGTTTCCCATCCAAAAATATGAACTCAATGTGATTGTACTTTGGGCTGAAAGATTGTTCTTTGAATGCACAGAGTTATGAAACATAAGTGGTTGACATCTTCTGTATTCTTCCAAGTGTGTACTGTCCACCACACTCTAGGCTAATCTGAGGTAGATACTTCTTGTATGTACTCTCCAAGTTGCACCATACTGTGTAAAATAATGTAATTTTGGTCAACATCTTTGACTACAGTTCTTTCAATTCATGAGTTCATCCCAACAGTTAAGCTAAAGGCTTTCTAGCCCTCTTTCTCTTGCTCAGAGTTTTCAGAGAAGTATTAGATAGCAGAGGTTAAAGGATACCTCTCTGAGTTTGCTCAGCAATCCAAGAGAGTCTCCTGGATCCAAATCCACCAGAGTGAATTTGCCGAGGTAAAGAGAGATTTGGTCTGAAACCTTGCTCTAAACCAGAGTAAATCTGAGGTTTGGCTTCCCAACCCTACTGCTGCTTCTTTGTATCTTTCCTAAGTACTGCTTTAAATCCTAGCTTTCATTTTGACCACATCCTCTAATATCTTATCCTGTAGAACCTCAGTTATCACTTCTGGTTACTATGTGTATTATAAATAATATATAAAAAAAAAGAACTTTATTTATTTATTTGAACACTAATGTGCATACATTTGCAGATAGATACATACAGAAATATATAATTATTTTGCTATCAATTTTTCATAGTTACATTTTAAATAAAGCTTGTGTATCAAAATATCCTCAAATTAAATGATTGAATATGTGATTTTATTTTATTTTATTTTATTTTTTTTGCAATGGACTAAAATGAATATTTCCCATTACTTTTACTAAGTAGATGCAAGAAAGGATTGCTTCAATAGCTTTAATTTTGTTTTGTTTTAGAAAAAAACATATAGCCCTAGGAACATCTATAAAAGTTCTGAAGTATATATGGATATGAATATGAATAACATACATATAATGTATATAACCTGCCATACAGATTTTTCTGAGGAAGCTGAGTGGCAACCTCACTTGTGACTGTTTGTCAAATGTCCTTTTATTACTTGTTACTCCGATATTGCAGAAGGCTGTTGTAGGAAGACTTATCTGTATTTATGCATGTGATTTTCTCCATTTCCCACTTTCCAATTTTCCACTTTCATATTCAATATATGACCAGCCTAACCAAAAGAAAATCCTCTGGGATTTATACCTGAAAATAGATTAGTACTTCTTCTGATTTTGCAATAAATATACAATGAATGAGAAGACTGAATGAAACACTTCTTTAATGTTCTGGGGAGGGGGAGAAAGACCACAGAGTCCGTGTTTGTAATTCATTTCCACCAACAAGAGTAGCAGCAGGGGAAAATCCTTTAAATGCCCTTCAGCAGAAACTGAAAATCAGGGGAAACAGCAGAGCTTTTTGCTCACATCCTTTGCTGTAAAATGTCTAAGTATGTTAACTTATAGCTGTCAATGTCAACTTTGATCATTAATATATTTTCTTGGCAGAAAGGTAATATAACCTCTTTCCTTAAAAGTTTGTGCTTATGCAGTTCACATCTTTCTACTGCATTCTCAATATATTAACCCAGCTGATTTTCACTTCATTTAATAAAGTATATTAATTAAATCAGCTCTTCTTACTGCAGAAATGTTATGAATCAATCAAGAACATTTTGTTTTTCCTTATGTTAATGTACCATTTTCCCAGATAATTTCTTGCAGAAGTATTTGTAAAGGGATTTCATCTAATTTAAAATAATATTTAAAATATTTTACTTACTAGGGGATTCTGCTACTTAGTTATTGATGAATCTTCAAGGAGATTCTGGCAGAGCAAATATTTATATTGACAGCATAGATGTCAAACTACAACCAGCACTGACCAATGGATTAATTCTTTCTCACAGAGAGCATAATCTAGTGCCTTCTGAGATCCATTGGTCTATGTATGAAAGGAGAAGCCTTTTGCAGAACAATATGAGTCACTACCTTATTTATTTTTTTTTGTCATTGCTTTTGCTGTTGTTGACTGACACAAGGGTAACATTTTGTTTACCCTAGCACCAGAACAAAGAACACTGATATAAATAAGGCTGTCTAATGCTATTGATACCCTATTTTGTATTTGTTTGACAAACTTCAGCTCTTCAGGTTGAAATTTTCCATGTTAGCTATCTGTTTCAGGCTTAATATCAGCAAATCCAGACCATCCATTTCTCAAAATGAAGTTTTGAAACTATATCTCCATGTTTAAGCAGATTTAGGTTTACAGAGAAACAAAACTAAACTCATACTTTGGAAAAGCACTCAGTTATTCCTCAGAGGATCACGGGAGCATAACACTAGTCACATACCTTTTTTTATCTGTATTGAACATACTTAAATATAGTGAAATTCATTACCTAAACCCAAGTGCCATTTTCTTCAAATGGAAGCTAAATCACCTATGCCAGACCCCCAGCTATTTGGTCTCCGTCTCCTAAGTCAAGACTGGTCCCAAGAATAAGTAGTTGAAACAATTATTAGTACAGACAGGGGAAAAAAAAAAAAAAAAAAAAAAAAAAAAGAGTGGGAGGGGGCTGCGTATCTTTGTCTGACCAGAGATTTGTGCATCAAAATTCGACTACAAAAGAAAACTTCATCAGCTCCATGATGAGTGTCACTTTCCATCCCAATGGAATTTTGCATTGACAAATAATATTCTTTTTCATATCTTCAGTAGTTGAAAAGTTCTTGCATCTTCTCTGTTGAAAACATGTCTCATGAATTGAGGAAAATTCCAGATATCCCTTTTCAAAAACGTATTGCCTGGTGTGCAAGTGTGTACAAGTGTGGTACAACACTAAACAAAAGCTAATTGTGAAAATAAGAAAAAAAAATCTACAATATATAAATGCATAATAATTTAAAGTGCAAAACAAACAAATGAGAAAAAAAAAAAAAAAAAAAAAAAAAAAAAAAAAAAAAAACTCCAAGTCTTGTCTAAAAGCTTGACTGAGTAACTCCTTCTACCTTAAACTGATAAATGTATCAACACATCAGAGAAATCAGATTCCCAAAGAGTGGATCCTTTCTTGGAAGTCTGGAGGAGATTTAAAAGTTCCAACAAAAGTGATTTAGGCAATTTTAAACTTTGCAATAGAAGGGATGCAATAATTTCTTATACATCATTAACACTCTAGAATATTCACATCAAATTCTCTTCTACGAAGGGACAGCAGCAAACTAGAAAGGATGTTAAAAAGAAAGGTTAGCACGGTACAGTCTATTAAATGTAACTGTAGAAAGAATTCTCTAATTCTCAAAAAAGAATTAGAGAAAATATCAAAGTCAAGCACTAAGTTATGATGGTAAACTGGTCAATTCAACAGCTGTTTGCCTTAAAAGATCTTGGAAAAATAGATTTTAAGTCTGGAAAAGCCTGAGGGGTTGTCAGACATCCAGGCTGTTTCTAGCCTACTGTCAAACAATGCCCCTTCCAGCTGAAGTTCTTAAAGCTTTTCTGAGCACCAATTGTCCAAGGTGGCAGTAACTCTTACTACAAATTCCCCTGTACTAGACAAGACTCTCTGGCTTCTTTTATCTTATGCCAGTTGTAGAAGAATTTGATGAAACTCATGTTTCTTGCCATAGGCTTCACAAATACTGCCAACAAAAGTAAAAGGCAACATACTGAATTTCAAGAAGCTGCTGTCTCAAATGACTATATAAACTCATTTAATATGAAACTATCTGATTATGTTCAGCTGGACCTGACAATTCTAATTTAGGAAGAATAGTGGTCATTCATTCAATTATTTCACTATAAATGTGTGGTGGGTTTTGGTTTGTTTGTTTCTTGATTAGTAATGTAACTAAGAAGGTGATTGTTCAGGAAATTGATGTTTTAAATGGTGAATCACACAAAAATAGTAGATGAGCAGAAGAAACTCAAGTTTAGTATCAGCACATTAACATGATCAGCCACAAGGAAGTCTCACTGGAGATGCTCAGACAAAATGGTAGATGTTACATGAGGACATGGAACAGATTGTCTAGAGAAGCTGTTGCCCAGAGACATCCTGGAATGGATTGCTCAGAGTTGTGGATGCTCCATCTCTGGAAGTGTTCAAGTCCATGCTGATGAGCAACCTGATCTAGTGGAAGGTATTTCTGCCCATGGAAGATATCCCTGCCCATGGCAGGGGCTGTGGAACTATGTGATCTTCAAGATCCCTTTCATCTCAAACCATTCAATGATTCTATGAAATCTAACACATAGGTTGAGTCTTCAGAAGCTTCCTCCAAAAATAAGCTCTATGAACTGTGACTGTTGTAATAAGTGGTGACATCTGTGCAATTCCTGTTGTGAACAATAATGTACTACATAAAGGCAATCACAAACGATACATCATCTACATTTTTTTTCCATAGAATCATAGAATATCCTGAGTTGGAAGGGACCCACAAGGATCATCGAGTCCAACTCCTGGCTACACACAGCTCTACACAAAAACTCAGACCATATGACTAAGAGCATAATCCAAATGCTTCTTAAACTCTGACAGGCTTGGTGCCTTGACTATGTCCCTGGGGATCCTGGGAGGGCTCGACAAGACCCTCATTGCCATGACTATGTCCCTGGGGAGCTTGGGAGTGCTCAACAACCCTCTCAGTGAAGAACCTCTTCCTGATAACCAGCCTGAACCTTCCCTGTCACATCTTGATTCCATTCCCTTAGATTCTATCACTGGTCACTAAAGAGAATAGATTGGTGACTGCCCCTCCACTCCCTCTCATGAGGAAGCTGTAGACTGCAATGAGTCTACAGCCTCAGCCTCCTCTTTTCCAGGTTGAACAAACCAAGTGACCTCAGCCACTCCTCGTATGTCTTTCCCTCTAGGCCCTTCACCATCTTTGTAGCCCTTCTCTGGACACTGTCCGATAGTTTCATATCCTTTTTGTACTGTGGAGCCCAGAACTGAACACAGTACTTGAAGTGAGGCAGCAACAGCACAGAGCAGAACAGGACAATCACTTCCCTCGACTAGCTAACAATGCCATGTTTGATGCACCCCAGGATATGTTTGGCCCTCCTGGCTGCCAGGGCACACTGCTGGCTATTGTTCAGATCCCTCTCTGCAGGACTGTTCAGATCCCTCTCTGCAGGACTGTTCTCCAGTGTCTCCTCCCCCAGTCTGTATATAATACCAGGGTTGCCCCATCCCACGTGCAGGATCTGGCACTTGCTCTTGTTAACTTTCATCTTATTAGTGATTGTCCAGCTCTCCAATCTGTCTAGATCTCTCCACAAGGCCTTTCCACCTTCAACAGAGTCAATGACTCCTGCAAGTTTAGGATTATCAGCAAATTTGGTCAAAACACTTTCTAGTCCTACATCCAAATCATTTATGAAAACACTGAAGAGGACTGGCCCTAAAGTGGAGCTTTGAGGAATGCCACTGGTGACTGGCTGACATGCTGATGTAACCCCACTTACTATAACTCTTTGAGCCCTACCCATCAGCCAATTGTTCACCCATCATATTATGTTTTTATCTATCTGTATTCTGGTCTTTTTGTCTATTAGGACCCTATGGGAAACTGTATCAAAAGCTTTACTGAAATCCAAAAAGATCACATCAGCTGGTTTCCCTTTATTGACTAGATGGATGATCTTATCATAAAAGGAAATCAAATTTGTCAAACAGGACCTACCCCTCATGAACCCATGTTGGCTGGGACCAATGACTGCATTATCCCCCAGGTGCACCTCAGTAACTTGAAGGATAATTTCCTCCATAATTTTACCAGGGACTGATGTGAGACTGACAGGCCTATAGTTGCCTGGATCCTCTTTCTTGACCTTCTTGAAAATTGGTAAAACATTTGACAGCTTCCAGTCACCTGGGCTATCCAGATTTCCAGGACTGTCAAAAAATAATTGAGAGAGGTCCCACGATGATATCAGCCAGCTCTCTGGGTATCCTGGGATGAATCCCATCCAGACCCACGGACTTATATGGATGCAGGTGGAATAGCAAATCGCTCACAAACGTTAAGGGTTGGTTATCATTCCCACTGTCATGGTCCTCCAGCTCAGGGCACCCAGGGTCCTGAAGCCCATCATCAGTGCTGAAGACAGAGGCAAAGAAGGCATTAAATGTCTCTGCTTTGCCTATGTCCTTGCCTGTGAGGTGACCATCCCCATCAAGTAGTGAACCTATGCTTTCTCTAGTCCTCCTTTTTCTGTTCACATATTTTAAAAAACCTTTTTTATTGTCTCCCACAGACCTGGCCAATTTCAACACTTATTGGACTTTGGCTACACAAATTTTCTCCCTACAAACACAAACAGCATCCCTGTAGTCCTTCCACATTGCCTGACCCTGATTCCAGCAGCCATACACTTTTTTTTTTTTTTTTTTTTCCACCTAAGCTCCAGAAGAAAATCCCTGGTCAGCCAAGTCAGCATTCTGCCCCTTCTTCTTCATTTCCAATATTTTGGAATTGCCTGATCCTGTGCTTTTAGGAGGCAGTGCATACAGACTGACCAGATGCCAACTCTTTCAAAAGCAGTTTCCCAGGGGACTTTGCTAACTAGTTCTCTGAGTAGCCTGAAGTCGGCTCTCCCCATATCCAGGACTGAAATTTCAGTGACAGTTTACCTCCTTTCACCAAAAAAATTAAACTCAACTGCTTCATAATCTCCGTGACCAAGATGGCTCCCAGTTGCCACATCCCTCACAAGAACCCTCTATTTTCTCCAGAAACAGATCTAGGAGGGCACTTTTCCTAGTTGGCTCCCTTAATATCTACACCAAGAATTTATCATTGAGGTGCTTTAGGAACTTCCTGGATCTGCTTGTGTCAGCCATGTGATATTCCCAGTTGACATCTGGTAAATTGAAGTCCCCCATAAGGACAAGAGAAGTTGATCTCGAGGTATTAGCTCCTCAAAGACTAATTCATTGGTGTCATCATCCTGTCTGGGTGGTCGCTAATAGACTCCCACGATGACATGTCGTTTATTGATTTCTCTTAATCGTTACCCAGAGGCTCTCAACTTTGCCATTTCCAGTTGCAAGTTCCAAACGGTCCAGCCCCTCCTTTAGGTACAGCAGCACCCCACTTTCTTGCCTGCCCTGCCTGCTCCTCCTGAGGAGCCTGTAACCATCTATTGCAACACAACAGTCACAGGACTCATCCTACAATTTTTTGCTTATGCCAATGATATAGCAGCTCTGGAAGTGGGCCAAGACTTCTAGCTCATCCAGTTTATTCCTCATACTGCATGTGTTTGTGTAGAAGCACTTCAAATGCGCCTTACTGTAGGCAGCACCTCTTGGAGCAGACCGAAGTACCTCACTAGCACACAGTCCCTCTGATTCTGGCCTGCCATCCCTTAGTTTATCACTGGTGGGCCTGGATTCATCCCTTTCCCCCTTTGACTCTAGTTTAAAGCCCTGTCTATCAACCCCAATAACTCCTGGGCAAAAACCCTTTTACCCCTCTGAGAGAGGTGCATCCCATCTGATGCCATCAGGCCTGATGTAACACAGACCTTCACGTGATCAAGAAACCCAAAGTTCTGCTGGTTGCACCAGTGTTGATGCCATGTATTTATGAGCTGAGTCTGCTTGTCAACATTGACCCTTCCTATCAGAAGGGCAGGGGCAAACATGACCTGAGAAAAGGAAGAAAAAAGAAAGAGAGGAAGGAAGGAAGGAAGGAAGGAAGGAAGGAAGGAAGGAAGGAAGGAAGGAAGGAAGGAAGGAAGGAAGGAAGGAAGGAAGGA
>NC_048926.1:38542423-38560591 GCF_011077185.1 Oxyura jamaicensis
AAGCTCCCCTGGTGCAACTTTAGCCCATTCCCCCTCGTCCTGTCACCAGGCACGTGGGAGAATAGACCAACCCCCACCTCGCTACAGCATCCCTTGAGGTACCTGTAGAGTGCAATAAGGTCTCCCCTGAGCCTCCTCTTCTCCACGCTAAACAGTCCCAGCTCCCTCAGCTGCTCCTCATAAGACTTGTTCTCCAGACCCTTCACCAGCTTCGTAGCCCTTCTCTGGACTCGCTCAAGCACCTCCATGTCCTTCTTGTAGCGAGGGGCCCAAAACTGAACACAGTACTCGAGGTGCGGCCTCACCAGAGCTGAGTACAGGGGGACAATCACTTCCCTGGACCTGCTGGCCACGCTGTTTCTTATGCAAGCCAGGATGCTGCTGGCCTTCTTGGCCGCCTGAGCACACTGCTGGCTCATATTCAGCCGACTGTCAACCAATACTCCCAGGTCCTTCTCTGCCAGGCAGCTTTCTAACCACACATCTCCCAGCCTGTAGCTCTGTTTGGGGTTGTTGTGCCCCAGGTGCAGGACCCGGCACTTGGCCTTGTTGAACTTCATACCGTTGGCCTCGGCCCATCGGTCCAGCTTATCCAGATCCTCCTGCAGAGCCTTCCTACCCTCGAGCAGATCGACACACGCACCTAACTTGGTGTCGTCTGCAAACTTGCTGAGGGCGCACTCGATCCCCTCGTCCAGATCATCGATGAAGATGTTAAAGAGGATTGGTCCCAGTACCGAGCCCTCGGGGACTCCACTAGTGACCGGCCTCCAACTGGATTTGACTCCATTCACCACAACTCTCTGGGCCCGGCCATCCAGCCAGCTCTTAACCCAACAAAGTGTACGCCAGTCCAAGCCATGAGCAGCCAGTTTCCTGAGGAGAATGCTGTGGGGAACGGTGTCAAATGCCTTACTGAAGCCAAGGTAGACCACGTCCACAGCCTTTCCCTGATCCACTAAGCGTGTTACCTTGTCATAGAAGGAGATCAGGTTCGTCAAGCAGGACCTGCCCTTCATAAACCCATATTGACTGGCCTGCTTGCCCTGCAAGTGCCACGTGATGACACCCAAGATAATCTGCTCCATGAGCTTCCCTGGCACTGATGTTAAACTAACCGGCCTATAGTTCCCCAGGTCTACCCTCCGGCCCTTCTTGTAGATGAGCGTCATGTTTGCTAGCCGCCAGTCAAGTGGGACCTCCCCTGATAGCCAGGACTGCCGATAAATGATGGAAAGCGGCTTGGCCAGCTCCTCCGCCAGTTCTCTCAGTACCTTCGGGTGGATCCCATCCAGCCCATTGACTTGCGTACATCCAAATGCTGTAGCAGGTCACCAACCATTTCCTCATGTATTGTGGGGGCCACATTCTGCTCCCCATCCCCTTCCACCAGCTCAGGGTACTGGGCGTCCAGAGAACAACTGGTTTTGCTGTTAAAGACTGAGGCAAAGAAGGCGTTAAGCACCTCAGCGTTTTCCTCATCTCTGGTTACTAACTTCCCCCCACATCCAGTAAAGGGTGGAGATTCTCCTTAGTCCTCCTTTTTGTGTTGATGTATTTACAAAAACATTTTTTGTTGTCTTTAACAGCAGTGGCCAGATTGAGATCCAGATGAGCTTTGGCCTTTCTGATTTTGTCCCTGCACCGCCTCGCAGCATCCTTGTAGTCCCCGAGTGGCCCGCCCTCTTTTCCAAAGATTATAAACCCTCTTTTTTTCTCCTGAGCTTGAGCCACAGCTCTCTGCTCAGCCAGGCCGGTCTTCTTCCACGCCAGCTCGTCTTTGGGCACGTGGAGACAGACCGCTCCTGAGCCATTAAGATTTCTTTCTTGAAGAGTGCCCAGCCTTCCTGGGCTCCTCTGTCTTTCAGAACCGCCTCCCAAGGGACTCTGCCAACCAGTGTCTTGAACAGCTCAAAGTCAGCCCTCCGGAAGTCCAAGACAGCGGTTTTACTGATCCCCTTCCTGACTTCACCGAGTATCGAGAACTCTACCATTTTGTGGTCACTCTGCCCAAGACAGCCCCCGACCAGCACATCTCCCACCAGTCCTCCTCTGTTACTGAACAGAAGGTCTAGCGGGGCACCTCCCCTGGTAGGCTCACCAACCAGCTGCGTCAGGAAGTTATCTTCCACTCTCTCCAGAAACCTGGACTGCTTTCTCTGGGCTGTGTTGTGTTTCCAGGATATGTCTGGGAAGTTAAAGTCCCCCACAAGAACAAGCGCTGACGATTTCGCAACTTCTGCCAGCTGCCTGTAGAACTCCTCATCCGTCCCCTCATCCTGGTTTGGCGGTCTATAACAGACCCCCACCAGGATGCTTCCCTTGTTGGCCTTTCCGCTGATCCTAACCCATAGCGACTCCACCTTGTCATTCCCAGCCTCAAGTTCAATGACATCAAAACACTCTCTAATGTAGAGAGCCACTCCACCACCCCTTCCGTGCTGCCTGTCCCTTCTGAAGAGCCTATAGCCAGACATTGCAGCACTCCAGTCATGAGAGTGGTCCCACCACGTTTCCGTGATGGCAACCAAGTCATAGCCTGCGTGCTGCACCATGGCTTCCAGCTCCTCCTGCTTGTTGCCCATGCTGCGTGCATTAGTGTAAATGCACTTCAGCTGGGCCTTAGCCTTCTCCCCCAGCCTTGCCACTGTTCCCCCTGGCACACCTCCAACAGGCTTGGTTTCATCCCCACCCCCCTTCTTACCTAGTTTAAAGCCCTCTCAATGAGCCCTGCCAGCTCCTGGGCCAGGATCCGTTTTCCACTTCAAGACAGTTGAGACCCTTCTGCAGCCATCAGGCCAGGTGCCGAGTAGAGCGCCCCGTGGTCAAAGAATCCAAAACTTCTGTGTTGGCACCAGCCTCTGAGCCACGTGTTTATCAGGTGGGCTTTTCGTGTCCTCTCTGAACCATTCCCTGCCACTGTAGGAATGGACAAAAACACCACCTGTACTCCCGCTCCGTCCACTAACCGTCCCAGCCCCCTGAAGTCCCGTTTGATAGCCTTCAGGCTTCTCTCATCAGTGGTATCACTGCCAGCCTGGACTATCAATAGTGGGTAGTAGTCAGAGGGGCAAACCAGGTTGGGAAGCTTTCTGGCGACATCCCTGACCCTGGCCCCAGGGAGGCAGCAGACTTCCCTACGGGTGGGGTCAGGCCGACAGATAGGGCCCTCTGTTCCTCTGAGAAGGGAGTCTCCCACCACGATCACCCTTCTCTCCTTCTTGGTGGGAGCAGTCTTGAGGTGTGGAGCAGACTTCCTCGCCCTGGGCTTCCTGGTTAACTTTTCTGCCACACCCTCCTCCACTGCTCTCTCGAGCTCCAGGGCCTCAAACCTGTTGCATAAGGGCACCTGGGAAGGTGGGGCAGGCGATGGGGGGAGCTCCTGCAACGCCGAGCAGGGACCTATCTCCACTCCTCCTCATCTCCTAGGTCCCCTTCTCATTGTACGTGTTGCCATAGTCTCTTTCTGATTTTCAGTGGAAATGGCATTCAGTAAAATTCTTTTTTTTTGTTTGTTTTGTTTTGTTTTGTTAAAGGTTGCCAACCAGCCTTCACATCCAGGGTCTACCTAAGTATTGTTAGATCTCTAAACAAAAACTGTTAGGATACATCCTTTCCTATCCATGCACTCAAATGAAGCTTTCAGGTAGATCTTCTGCACTTCCTAAACGCTACTAGTACACTTACCTTTTTATTCAGCCTTCCTCTTTGCAAAGTAGTTGTGATTCTGGCAGAATCAAAATGTAAGTGAAAATGTGATAAATGATTAAGTCCCAAATAGGACTTTTGTGATTTATTAAGCGAATAGAGGCAAGCAAACAGCGCTGGGTGCACCAGGAATCTCTGCTCTACCAGGACGCACACCTGTTACATCAGGTGGCTGATTTTTATGCTCCTAGACTAATACGTATTCATCACTATTCCTAGAAAAGGCAGGGTTATTATAATTAGTTCCCAGAATCAAAACCCTCTCCAGACGCATGCGTATCAGCCTCTGGTGTTCTTTCTGACGGTCTCTTGTGCTGAAGGCTCATAGTCTTCCTCCCAGGCTTTGTCCTTTGGTCATCCTTCAACTCCCCCTTTCTCCTTATTTGGTGGATCTCTTTTCTGGATATCAGAGGCTTGGCAGCATCCCATGCAAAAGTCTGCAGTTTCCTAAAAAAAAAACTCCTTGGTCCTCTTATCTCCCAGACTAGAGTCTCAATGTTCGCCCTTCAAACCCTCTATTTACACAAATTGCTGGATCGTTCCTTTGCATGATACAAAAACTATGTACACTAATCATTCTGTTTTTCTTAAATAGAAGGTCATATTTCATCACGCGGCCCTAGCATTGTTCCATACTGACATGAGTCAAATGAACACATTTCACAAAAAGAAAGAAAATTAACACTTAATCACTTAAAATATTTTCATTATTTGTTACATGAGATATTCATTACACTGCTATTCATCATAATGGCTTTAACAATAGAGTGCTTTTGTTTAAATAAACAAATGTTTTTAGAACTGCAAAAGAACATTGATATAACCATTAAGCTCAGTTATTAATCTACAGGTAGGAAAATAAAATAAAATAAAATAAAATAAAATAAAATAAAATAAAATAAAATAAAATAAAATAATGAAATAAAATAAAATAAAATAAAAATCAACCTTTTTAGTCCCTTTCTGAAAAGACCACCGCAAATATAATTGTCTGCCAAGGAATTTCAAACATTCTCAGCATTGATATTGTTGTTTATTGGTGCTTGACTAAAAGCAGACTTATTCTGCATACTAAAAATCATAAACTATCTGTAGGAGCATTGACCAACTTGGGTAGCTTCCTACCAAAATAAATGATATACATGATATTGTTTAACCTTGCAGGCAGCTTAGTACCACATGGTCACTCATTCATTCTCCACAGGTGGGGTGGAATAGTGAATTGGAAAGGTAAAAGTGAGAGGACTCAT
This sequence comes from Oxyura jamaicensis, assembly GCF_011077185.1. Lineage (NCBI taxonomy): Eukaryota > Metazoa > Chordata > Aves > Anseriformes > Anatidae > Oxyura > Oxyura jamaicensis. Next base: position 38,547,382 of record NC_048926.1, read on the forward strand.
GGGTTGACTTCTTTCAGACAGTTTACCATGTAAATGAAAAGTTGCAAGCACAAGTAAAGCAAAACAACAAACTCATTCACTGCTTCCCATTGGCAAGCAGATCTTCCAGGAAAGCACAGCTCATCATGTGTAATGGTTTATTGAGAAGACAAGCACCATGATTTCCAACATTTTTCCTTTCCCCTGCTCCTCCTCCTTCCCTGCCTCCCTCCCTCCCTCCCTCCCTCCCTTCCTCCCCTCTTCCTTACCCCAGTTTTTGTTGCTGAGCAAACTGCCATATGGTATGGGACATCCCTCTGGCCAGTTTGGGCCAGCTGACCTCGTTCTGTCCCCTTTCAGCTGCTGGTGCATCTCTAGCCTCCTCACTGGCAGGGAGACATGAGAAGCTGAAAAATCCTTGGCTCTGTGTAAGATCTGTTCTGCAACAGCTAAAACATTGGTGTGCTAAAATCCAAAACAAAGCACCTTGTCAAAAAAAAAAAAAAACAACAACAAAACAAACAAACAAACAAACAAACAAAAAACTCCATCACAGACAAAACCCTGATAACACCTGAACTTATTATAACTTATTATAGCACATACAGTACAGTATACAGTACTATACTGACTTCAAATTTATGCATGGAAATTTGTAATGCTGGAAGAATAGCCAAATAAAATTTCTAACATTGTACTGGACACCTTGTAGATATCTAGAGAGATAACTGACATTTCAACTTCCCATAGATTTCTGATGCTGCTGCCATTATTATGGTTTTCATTATTGACTCACTGACATAAATGCAATTTAATATCATACCCGGAGAAACTTAAGTCAAACACAACAGAAGTATTACTTGATTACCTACTGTTTGACAAGATTAGTATAGTGGTTTTGGAAACAATGTTCACTGATTGAGATTCTGAGAATGAGTTTGGTTTGATTTGTACACTCTCTTTCCAGCTTGCCATGGCTGACTGGAGATGCCAAATTTTAGGCTGACATATCTATCAACTAAGACAGTATAACAAAATTATCCCCAACTTAGATTAAAATGAAGCACTTTTCTGCAAGTGGCTCTTGACTTCCTGGGCACTATAGCTCAGGGCTCCTTCAATCTTGTTGCTTCCAGTACTGGATATAGGTCATGCAACACTACACTACACTGCAGAAACACTGTGCTGTGGTCTTCCCTTCAGCACAAAGATATTTGCCTGTTCAGAAGATTTATTCCAGTGCTTGTTAGTTCCTCTCAGAAGCAAAGCACCCTGCAGGTAAACTGTAGTCTTCTGTGGCTATATGTACCTAGTACTGCACTACAAACTGTAAGTATAGCATTAACCTAATCGAAGCTGATTAAATGTTGCAGATACTAACACAAATATCATGAGAGTTTTGGACATCACTATAACCTGCCTAGTACTCTTTAATGAAAATATTCCTGGAGTACAAGTGGATTCTAAAAAATGCACAAAATCTTCACCACTGCATGTTGCTAGTCTCTCATTTATCAAAACCGGAAAGAAAATCCTGACCCTGCTGAAGTCTTCTGAACTTCCATAAAATAAAAATTCATATCCTATGAATGAGATATAACTGTATCTGAACAAATATGTGTGTTTAAAACAATGATCGTTATTTCAGAATCAATAATAAGGAAAAAATAATATTTCATATAATGTTATGAGTTTTTTCATGTACTGAATAATGTTTGTAATTATTTACAACACAATAATAGGCCTCCAGGTAAGTTTTGCTTTTACCTATCCTCAGTAATTCTTTTGAATTACTTTTTTTTTTTATCCTCTTCATTTTGTTCTTGCTCTTTCCTGTTCTTTCCCACTTTACTCTGCGCTGGTGCAGCCTCACTTCAAGTACTGTGTGCAGTTCTGGGTACCACAGTACAAAAAGGATGTAAAACCTTTGGAGAGTGTCCAGAGGAGGGTAACAAAGATGATAAAGGACCTAGAGGGGAAGACGTATGAGGAGCAGCTGAGGTCTCTTGGCCTGTTCAACCTGGAGAAGAGGAGGCTGAGGGGAGACCTCCTTGCAGCCTACATCTTCCTCATGGGGGGGAGTGGAGAGGCAGGAGCTGACCTGTTCTCCTTAATCACCAATGATAGGACCCTTGGGAATGGCGTTAAGCTGAGACAGAGAAGGTTTAGGCTAAACATCATGAAGAGGTTCTTCACTGAGAGGGTGGTTGCACACTGGAACAGTGTGGTGTAGTCACTGCACCAAGCCTGTCAAAGTTTAAGAAGCGTTTGGACTGTGCACTTAGTCACATGGTCTACAATTTTGGGTAGACCTGTGTGCTGCCATGAGTTGGACTTGATTCTTAAGGGTTCCTTCTAATTCAGGATATTCTATGATTCTGTGATTCTGTGATTCACATCATATCTTATCTACATAAATATTTGGATTCCAACCCATCATTTTGCATTTATCTGCGTCATATAAAAAATTTACATTAAATCATGTTGCCATGTACAGAAAAATCAACACCTATCCAGACCAGATTCCCATAAAACACCTCTACAACCAAATCTGTCAAAGATTAATATTTGCTTTCAGATTTATTTATTTATTTATTTATTTTCCCAGTAACTAACATGGTGATTGGGTAAGACATTATAAAGACATTAGAAAGACAGTATGCAATTGGTATATCATGCCAAGGTGTTTTAAACTGCCTTACCTGGAACTTTCTAATTTACTTGCACCAATTTACATCAAATCTTTCTTGGGCTGACATGATTATTGGTTCTAAGATTGGGACAGACACTGAAATGGAAACTCAGAACCAGTAGATTCAATAATTACTAGCACAATGTCACAAACTAATTAAAAAGTATTTGCTAGTGTCCTGGTTTCAGCTAGGATAGAGTTAATTTTCCTCCTAGTAGCTGGTAGGGTGCTGTGTTTTCAATTTAGGATGAGATTAATGTTGATAACACACTGATGTTTTAGCTGGTGCACAACAGTGTTACACTAAGCCAAGGACTTTTCAGCTTTTCGCTCTGTCCTGCCAGGGGGCAGGCTGGGGGTGCAGCAGGAGCTAGGAGGGAACAGACCCAGGAGAGCTGTCCCAAACTGGCCAAAGGGGTATTCCATACCATCTGACGGCATGCTAAACAATATATAGGGGTGGCTGGCAGGGACGGGCACAACTTTAGCCCATTCCGCCTCCCCTGGTGCAACTTTAGACCATCCCCCCTCGTCCTGTCACCAGGCACGTGGGAGAATAGACCAACCCCTACCTTGCTACAGCCACCTTTCTGATACCTGTAGAGTGCAATAAGGTTGCCCCTGAGCCTCCTCTTCTCCAGGCTAAACAGTCCCAGCTCCCTCAGCCGCTCCTCATAAGACTTGTTCTCCAGACCCTTCACCAGCTTCGTAGCCCTTCTCTGGACTTGCTCAAGCACCTCCATGTCCTTCTTGTAGTGAGGGGCCCAAAACTGAACGCAGTACTCGAGGTGCGGCCTCCACAGAGCCGAGTACAGGGGGACTATCACTTCCCTGGACCTGCTGGCCACGCTGTTTCTTATGCAAGCCAGGATGCTGCTGGCCTTCTTGGCCGCCTGAGGACACTGCTGGCTCATATTCAGCCGACTGTCAACCAATACTCTCAGGTCCTTCTCTGACAGGCAGCTTTCCAACCACACATCTCCCAGCCTGTAGCTCTGTTTGGAGTTGTTGGGCCCCAGGTGCAGGACCCGGCACTTGGCCTTGTGGACATGTCCACAGCCTTTCCCTCATCCACTAAGCGTGTTACCTTGTCATAGAAGGAGATCAGGTTCGTCAAGCAGGACCTGCCCTTCATAAACCCATGCTGACTAGGCCTGATTGCCTGCTTGCCCTGCAACTGCCGCATGATGATACCCAAGTTAATCTTCTCCATGAGCTTCCCTGGCACTGATGTTAAACTAACCAGCCTATAGTTCCCCGGGTCTACCCTCCGGCCCTTCTTGTAGATGAGCGTCATGTTTGCTAGCCGCCAGTCAAGTGGGACCTCCCCTGATAGCCAGGACTGCCGATAAATGATGGAAAGAGGCTTGGCCAGCTCCTCTGCCAGTTCTCTCCGTACCCTCGGGTGGATCCCATCCGGCCCATTGACTTGCGTACATCCAAATGCTGTAGCAGACATAGTGACATAGTGAAAATGAGGTAGTGGAGTTTGAAATCTTTGGCAATAGGAGGAAAATTGCCACCAGAACTTCAACCCTGGATATGGGGAGAGCAATTATCATACTGTTAGCAAGGTCCCCTGGGAAACTGCTTTTAAAGTCATTGGGATCTGTCAGTGATGGTCGGTTTATATGTAATACCTCCTAAGAGTGCAGGAATAGGAAATTCCAGAATGTAAGAAGTCAAGCAGGAGGGGCAAATGCTGGCCTGGCTGAGCAAGGGTCTTCTTCAAGAGCATAAAAGGAAATTGTATGGCTGCTGGAAACAAGGTCAGGAGACATGGAAGGACTACAGGAATGCTACTCACCTTTGTAGGGAGAGAATTTGTGTGGACAAAGCTCAATTAGAGTTGAAGCTGGCCAGTGATTGGGGGGGACCAAGTTGGAGTATTGTGACTGAAGGAACAATAAACTCCCAGTCAACCCTGAACTTGTGGTGGACTTGCTGCTCCACCTGCATGCATACAAGTCCATGGGACCTGATGACATTCATCCCAGGGTACTCAGAGAGCTGGCTGATGTCATCGTGAGACCTCCCGCAATTATTTTTCAATGGTTTATGAATCTGGAGAGGTCCCAATTGAATGAAAGCTGGGAAATGTGGTCCCAATTTTGAAGAAGAACAAGAAAGAAGATTATGGCAATTACAGACCTGTCAGTCTCACTTCAGTGCCTGGAAAAAATATGGAAAAGATTATTCTGGGAGGAACTGAAAAACACCTAAAGGACAATGCAGTCATAGGTCAGAGCCAACATGGGTTTACTAGGGGAAGGTCATGTCTTACAAACTTAATTTCCTTTTATGACAAGATCACCCAGCTACTTGACCAACCAATTGATGTAATCTTTCTGGATTTCAGTAAAGCTTTCAATAGTTCTCTCTGGGTATTCTTCTGAACAAAATGAGCATAAGACTGTTAGATAAAAGCATAATAAGATGGGTGAAATAAGGTAGTGTCTGATGTCTGATGGGTGAGGCAAAGAGGGTTCTTGTAAACGGGATTAAATCAGACTAGCAACCTGTCACTAGTGGGGTTCCCCAGGGCTCCATTTTAACACCAGCCCTCTTCAATGTTTTCATAAACAATTTGGATGTAGGATTTGAAGTTTTTTTGAGCAAGTTTGTTGATAAATTGAGTGGAGCTGCTGATTCCATCGAGGTTACTGAGGCCTTGCAGTGAGATCTGGACAAACTGGAGAGCTGGGCAATCACCAATAAAATGAAGGTTAACAAGAGCAAGTGTTGGATTCTGCACCTGGAAAGGCACAACCCTGCGTATACATACAGACTGAGGGGTGAGATGCTAGAAATCATCTCTGCAGAAAGGGATCAGGGGTATTGGTCATCAGCAAGCTGAACAATAGCCAGCAGTGTGCCTCAGCAGCCAGGAGGACTAATTGTATCCCAGGATGCATCAAGCATGTAATTACTAGCCAGTTGAAGGATAGGATTGCCCTGCTCCGCTCTGCACTGGTACAGCCTCACCTTGAGTACTGTGTGCATTTCTGGGTGCCACAGTACAAAAAGGATGTGAAACTACTTGAGAGTGTCCAATGGAGGACTACAAAGATGCTGAAGTTTCTGGAGAGGAAGATGTATGAGAAGTGGCTGAAGTCACTTGGATGGTTCAGCCTGGAGGAGGCTGAGGGGAGACCTCATCTCAGTCTACAGCTTCCTCATGAGGGGGAGTGGAGGGATAGAAGCTGATCTCTGCCGTCTGGGGACAGTGACAGGAGCTGAGGAAGAGCCTTGAATGGCTGCAACAGAGGAGATTCAGGCTGAATATCAGGAAAATGTTCTTTTCCAAGAGGGTGGTTGGGCACTGGAAGAGACTCCTCAGAGAGCAGTCATGGCATCAAGCCTGATGGAGTTCAAATAAGTTATATGGGGACCCAGGAGCTGGTCTCAATGATCCTAGTGGGTCCCTTCCAGCTTAGGATATTCATGGATGAGTCATTTTATGACTCATCCAGCCCTTCTGTGTAAGAAAAAGACATAAGGTTTACTTGTCTATGTTCCTTCTTCCCCTCAGTATTACTTCAGGCACAGTTTATCATGCTCATTCTTGCTCATTCATATGTGTTTTTCAGAACGTGCTTAGCACATGGTGTCCTAGGAATCTAAGAAATAGTCTCCTTTTGAAGCAGAGTAGCTTTTTAAACTACTTTATTAGTTTGTTATGTACTGGATTTATGTATTTATCTTCTAACTATTTTCCTTTAAGAGAAAGCTTCAGATCTTGTGATTCTGACTTGTTTTTTCTCACCCTATCCCATGGGTCATCAGTGCATGATGCTTTTAATAACCTGCAATACTAGGTGACAATCTCTGTTAGTGAGAATCCAATTTTCCTTGATGAAGGATGTAGTAGATTTTCCTTGAATAAAAAAGTATTATTCTCTCTCTCTCTCTCTCTCTCTCTCTCTCTCTCTCTCTCTCTTTTTTTCCTCTCTTGTAAATACAATGTGACAACCCTGTTGAGCATGGAATCTCAGTATTTATTTTAATTCATCTAATTTTAATCATAGAATCATAGAATCATAGAATATCCTGAGTTGGAAGGGACCCTTAAGGATCATCAAGTCCAACTCTTGACACCGCACAGGTCTACCCAAAGGTTCAGACCATGTGACTAAGTGCACAGTCCAATCTCTTCTTAAATTCAGACAGGCTCGGTGCAGTGACAACTTCCCTGGGGAGCCTGTTCCAGTGTGCAACCACCCTCTCTGTGAAGAACCCCCTCCTGATGTCAAGCCTAAATTTCCCCTGCCTCAGCTTAACCCCGTTCCCGCGGGTCCTGTCACTGGTGTTAATGGAGAAAAGGTCTCCTGTCTCTCGACACCCCCTTACGAGGAAGTTGTAGACTGTGATGAGGTCTCCTCTCAGCCTCCTCTTCTCCAGGCTGAACAGGCCCAGTGACCTCAGCCGTTCTTCGTACGTCTTCCCCTCCAGGCCTATCACCATCTTCGTAGCCCTCCTCTGGACACTCTCCAACAGTTGAATGTCCTTTTTATACTGTGGTGCCCAGAACTGCACACAGTACTCGAGGTGAGGCCGCACCAGCGCAGAGTAGAGCGGGACAATCACCTCCCTTCACCTACTAGCGATGCCGTGCTTGATGCACCCCAGGACATGGTTGGCCCTCCTGGCTGCCAGGGCACACTGCAGGCTCATATTCAACTTGCTGTCTACCACGACCCCCAGATCCCTCTCTTCTAGGCTGCTCTCCAGCGTCTCATCGCACAGTCTGTACGTGCAGCCAGGGTTTCCCCGTCCCAGGTGCAGGACCCGGCACTTGCTCTTATTGAACTTCATACGGTTGGTGATCGCCCAGCTCTCCAACCTATCCAGATCCCTCTGCAAGGCCTTTCCACACTCATTCGAGTCCACGACTCCTCCAAGTTTGGTGTCATCAGCAAACTTGCTCAAAATACCTTCTATTCCTACATCCAGATCGTTTATAAAAATATTGAAAAGTACCGGCCCTAAAATGGAGCCTTGAGGGACCCCACTAGTGACCACCCGCCAGCCTGACGCAGCCCCATTTACCCTTTGGGCCCTGCCCGTTAGCCAATTGCTCACATTATCTACTTTTTATCTACTTTTTATCTACAATTGCTCACATAATCTACTCATATCTTCTCTATGATTTTAAATCCTTGACCTGTGCTATTTTAAGGTAATAAGATCTCATGGCCTTGTTTTTCTCTTTCAAGACCTTCTGTATTTTTTGCCTTAGAGAGGAAAGGTGAAAGGGAGATAGGGATAATCAAAGTATGAGAGTTGTACACCACTGCTCTAGTAGTCTGATCTGATCTGTTTCTGCACCTGTCTCTCCTTTTCACTTTCTGAGAAAAAGAGATGAAATGAAAGAGATGAGGAAAATGAATTCTAGAGGAAAGGCACCAGTGAATATGAGAACTCCCTGACTACAGCACCCCTCTCACCTCCATTATTTGGAGTATGCACTGAATAATGAAGACAGTCCATAAAGATAATGTAAACACAAACACAAAAAGAGATTATCTGTAAGTGAATTTTGTTATCAATACTGAACAGCACAGAGATGTACATCATAGAGTTTCAACCATGATGGTATGGGCTGAGGATGAAACACAATCCTTCACCTTTGTTTATGTTGGTTTAACTTGGCATTGAAATTGTGTTTTAATATAGGTTTTTGTTGTTGTTGTTGTTTGTACATAGTTTAAAAAAAAAAGGGGGGGGGGGCCCCCCAGAAAAGTTGAAAGACATGATAAACTAAGTCACTGAGCATGGTAATTCCGGTAAATAAAGACATAACAGATGTTCAGAGATTACTGGTATAAATATATAGGGAAAAGGCAACACAGAAATATCTATCTGCATGGTTTTGTGTTTGGAGATCAAAAACATTTTTTCCTTTCTCTGACTGAAAGGCTCTTTGGTATCAGCTAGAATGACTGGATAGTACTAAAACAATTCTCTGGAGCAGATCATCTTGAACAATGTACAACAGATAAAAAGATAGCAAAATGCTGTTCTTAAAAATACTGCCATGTTTTTAAACTATATGTAATTTTTGTGAGATTTTTACTCCCCTTTGCTTTTCATTAACACCATAGCAGTGAAGCCAAGAGCCACAGCCTTGAGTGCATTAGATGAAGACCTTTCTCCTATTCACAAAAAGAATCTTCTGTTCACTCTCTACTGCAATCTGTGCATTTCCACTTTACTTACCTTAGAATGCGTCTTTCATTCAACTGTCTATTTTTGTTGCACACACATAAACATTACTGTCATAGAATCATAAAATCATAGAATTTCCTGTGTTGGAAGGATCATCGAGATCAACTATCAACTCCTGGAAGAACCTCCCCAAAATAAAACCACATGTTTATTGCTCACATATATGTTAATGCTTGTATGCATTAACAAATACTAAGCAATAACTTTGGGGGATTTTTAACTGGACCTTTTTTTTTTTTTTTTTTTTTTTTTCCTAGCTATATATGTTCTCTAAACCCTTCATTTCTCTTTCCTTATAATTCCCCAATAATATTTTTAACCCATTATCTGAGTGCATGGTTCTTTTTTTGGCCACAAAATAATTTATTTCCAGGATAATTAATGGAAAATAATAATAATAATAATTAAAAAAAAAATTGTCTGTCATAATATAGACACCACAGAAGAAAATAAGACCTCCCACTTCAGTCCTGTGAAAGTGTGAAACTTCTGTATTTATGTCTATTGAAATTTTCCAAGAGGCTAGATGTTCAGTCTTTACATGCATTATTCTGGTCCCTTTTAAGCTCATATAACAAAAAATATTGTATTAATATACATGGCTCATGTACACGGTCCTCAGTTCTCCCTTTTGCTTACTAACACAGTGGACAACTTTAACAACTTTTTGATCCTTGATATCACAACTTACAGAAAAACAGGGATAGGTCAACCTCCCTTTTTACATTTACCCTCCACCACACCTCCTCAGATGCTTACAAAGGGAAGTAGGTAGCATTTACACCAGCTCTCAGTTGGTGTAAATCCACCTAATGAATGGGAATGCCTCACTAGGAATTTTGGCTGGCTTATCATAGTTTTGCACAAAACAGTCAGCAAAGCAAGGAATCTAACTTATACTCTAGGACTGATTCATTTAAATGACAAATGCACAGGTAAAAATCAAAATAAAACTGAATTTTCAGTTTATTTTTTTTCAAAATAAAACAGTAATTTTCCAGATGGTGGTAGCTCACATGATTCCTGAAGAGTTTCATGCAACATTACTTAGAAACTGTAGTTTCTTTTTGGATATTGTGAAATCAATAGCTGACATAATTGTTAAATATATATATGTATGTATATATATGGAGATAGAGAGAGAGAGGAAATAGAAGTGTGGAAGAAGAAATACACTGGGTCCAGAGCATGTGTGGGGTTACAATGAGATTTTTTGAAAGCAGAGTAGACTGCAAGACTGACAAAATGAAATCACGATTATGAAGTGGAAAAAATAAAATTTAAAAAAAAAATGCAGAAATGTGTTGAAAGCTCTTAGCAATTAGTTTTACTTGATATGACTGGTAAATAAAATAATAATTAAAAAAAAAAATAAAATCCAAGAGCAGGCAACATGACCAAAGTGTGGTAAGAAAGACAAAGAAATATTATTTTATTGATTGTATTTTGGAAGTATAACATGGAAAGCAATAGATGGGAAACCTGGAGAGAAGTCATAAAAGTGAAATGACATAAAAGGAAAGGACATGTTACCAAAACAGTATGCCATAACCAACAGATTGACTTCCTGACCCTCTGAATAGGGTAGGCAGGGGAATGACCCTGGTATCGTGTACCAAGGACGTGAAAGAACCATTCAAGTGAAAACTTCCTTTTTGTGAAAATTCCTCAGCTACACTCAACCCTGACATTACTTCTGTTGATGAAACTGAAGTTAGAGAGATCGACTAATTAACAGTACTATAAGAGGAAAATCTTTAAAAAGAAGAATTCCAAAGAATGTATGTGGAAGTCAGAGAAATTAAATTTCAATTAACTTGCTGCATGTCTTATTTGAGTTTTCTATTGTTCATTTAAATGCCTAGTCTTTTCTATACATAGGGAGTAGGTCAGGACAGGATTCCCTTCTAATAACTTCAAACAGAGTCAGAAATATCAGGTAAAAGAAAAATACATAGAAGTTTGACAATGGAAACGTCTGATCCTAGAAGAAACAGTCTGAGATGTTTGGATATGGAGCTGTTCTAGCCACTTTCCTGAACCTCTGCACATTACCAATTTCTCAACTGAGTTATACCAATGAAAAATTAAATGAATATAAATTGTTACATATTCTTATAGGCTTAGAAAAATAGCTTCTAAGAAACGTAAATATGCTTAATGATAGTCTGAAACTACAAATGTATTTGGAGATAAGATGCTGATTTTGGTTTGGGAAAACTGCTTACACAGATAACTTAAGAGTAATACTGAGTGACATAAATTACCACTCACAGAATTTCATTGTTGAGAGGCTCATCTGTTCTCAACAACCTCCCAGTAAAACAGTTCTCCATCACATTCTGGAAGGCAAGTGGTTCAGAAATATATTATATTGCAAAGGCTGGCAAGCATTTTTCAGACCTTCAAGGTTTTCACCACTTCAAGCTGCTGACTCTCATAAGAGCTCTTCACTGCTTTCGTGTACATTACTGCTTTGGGGCAAGATGTTTATTTCCTCAAGAAGGTAAAGAAAGGTACTCTACATAATCTAGAACAGTCATACATTATTCAGGAAGCATTCATCAAAAAGGAATTGTGACCCTGCCGCCATATGATATGTTTTCTGCCCTACTCAAGCTTAATTGCAATATTTTTACAGAATGTGAAGATTTCTCTCTCTCTCTCTCTCTCTCTCTTTCTTTCTCTCTTCCCTTCTCCTAAGGGGAAGGAGGTAGTGTTGTTTACATTAAAAGCAATTTCATCTTCTAAGGTGTTAATGTAAAGTAATTAAAATAGTATTCTTTGCCTGAATATATTTATTTATTTATTTATTTAGGAACACACTGTGAGGATTAGAGAGGTTAAATAAACAACTCTAAGCTGAAATTCTAGAAGTTAAATACATATATATATGTATTTCATTTTTCTACAACAAAGTAAAATAAAGTGTTTCTGTTGTTGTGGTGGTGGTTGTTTTCCAATTGAATTGATTAATATGGTTTATAACCATGTGTTTTGATTAGAATAACTTTAGAAGAAAATTGAAAAGTGAAAAGTGGATTGGTACTTCCTGGGAAACAATTGTTAGATGAGACAGTAGAGTACAAGTGCACATTCTTTTCCATATACAAGCTGAAGAATCACCCAATCATTTAGTTTGCAAAAGACCTCCAAGACAGCCTTTAACTCACCTCTTGAAATGGAAGCCAAAAACCTCAACACAATTTTCAGCAGGGAGTCATTCTTAGTGAAACTTCTTGTCTTGCATATAAAATCAAAGCAATTAGACAGATAGCTTTTCACTTGTCAGAGCTTTAAAATGAATTTGGATCTATAATTTGGATCTATAATCTTAACTTCTGCTTATATCCTCTTAATTGATACAATGTGCTGGAAACAAATGTGTCCATGAAGTAATCATATAGACGACCAGATACTTGTTGTGATTAAAAAGTTTTTTTTTATTATTATTATTTTAAATTATATAAACACTGAAACACTGTTTTTTGTTATGTTTGGAAAAAAGGACTGAGAAGCAGGACATGAATGGAGGTGTTAAGTTCAACTATATTAAGGAAAGATCTCATTTAGCAACCATAAAGAGTGCACAGCATGAAGTGAAAAAAGAACATGCAGTGGGAGGTGTGTTTTAGAAAATACCATTTGAAAAGTACTGTAAAGAACTCTAAGGTGATTCAGGTGTGCCATTTAGACAGATTAGTTGATCCATTTAACCATTGTTTAGAGACTTATAAAGACATTGTTCTGAATCTGTTTTGGACAGTGTTTCCAATTAAAACCATATGATTCTTTCTAGGGGAGAAGTTAGGCAGGTTGCATGGTGTTATAGTGAAGTACTGCAAGTCTTCCTCCATAACTGCTATATGAAGATTTCTGTGTGGTACACATCATACCCCCAAAAAACAGGTTGCAAAATTCTGACACAAAACTGTTCTAGAAAACTGCTGAAAAGCTTGTGAAGCATAAGTAAACAGATCTAAAATATTTTACCAAAAAATAGACTTTTCCTTCTAGCAGTCTATCAGTAGACAAAGGTCACTGTCAGGACCATGAGCATGTCCCTCCCAGGAGTTTGACAAACGAGATGGAGGAGCTGAGATGGTCTCACAAGGAGCAAGGGCTGTGTTGTAGTCTTACTTTCCTGGGCTTACTTTCCTAGTCTTACTTTTCCTGGAACTCCACCATAACTGCTCTCACTCCCCCTCCTTAGAAGGAAGTATTTTGGAAAGAAAAAATGAAAATGAAAAGGAAAAGGAAAAGAAAAAGGAAAAGGAAAAGGAAAAGGAAAAGGAAAAGGAAAAGGAAAAG
>NC_048926.1:38560601-38560907 GCF_011077185.1 Oxyura jamaicensis
AAAGGAAAAGGAAAAGGAAAAGGAAAAGGAAAAGGAAAAGGAAAAGGAAGGGGAAGGGGAAGGGGAAACAGAAGGGGAAAGGGAAGGGGAAGGGGAAGGGGAAAAGGAAAGGGAAAGGAAAAGGAAAGGGAAAGGGAAAGGGAAAGGAAAAGGAAAAGGGAAAGGGAAAAGGAAAGGGAAAGGGAAAGGAAAAGGAAAAGGAAGAGGAAAAGGAAAAGGAAAAGGAAAGGGAAAAGGAAAAGGAAAAGGAAAAGGAAAAGGAAAAGGAAAAGGAAAAGGAAAAGGAAAAGGAAAAGGAAAAGGAAA
>NC_048926.1:38560917-38620973 GCF_011077185.1 Oxyura jamaicensis
GGAAAAGGAAAAGGAAAAGGAAAAGGAAAAGGAAAAGGAAAAGGAAAGGGAAAAGGAAAAGGAAAGAAAAAGAAAAAGAAAAAGAAAAAGAAAAAGAAAAAGAAAAAGAAAAAGAAAAAGAAAAAGAAAAAGAAAAAAGAAAAAGAAAAAGAAAAAGAAAAAGAAAAAGAAAAAGGAAAAAGAAAAAAGAAAGAAAAAAATATATAAAGAAAAAAAAGAAAAAGAAATATGTTGAGGTAAGGATAATTTAATTACAGGGAAAAGGAAGAGAAAAAAAAAGAACAAACAATAACTACAACAACAATGATAACAACAACAGAAATGTGAAGCCCGTGCAGAAACACACAGAGAGAAAAGAAATTACCCTCTTCTTCTCATCAACGAGACATGTTCGGCCACATCCTGGGAAGTAGGGCCTCAGTACACATAGCAGTCATTTGGGAGAACAGATGTCTGTAACAAGAGCCCGCACCCCTCTTTCTCAGCACCTTTTAATGCTGAGTGTGACACCACATGGTATGGAATGTCCCATGAAAAGCTAGTGTTGATAATCAGATGGTGTGATCTTAAAGTGTGCATTCTTTATGTAAAATATGTGTAGTTGCAGTTACCAAACACACCTTTATTTCAAAGTTAATCAAAGCTCTGGCAATGCAGAGGTTCAGATAGCTTAGACGGAACAAAGAAGTTGGCAAAGTTTACACAATACTTATCCTCCAAACTAGATCAAGATCTAGATTGAAACAATCGCTGTTTAGACCACTAAGCTATTCTGATACAAAGAAAGGATATAAAGAGATGTCTTAGAATAACTAACAGAAAAATTTCCTGCATTAAAATGTGACCTGGTTTGTGTATTTTCCCGTATTAAATCACATCCACTATAATAAGGATTTTTTTTTTTCCAAATCAGATTGAAAATGGAAGAATCTTAGGCATGTGGTTATACGTGCCAACATACTGGCAACTTTTTTCTCTATTCATGTAATACAAGTGATCTTGAATCACGTTTTTATATTCTAAACTGTGCTTCTCATACTTGTTAATCACAAATGGTATCCATGATGTGAACACAATCAATAAAAAAAACATGACATAATTACTTAATATTTAATGATAACTTCCCATACAACTCAAGATGAGGAAACTTTAGGTACAAAAAAATCTTTCACGTTTGGATTTCTCTTCATGGAAAATCATTCCATAACCTTCTTCCACATGCTTTGTTCAGAAAAGTTGCAGTTAGTATGCACTTCTTTGCATAGAGTTATGCAAAGTGAAAAATAGAAAGAATCTGATTAAAAGAGAAAAGGAAGAAATGTATGCAATATAGGGACCTATTCTTTTTTCTCCCCTTTTTTCCACTGAAGCATGAGAATAGCTCAAGATAACATTGACAAATATATTCTACTTATTAACAGGTAGTTTGAAATTTTATTATTTTTTTATTTTTATTTTATTTTATTTTATTAACTTTATTATTAGGTTTATAAACATCAGGATAAAATCTTGATCTATGTAAAGAATGACTGCCATGAAAAGAATCCCAGAATCCTAGTAAAAATGAAACTGCACCTAAAGAGATAGCCCCAAGAAACTGCCAACCTGTCGGTGTGTGTACTTTGATCATGTCACAGCTTCACAAGCAGGACAAGATCACACATCTTTTCAAAAGAAAGGAAAGTATGGCACATCAGATGGGTCAGAGACATGTTGTGTGTCATTGGGTCACATATAGCTAAGTAAGGCAATGTGTTCTTAGGGTATACTACACCAATAAGTCATTTTAAAAGCAGTGTGGGAGTTTAATTATATGTAGCAGAATTATATTGGTGGAAGGGAATGGGGAGCAGAATGTGGCCCTCATAATCCACGAGGAAATGGCTGGCGACCTGCTACAGCACTTAGATGTACGCAAGTTGTCAAATGTGTTCATTTGATTCATGTCAGTATGGAACAATGCTAGGGCTGCATGATGAAATATTACCTTCTATCTAAGAAAAACAGAGTGATTAGTGTATGTAGTTCTTGTATCAGGCAAAGGAATGGTCCAGCAATTTGTGTAAAGAGAGGGTTTGAAGGGGGAACATTGAGACTTGAGTCTGGGAGATAAGAGGACCAAGGAGTTTTTGCTGACTTTCGCATGGGATGCGGCCCAAGCCTCTGATATCCAGAAAGGAGATCCACCAAATAAGGAGAAAGGGGGAGTTGAAGGATGACCAAAGGACAAAGCCTAGGAGGAAGACTACGAGCCTTCTGCACAAGAGACCCCCAGAGAGACCACCGGAGACTGATACACATGCGTCTGGAGAAGGTTTGGATTCTGGGAACTAATTATAATAACCCTGCCTTTTCTAGGAATAGTGATGAATACGTATTAGTCTAGGAGCATAAAAATCAGCCACCTGATGTAACAGGTGTGTGTCTTGGTGGAGCAGAGACTGCTGGTGCACCCAGATCTGTTTGCTTGCCTCTTTTCACTTAATAAATTACAAACTTTAATTGGAATCCTATTTGGGACTCAATCACTTATCACACAGGTCGATGGGGCTGGATGGGATCCACCTGACAGTACTGAGAGAACTGGCAGAAGAACTGACTATAAAGAAGTTTTGCCTAATAACCAACCTAAACCTCCCCTGGCACAACTTCAGCCCATTCCCCTTTGTCCTGTCATCAGGCACATGGGAGAATAGACCAATCCCCACCTCGCTACAGACTCCTTTAAGGCACCTGTAGAATGAGATAAGGTCGCCCCTGAACCTCCTCTTCTCCAGACAGAACAACCCCAACTCCCTCAGCCTGCTTCCTCCCTCTTGTTCTCCAGACCTCTCACCAGCTTTGTTGCCCTTCTCTGAACTCGCTCAAGCACCTCCATGTCCTTCTTGTAGTGAGGGGCCCAAAACTGAACGCAGTACTCGAGGTGCGGCCTCACCAGAGCCGAGTACAGGGGAACTATTACTTCCCTAGTCCTGCTGGCCATGCTGTTTCTTATGCAAGCCAGGATGCTGCTGGCCTTCTTGGCCGCCTGAGGACACTGCTGGCTCATATTCAGTCGACTATCAACCAATACTCTCAGGTCCTTCTCTGACAGGCAGCTTTCTAACCACACATCTCCCAGCCTGTAGCTCTGTTTGTTGTTGTTGTGTCCCAGGTGCAGGTCCTGGCACTTGGCCTTGTTGAACCTCATACAGATGGCCTCAGCCCATTGGTCCAGCCTATCCAGATCCTCCTGCAGAGCCTTCCTACCCTCAAGCAGATCTGAGCAGAGAGCACACCACCAACAGGTTTATTCTTTATGTCTTCAGGTGTGGAATGTAAATGTATATAGAATGGGCAGATCATATAAATGATTCTTCCAAATATAATCTTTCAGCTTCTATTAATTAATTTAAAAACTTCTGATCAAGGGATTGAATTCATATCATTGCATTTAAGAAAGATCACTATGGTGGTGAGATCCCTCATGATTTTATTCAATGTCTATTTGACTTCTTTATAACTTTGGGCTTCAAAACACCCTATCTTGTAAAATCTAGAGTTTTGTTATATATATTATATACAATAAAAAGGGCTTAATTTATTATTATTATTTTTAATATATTACCCAATGACTCTTAAATCTTTTTCTGATCACCTTTTTAACCTGCAGACCTTCATTCTGCACCTGATGTCACCTGAAGTTGAAAAGTTTCTCTCCTCATATACAGATTGTTTCATAACTCTGTTGCAACCTACAAGAAGACTGTCATGAACCCCAGTAAGGAGTTCATGAAAACAGAGACACTCCTATATAACAGCATCTGATAAATAAAAGTTTTGTGGTGTTTTTTTTTTTTTTTTTTTTTTTTTTAAAACACATAATTAATCCTTGTCAGCTAATAAAACTATGTATATAGTTAATTAGCTGTTGACTAACTGCTAATTAAATAGCAAATAAAATAAATATTTTAATAGATACAAAATAGATATTGAGGACTAGTTTTATGTGATTTTTTGAATGTCTTTATTACTGTCTCTTGTATTTTATATCTCTCTCCCACCTCCACCCCCACCCTTTTATGAGTTTTTATTTATTTTTTTCTACCTTGACTGTTTCAGGACTAGGGACTTGGGAAAATAATCTAAATTCTCACTTAGATTCAGAAAGTAGTTTCTAAAATTTTATCCCAATTTCTTGTAGAATTATACTTTTAAAAGTTATTATGTTTATAAAATGTCTTTTTAGCAATCCATTTAACTATTTTTTCCGTAGATCTTTTGTTTAATATGAAGATTAAAGACATAGAAGTTTTCTGGTGTCTCTAAAACAAAGATGCCAACAATATAATAGAAATATTAATTTTGTTAATTTGGAAGTGTTTGAATGTGTTTGAGGTATAGTGAGACAATCTACTTCTGAGAGTTATGCAACTCAATTACCAAAAGCCCTTTGAGCAATTAAAACTAAAAAGTTGATATCTACATCACTTCTTAATGACTAAAATCCCACAAAATAACATTTTCATATACCATTCTGGCTACGAATAACAATTCTAAAATTCCAAATGAAAAATGGAGAATTGTCTTCTTTTTGATCTGTAGTTTTGCTACGATGGTACCCATGAACAAACTGCATAAATATTTAGTTATTATTTATTTTTTTCTCTTTAACATATAAAATACAAATAAAGAATTTCAGACTTCTACACCACCTCAGTTTCCCATTAATGTGAATATGACAATGTAGTTTTCAGAGTGCCAACTGGTCCATAGAGAACATTGATGATACAATGTATCATGTGGGTTTCTGTAACATTATTCTTTTTGAGGTTAAATTTAGCAATACCAGCAGCATTCTATTCTCTTTCGGGGAGCTAGAAAATGAGTGCAGTGAAATCCATTTCAGTGTGATTCAAAGAAAATTACTTCCTAATCAACACATACAGACATAGAAAGTCAAAAAAAAAAAAAAAAAAAAGATATACTTAAATCTTACTAAATATTTTATTCAGATATGATCCATCGTGCTCAGAATTAACGCTTCTTCTGACAGAGAGAGAAAACCTGGAACTACTGGAGTTGATAATTCCCTCCTTCCACTGTAGATTTTTGACTGTCCTGTAACATTTCTGATTCTGGAATTAACTTCTTGCTAACAAGAAAAAACTTGCTTGTCTGTCTGTGGTAAGGAATGAGAATTTCTTGATAATGGTGTTCTTCACAGAATCACAGAATAGTCTAGGTTGGAAGAGACCTCCAAGATCACCGAGTCCAACCTCTGACCTAACACTAACAAATATTCCACTAAACCATACCCCTAAGCTCTACATCTAAACGTCTTCTAAAGACCTCCAGGGATGGTGACTCAACCACTTCCCTGGGCAGCCTATTCCAGTGACTAACAACCCATTCAGTAAAGAAATTCTTCCTAATATCCAACCTAAACCTCCCCTGGTGCAACTTTAGACCATTCCCCCTCGTCCTGTCACCAGGCACGTGGGAGACAGTGCTTCTTCTTCTTATATAGATTATTGGTATTCCACCTGGAGATACACCAGTTATTTTATTAACTTTTTCCTGATGCTTCTCATTAGAGCATATTTTGTGTTCAATCTCTAGTCAGGATAAAGTGATACCAAGCAAAGAGATGGGAACACACACAGTTAAAGAAATTACATGTAAAGCACTCTCTTGTGCTCTCTGTCTAGATCCTTCTACATCTAATATAGGTAAAAGTTAACAAAAACCCTGGGTAAAACAAAAGGCACCAACAGCCTCTAAAAAGCATATGGCTTATTTTACTTATTTCTTTTATTACAAGATGTTCCTTGAAGATTTCATCCAGTAAAAAGCCATGACTATGACTATATTGTGAGTTTAGAACAGGTGAAGAAACATTAGCTGCTTCCTAATATTTCATTTTCCTTATTTTCAGATTCCAAGGCAGAAAATAGACATATTCTTTGACTTGCAGAGCACAGAGTAATACCAAGCAAGTATTTTTCACTGTATATCTTACAAATATACAAAATAATTTGAACCTTAATGGGCATAGAAAACTACTAGCAGCAGCCTTTGAAAGAGGAAGCATGTACTGTAAGTCATGTTGTGCCAGAACATGAATGAACACTTACTTTCATATTCTGCCTAAAAATATAAGAGAACTTGATTCTTACTGTTGAAAACAACTGGTTCCTAAAAGCAGGTCAGTTGAGAGATACAGCTTGGTTGCTCATTTTCTTCTGAACACTTAGAGTAGACAAAATGTGCCATCTATTTAATCTTCTCTATAAAAACGATTTTAGGATCCACAAGATCATGCCTAAATGAATACCAAACAAAAATAATTTTCCTTTATCTCTTTGCTTTGTTTGCTTTATTCATTTGTTTGGATGGGTTGGTTTTGTTTGTTTTGATTTATTGGTTAGTGTTAGTGCAAATTATGTCTTCACACAGTATATATATATTTATATATATTTGGCATGCTTGCAATTATTTGGAAATTAAGAAGAATGAGATAAGTTTGTGCTCTCAGGTGTAATGATGAATATTGTCACCAACATATGGTATTCACCTGGGAAGAACCCTAAGATAATCCTCCTTCTGTAATGAAAATTATACATCTCCACTATCATTTATAATAGATCCAATAATTTCTTGCCTTTTTAGGGGTAGTAGTAGTAGAAAAAATGTAGGTATAACATATATTTTAAATTTGTGGCTAAGCTGGAAAGGGAAGTCAGATGAAGGCAAAGAATTGAATTTTCAAAGGTGCAGTGAAGGACTATGCCATATGGATATGTTACTGATACCTTTAAAACGTTGATAAGATTGATAAAAATGTAGAATCAGTTATGGTTGAAAACAAACCATGAGGGAAAGGCTGTGGACGTGGTCTACCTTGACTTCAGTAAGACATTTGACACCGTTCCCCACAGCATTCTCCTCAGGAAACTGGCTGCTCGTGGCTTGGACTGGCGTGCACTTCGTTGGGTGAAGAGCTGGCTGGATGGCCGGGTCCAGAGAGTTGTGGTGAATGGAGTCAAATCCAGTTGGAGGCTGGTCACTAGTGGAGTCCCCCAGGGCTCGGTACTGGGACCAATCCTCTTTAACATCTTCATCGATGATCTGGACGAGGGGATCGAGTGCACCCTCAGCAAGTTTGCAGCTGACACCAAGTTAGGCGCGTGTCTTGATCTGCTCAAGGGTAGGAAAACTCTGTAGGAAGATCTGGATAAGCTGGATCGATGGGCCGAGGCCAACGGTATGAAGTTCAACAAGGCCAAGTGCTGGGTCCTGCACCTGGGGCCCAACAACCCCAAACAGAGCTACAGGCTGGGAGATGTGTGGTTAGAAAGCTGCCTGTCAGAGAAGGACCTGAGAGTATTGGTTGACAGTCGGCTGAATATGAGCCAGCAGTGTCCTCAGGTGGCCAAGAAGGCCAGCAGCATCCTGGCTTGCATAAGAAACAGCGTGGCCAGCAGGTCCAGGGAAGTGATTGTCCCCCTGTACTCGGCCCTGGTGAGGCCACACCTCGAGTACTGCGTTCAGTTTTGGGCCCCTCACTACAAGAAGGACATGGAGGTGCTTGAGCGAGTCCAGAGAAGGGCTACGAAGCTGGTGAAGGGTCTGGAGAACAAGTCTTATGAGGAGTGGCTGAGGGAGCTGGGACTGTTTAGCCTGGAGAAGAGGAGGCTCAGGGGTGACCTTATTGCACTCTACAGATACATGAAGGGAGGCTGTAGCAAGGTAGGGGTTGGTCTATTCTCCCACGTGCCTGGTGACAGGATGAGGGGGAATGGTCTAAAGTTGTGCCAGGGGAGGTTTAGGTTGGATATTAGGAAGAACTTCTTTCCTGAATGGGTTGTTAGTCACGGGAATAGGCTGCCCAGGGAAGTGGTTGAGTCACCATCCCTGGAGGTCTTTAGAAGACGTTTAGATGTAGAGCTTAGGGATATGGTTTAGTGGAAGATTTGTTAGCGTTAGGTCAGAGGTTGGACTGGGTGATCTTGGAGGTCTCTTGCAACCTAGACTATTCTGTGATTCTGTGATTCTGTGATTCTGTAGTCAGTATTCCTTAATCAGATCACAAAACCACAGTTCTAAGAACTGAAATATTGTATAGCAGTTATAAAATCAGATTCAACTTTATCTTCAGTTCCTTCCTCCGCTATTCTATCATTCTGATTTAAATTGCTAAGTTTCTTCTTATGATTGTATGGGTGGCTACTCCTGACTGTTCTAACTGAAAACTGTTAAGAACAGAAACTGCTTCAGTTAGTCACAGTGAAAAACTGTAATTACTCTAATGTCATCCTTTAAACAAGATCCAATAGCTTACAGATACAGAATGAAATGTTGTTTCAGCATGCTCTGTTCATCTTCCACATTTCCACAGTTCTGAGTCCATTAAAGCTCTGAACCACACCATTCTTCTGACTGCCTTTGGCATGATGTTGAGTAATCACTCTGATATCAAGTTTCTGTCAGTTGTCCAATTTAGACAGTTCTTGTGCTTCAAAGACTTCATACCACCTCATTTTTACCTTGTTATCTGCAAGGAGAAGTTGATTTTCATGGAGATGCTGTTCCATCAACCATCAACAACAGTGGCTTCAAGGAAAGAATAACAATCAGTTAGTCTTCTTTTGGGGACTTTCTTTAACAGTGTGACTATGAAGCAACTCTCATTCAAGCCTGAACAGAAAGGCCTGATCAGGTTTCAAAACCCAAAAATAGTGTTTGGTTAACTTCACTTTGAAATACACTTCAGGAACTCATTTAAACTTCTGAGAGAGAACTCTGAAGAGCCTTTAGTGTTATATGCCTTGAGGTACAGATTAAATTTAACTAGGAGGTATTTCATTTTCTAATATTTGTTAACAGCCATATTCTTATTATTATTCAGTGGTCGAAAACAAATATTGTTTTCTCTTACCAAACTGTCATTGTGACACTCACATTATTAAGAACTATCCAAGCTCACCCAATAAGCAGTAAAACAAAGACCTTTTTGGGGTTGTTTTTGTTATTACTAAGTCTATCTAAGGTTTCATTTCTTTGAATTAAATCTAATTTTTGCTAGTATTACTCTCTCGTATTGTATAACCTTCCAGTAGTAGGTCAATGTTTTGATTCATCTTCAAGAAAGAAAGAAAAAAAAAAAAAAGTCCCTTTATTGTACTAATATTTCATACTCCCTTTACCTAAATGTCATGGATTTCTACTGCAATTCCATGTAATAAGCATCCCCATCACACAGCAACACAATGCCTCTCCTGTGTGTAAATCACAGATATTGCACCACACAGTCTGGAGGTATGCGAGTTTTGAGAGCCTCTCCACTGACTGCATCCAAAGAGTAAGTATAAATTACCTGCCTCTGAGAGATAAACTGATAAGTTAATTACGCCACTTTGTAGATTTCTGTTCAGTATCTGACTTAACTATTTAACAAAGTCTGTCAGTGACAAGTTTGTCAGCAAAAATAATGTTTTAATAAGAATTTTACTGGTCATTAAGGGTGCCATATTGACAGTGAAAGTGACTGAATTCAACTAATTATCCACAGCCCAGGTACAGCACAGATAGAAGAGGTACAAGATTTTTCTCCATGGTACCTACCAAGGTTCATTATAATGCCCATAGGTGGACTGTCTATAGAATTGGTCTAGTTTGTCAGCTCTTGATTACCAAAAGTGAGTAACATGTAGGAAGAATCACAAGTTAACAGTGAAGAAGACCGCTGGCTACAGAGGCAGAAAACTAGAAGGTAGCAACTTTCCAGGCAGCAGCAGAGTTGTTCCAAATAATCTTTCTCCCATTATGATTAAAGTGCAATTTCAGAAGTGGATTTTGTAACACATACTACACAAAACTGATTATGATTAGTGAGGGAAGCAGACTTGTTAGTTATCTCTGGGTTTCAAAGTATCAGGGACTCAAGCATAAGTCAAAGGCACTGCAAAAGAACACATACAGTACACTAGATTGAGGTCGTCCACTGACCAAGAATAAAAAAATGGAAGTGTCTTGATCAAGTATTAACAAGTGGGAGAAAAATAAACATTGAATACAGTAAGAGTTCCCCAAGGGTAATCTACAGAATAGAAAGAATAATGTCTAGCAAGGAAGAGGAGTTGCTAGAGACTGGTGTTTTAATTGACCAGCATTCCATCCCTCCTACAAACACCATAGCTCAGCATAGCTCAGAAAATAATCTTTGACTAAAACTGTTTATGTGTGAATAACAATAGTTTCTAAAGCCATGAGAGAAAGAGGATTGGAAGATGATCTAGGTTGAAAAAAGAAAAAACAAAAGTGAAAAGGAAGAGAAAATTTGTAATAACAAGATATGCAATATTAGTGAGTAATTTTAAGACTTGTGTGTTTTGAAATGGAAATTTATTTATTTATTTATTTAAAAGTCAATTAGATGGCATAGATAGCTCTGTCAGAACAGATAAGTAATGGCAGATCATTTAAACTGACATTAAGTAAGTCTTTTTTTGGATAATTCAGTAGAAGATTTAAAAGCCATCAAAGGTATCAGTATCCAGGTAATTATGCAAATAAGATCCGAGAAAACAGATTTATACTTTTTCTTGTGAGGAAATGGAAGCAATGGCAAAAGCAAATAGTCACAAACAAACATATAAAACCTACTTGTGGAGTAAATAAGATAATATGACTTTTATATGTACAAAAATATGAACTGTGTTGATATTTTAGAATCAAATGCAGGCACTGTATTTAGCAGGAATAAGATAAATAAATAACAGGAGACAACAGTTCTATGATCATATGGAGGAAAAAAATACTGAGAACTTTACTCTTCCATTTAGCTAGCAACTTCTGAATTCTATTTGTTTTCCCCAGACTGCCTGAATATAATAAACACAATCCAGTTTTCCTGAGAGCCAAAATCTGTTCCTCTTGACAGTATGCAACAGGGCATTTTAACACTTCAGATCAGAGGAAACCCTATTTATGGCATACACTGAAGAAAGACGTTGTATTTATTTATTATTTTATTCATTTCTCAAATGATGTGAAATGAATACAAACAAATCATTTAAAATATGAAAGAGATTTTAGCTGCTTCTTCAAATTTGGAAGGAAGCTTTCAGGAATATTAAATACTTCATAGAGACTGAAGAAAAGAACATTCAAAAACTTTTTGTTTGATTGTTTGTTTTTTCAGGGTGAGATTTTTATAACTTTAATTCATCAGGTTTTCTTTCTCAGATTCTCCTTCATCTGTTAGTTCTCAGCCCTGTGAAGCAGAGTACAAACAGAGTATATATTTGTGGACAAATTTATTTTATCAGTTTTATATTTGTGGACAAATTTATTTTATCAGTTTTATTTGGAATAACCTACCCTTATTCTTTATGAGAAGTTATTATTAGACTAATTATTTCATTGCTTGACTGGTACTTGATAGAGACAAAGATGTGCAGTCCTATAAGAATAGGCATGGAGATAGAGGTTTCTAATCAATCTCCAACTGTACTTACACTGTCTCTGACAGCTTTTCTTCTACCCCCTACTAAAGAGTGACTTTAATGTGCTCATTCACTGCAACTTTGTTTCAAAAGTAGCATTTCATAAAGCCTTATGAACTAGTACAAGAAGTCTGTCAGCACCACCCAGCCACTCACTCATTCTCCCCAGGTGGGATGAGGGAGAGAAACAGAAATGTAAAACTCTGAGACCTCATAGGTTGAGATGAAGGCAGGTTGCCAGGGAAAGCAAAAACCACAAATGCAAGTAAACCAAAACAAGGAATTCATTCATTGCTTCCCACCTGCAAGCAAGTGTTCAGCCACTTCCAGAAAAGCAGGACTCATCACACATAGTGATTTCTTGGGAAGATAAAACACCATCACTCTGAATGTAGCCCACTTCCTTCTTCTTTATTCCAGCTTTCTTGCTGAGCATGATACCATATGGTATGGGATATCCCTTTGGTCAGCCTAGGCCAGCTGTCCTGGTTCTATCCCCTCCTAGTTTCTTGTACTACCCCAGCCTCCTCGCTGGTTGGGCAGCACAAGAAGCTTAAAAGTCCTTGGTTATGTGTAAACTGCTCTGAAACAGATAAAACCATGGTGTGTTAACACCACTATTTTCATCAAATACCCAGAACACAGTATTGTGCAAGGCCCTACGAAGAGAACTACTTCTAGCCCACCCAAAACCACAATACACACTGATCTAAGAAAAAGTACCACTAGGTTACAGAGGCAATCACCAGTGACAGCCCTCTTGATAGTGTAATACAGTATACAGTCATAACATGTAATACAGTCATGCTAGCGCTATTTTGCACACCCTGTAAGCAAACTAGTGTAATCTCATGATCACTATTGTTGCAACTGAGAAGAAGAATTTGTCTGTAGTAAGAAAGATGCATGCAAGCATTCATTTCTGATCTGTATATCATATCAAATCTAAACCAGTGGTAAAGACTGCAAACAAACAACAACAAAAAAACAACGACAAAAGCCAAGCACCTAACCCTCTGCTTCCTGGTCATGCATTATTTCACAGGCTTTCTTTTTTTTTTTTTTTCTTTTGCTTCCCCCAAAGAGAGAAAAAAATGATTAACAATGAGACACATCAGAAAATTGTTTTTTCATGCTAGGAAAAATGGGTTTCTATCCTTTTAGTGACAATAGAAACATAAAATATTATCATGCTCAAAAACAAGTATGGACTTTTAACTGTCCTCAGCATTTTTGTGCAAGTCTAAATAGATATCAAATATGCTGGTTGTGTTTCAGGACCTCCAGAAAAATCATCTTGCAATTCTGGAATAAAAAGAAGCAGAAATAACTCCCATAATTTGTTACCTTTCCCTCTAAATATGTTACTGAATTTAACAACAACATCAACAACAACATAAATAATTTATTATACCAGAATTCTTCCTCTTATTGAATCACAGTGCTTAATACAAATGCTATTGACAAACAGAATATCCATTAGCTGTGATTACCTCTACCCTCACAGAGTTTTCAGAGCATTCCTCAAACCTGATGTTTTGATCTAAAATTCTCAGCATGTTTGGCAGAACGTTCACAACACAACTGTTTTTAGAATAAGTGTCTCTCTCTATTCCAGTTAATTGAAAACAATTCTCAATCACCCTCCTGTGTTCAAAGTATCTGGATTAAGATATAGTGGTGGTAAAGTATCAGGGTTTTAAAGACATATAAACAACATAGTTGTTTGAACAGTTGACAAATAAATTCAAGCTCCCCAGGATGCTCTTGTTTAGGATTTTCCCAATTAGGCATTTTATTTGATCTCTAGGTCTGGGCAAGCAACAATTCTCAAGAGCTGAAGAAGAGATTAATGGACCAGATACAATGGCTAATTCATCTCCAGGGTTTTTGTTCATTGCTTGTCTTTGCTAATTTAATAGCATTATATCCAAAGTCAAATAAATCAAAATGAGAATTAGGCTTAGTACGACTAGTTTTGGAAGAGAACTGATGTCTTGCCTTGCCAGATTGTAACAGATTTTTGTTTTAGTATTCTAAATACAAACTTTACAGTAGAGAATTTTTTTTTTTTCTTAAGGAATGCTGCCAAGAAAGGTTTGCAAGAAAATTGTTTATAAGAAAACAATAAGGAACTTGTCATTTTACATGTCAAACAGATATATTCTATCTAGAAAAAGAAAAGTAGGATCTAGGGGCCAAAAGATCATATATTCAAAAAATGTCTGGGGAGCTTTGACACCGGGAAAATATTTGAGAACAAGCCAATGCAATGTAGGGCACAGATAAAGGCAAAAACAGTTGGTTGTGTGCCTTTTTTTTTTTCTTTTTTTCCTTTTTTTTCTTTTTTTTTTCACTTTACTTTAATGACAGCACTTGAATCTGAAATTAAGCACAGCAGGTAGAAAGATACTGCAGGGATTTTAAAAGGTACCACACATCTGTATGCTAACAGGCTTTGGTTTTCACCCACAGAGATGTGGATCCCACAGTGTTTACTGTCACAAATGGGAATTGTATATTTCTTGCAAATACACTGTGTCCTGTTGACCCACTATTTAGAACAGATAAGTTCTATCTGTTAATAACATTTTTCTTTTTTTGTTTCTTTGTTTTTTTAATGCTTCTTCTATCAAAGACTATATTTTAGATAATTTATCTTCCAAGATATGGTATTTTTAATTTCTGTGTCTGCATCTGTCCAGACAGATATGATTTATTTACTTTGGAACAGCTCTTCAGCTGTAGAAATCATCTCTCATAACCCTACCAGTATCAGAGGATTTCAATAAATAAATAAATAAATATCGTATTGAAATAAGACAACATTTCTCTACTGACAAGATAAAAAACTGAGCCTTGGGCTGGGTGCCCACACAGCCATTCTCTCTCTCTCCCTTCTCAGCAGTACAAGAGGAGAAAACAAGATGAAAAAATTGTAGGTCAAGATAAGAATAGGAAGATCACATGCTGTACTATGGAGTCCTCTATGTGTTGCAGAAGAACTTCTGATCTAGTATCTGGAGCACCTCATCCCCCTCCTCCTTCACTGACCTTGGTGTCTATGTGTAAGGATGTTTCTCATTTTCTCAAACTTATCTCACAGCAAAGCAATTTTTACCCTTTATTAACCCTTTTTATTATCATTTATATTTATATATATTTATATTTTATATTTATATTTTATTGTTTTTTTTTATATATATATATATATTATTACCGTTTATTATGCTGTCTTTACTGGGTCTGGCTGGGATGTTAACTTTCCCTGCAGCAGCCCATACAGTGCTGAGCTCTGCACTTGTAGCTAGAACAGCAGTGGTATCACACCAGTGTTGTGTCTGCTGCTGAGAAGTGCTGGCACAGCATCAGGACTCTCTCTGACCCTCCTAGGGGGTGGGCAAAAAAAAGTGAGAAAGAAACATCTTAGGCGGCTGACCTAACCCAACCAAAGGGATATTCCATACCATATGATGTCACACTCAGCAACAAAAGGCGGAAAAAGGAAGAAGAGGGGAGGGGTGGTCTCTCATTGCAAAAACGTCTGTCCTCCTCCTGAACACCGGCTATGTGCATTGAGGCCCTGCTTCAAGGACATGGTCAAGCATCGCTCATTTGTGGGAAGTAGAGAGTAATTTCTTTCCTCTGTACTCCCACATAGCCTTTACTTGTTTTGTTTTGTCATTAACTTTTCCCCTTTCCTTTTTTCCCTTTAGTTCAATTGTTTAATTAATATTTCCTTAATATTTTTTTCCCCTTTGATTAAATTATCCTTATGTCAACCCATGAGTTGTTCTTTCCTTTATTTTTTCTCCTCCTCATCTGAGGAGGGGGAGTGAGAGAGTGGTTGTTGTGTTCAGCTGCCTAGCATGGTAAAACCACCACAGTCACAGAGAAAACACCAGCATTGTGGATGGGCTCAGACTTATTCAGCACTAGGTCCATTTTGGAGCCAGCTGGAACAGGCTCTGACTGACGTGGGGGCAACCTCCGACCTCTTCACAAAAGCCAAAGAAAAAGGTGTGCTATAACTGACTACAAATGAAATGTCCAAAATATCCATCCCACAGTAGTCTTCCCGGAATTCTACATGACCTGGTGAGACCAGGAAAAAAGCTATGGCCATTTTTGGAAGGAAGCTGAAAGGCTCATTTAGTGAGGAGAGCAACTACTGTCCTCTAGCCAACCCTGAGCAAACACCTGCAGACAGATGGCTTTCAGGTTTTCATTTTGGTGGGTAATTTGAAGAAGATTCTGTATGGTAATAATAGCCAGAATGGCTCCACTGCAAACAGTTTGGCTGTACCTCCTTTCCAAAAGAGGCTGCTTATATATTATTTTTAATTGTACGTCTGATATATTGTCTGATACATTTAGTTTACACTGAAACTTAGAGAGAGTGCCCTTGGATCACTGTGAATTATCTCGGGTATAATTTTCTTGTCCTCTGAAGTGAAGACAGTTCAACTCATAATAGTCATGCAGTCTCCTTTTGGAAGTAAGAAAGATACAACAAAAAAATGAGAACCAGTTGAAAGCATAAACTCTGAAACTTTTCTCAAATATTTTGTCACCAAGCACTGAGCATAAACAAATGTACTATATATAATGTGTTAAAAGTCTATTGGCATTTGTACAGGAAAAGTCTGTATAGTGGCTAAGCTTTGATGAAATATACCAGTCATTTCAAAGTCAAGCCAATAATATCTTTTATAGAACACTACATCATCATTTACACTAATCCTCTTCTATATATGCTTTTAAGGTAAAGACAAAGCCGGCTGTTAAATGTTGCTCTCTAGGATTTTAAAATTGTATCTATTTAATATAAACTGTTTGCATTGAAAGTAATAAAATATTTCTATATTTATTTGCATATTTCTGGATCAGATTCAAATGTTCAAAACTATAAATTTTAAATACTTGATTTTATCACAATTGCCTTTAGCAAAACAGGTTTTTACTATCTAAAAACACTTTTGAGGAATGTTGTTGAGTGTAATTTTTACTGAGTGTTGAAAAATAAATGTTTCCAGTATGATTCTTGTCAAAAAAAACAGCAACAATTTCCTTGATAAAAGCCTTAACTTCTTAGGTGATTTCTCAATCAAATAACAAGATAAGATCAAAAGTGTTTTTTTTTTTTTTCTTCTCTCTTTCTTTTTTTTTTTTTGTTGTTCATAATTATTTATTTATTTATTTATTTATTTATTTATTTAAGAGCCACATTTTACCACCCCTTGTCCATTACAAAATGTCACGGTTATATTTTGGAAAGCTTCCAAAATGTATTCAAATATTTCTGTAACTCCTAAAAATAAATAAATAAATAAATATGTTCCAAAGACATGAAATACAAGACATCAAAACCTTGTATGAGAAGAGCACTTACATATCCAGTTCTCATCATCAAGTTCAAAGCAATTGCCATAAACGGTTCCAAAGAGAAAATTTCAAAAACAAAAAATGAAAGAGAGAGAAAGAAGAAATAATCACAGAATCACAGAATTGAAGGGGATGGAAGGAAACTCAAGAGATCATCGGGTCCAACCCCCCTGCCAAAACAGGTTCCCTAGAGCAGGTTGCCCAGGTAGACATCCAGATGGGCTTTGAATATCTCCAGAGAAGGAGAGTCCACAGCCTCCCTGGGCAACCAGTTCCACTGCTTCATCACTCTTACTGTGCAGAAGAAACACTAATGAAACAGGCCCAAATACACTACAAGCCATCTCTTCCTTCAGGGGCTATAAACAAGCTACAGGTTCACGTCCAGTGCTCTGGTGTTTTCAGACACCAAACAGAACAGAGTAGAGGGCCATGATCATTTCTTGTCATGATCATTTCTTCCTGGAAATCTTTCGGGTCTCAGAGGATGTGGTTCACATGGGGCTGTAAATCCCATTGGGAATTATAAATCACTACCATTTAGGTGTCCATTGCATTTGGAAAGGAACAAGTGACAGAATACATTTTTCCTCTAATCTTCTTGAAGTGCTTGAAGAGATAGGAGTTACTGCTGAAGACAGTGGGCTTTTGTAGTGCTCTTCCCATTTGATAAGGTCTCTTCTGTCTTCATTTTCCAAATGGCCAATAGATATACACCTAAGGCTTTGCCAGTAGCATTACATGGATTTTTCTTCCTCTAATTTAGGGATGGTCATATAAAAGGTTGGTCAACCTTGAAAGTTGACAACTGGCCATTGGTTCAGATAATCCTCCAGTTATCTCCCACCTATTTTGCCACTGCCACCTCCTTTTCTGAGTTCTGTCACACTGCTGTTCACGAGAAAGTGCAAGTCCTAAACCCAACTTTACCCCCCAGCCCGTTCTTGTACACTCTAACAAGCCATTACATTGGCTTCAATGCAGTAAGTAAATCCTGCAGCACCCCAACACTTAAATCACTTTTTTTATATTTTTTTAAAAGTGCTTTGCTGAAACAGAGAGCACTATTAAGGCCATTGGCTCTTTATCACAGATATGACAAGTCAATGCTTACCATTTTGAGTGATATTGTAAACCTGTATTCCAGAAAGCTTTTAAACTTCTCAGTAGATCCATCTTCCATAATGTGCAGCTTCTCGGGTCTCCAGGGATGTTACTGGAATAGCAGATCAAAACCAGCATCTTAGATATACAACCCAGAGTCCATCTCAAGAAGTTTTATGGAAGATGAAATAGAAACATAATAGTCCTATAAACAAATAAGTAATATTTGGATAAAAAAACTTTTAAGAGTACAAAATAAAATATATATATATATATTCCTGTATTTTATATGGATATCAGTGTGATCCCACAAATAGAGTGGATTCAAACATATTTATAAAAATACTTTACAAGCCACATAATTATTATGATAACCAAGTATTTCAGAGGTGTTTATGACGATGTTTCCTTATTGCTTCATTTGCAGAGTTAAGGAGGAAGAAAATAAAACTATACTTCAACACAAAAAGACATAGGGTTCAACATAATATAACACAAGCTAGACTTGTATTGTAGCACAAATTATAACCCCTTCTGAAGTCCTGAGATGCTGTATTTAAACCATAGTGTTCCCTGCCGGCTGCTGTCGGCACAGCTTATGTTTTTGTTTACAACTTTGACTTCTCATACCACTGCGCTATAGCTCACATATTTCTCTGTGTGTTTAACTAGATGGATGGAACTAATCCAACAAAGGTGTCCTGGTTTGAGTTAGGATAGAGTTAATTTTCCTTCCAGTATCTGGTAGGGTTCTATGTTTTGGATTTGGGATGAGACTACTGTTGATAACACACTGATGTTTCACTTGTTGCAGAGCAGTGCTTACACTAAGCCAAGGACTTTTCAACTTCTCACTCTGTCCTGACAGTGGGCAGGCTGGGGGGGGACAGACCCAGGACAGCTGACCCACACTGGCCAAAGGGGTATTCCATACCATCTGACGTCATGCTAAGCAACATATAGGGGTGGCTAGCCAGGGTGGGGGGAGCAGCTGCTCGGGGATAGGCTGGGCATCAGTCAGTGGGTGGTGAGCAATTGCATTGTGCATCACTTGTTTTGTGCATATTATTATTATTATTATTTTATTTTCTGTCTTAATAAACTGTCTTTATCTCAACCCACAGGCTTCAGTTTTTCTGTTTCTCTCCCCCATCCCAGAGAGGGAGGGGGGAGGATGAGCGAATGGCTGTATGGTGTTTAGCTGCTGGCTGGGTTAAACCACAACAAAAGGAAAGTGTCAGAGTTATTGGAAGGAAATCTGGCATCTACACCAGATCTTTGTAAATACTCAGGAGCTGGGGGAAGCCACTGTATTTTGTCATACAGTTTTCCAGGAAGAACAGCATACTCAGGATGAATTCCTGACACTTATGATGTCCACAACACATTTCCAGATTTCACTGTGGCCTGTCTCCTCATCTCCAAAAACTTGGCTGTGGGTCTTGAAGTAAGAACACAACCAGAGCAGAGCTTTGAAAAACTAGTCTTTTACTGTTTTACATTAATTTTTCAAAGTCATGAGAGAGACAGTAAAA
Source organism: Oxyura jamaicensis (assembly GCF_011077185.1). Lineage (NCBI taxonomy): Eukaryota > Metazoa > Chordata > Aves > Anseriformes > Anatidae > Oxyura > Oxyura jamaicensis. The sequence continues at coordinate 38,580,431 of NC_048926.1, forward strand.
GGTTCAATGCCACAAATCATATGAATATCCGATTTATCTTAAGCACCAGTTTTAAATAATCTACTTTTTATCTTGTTTGTCAACAGTGTGTTTGATGCCGAAAAAGATTTACAGGAAGTGTAAACATTATCAGATACCTACTGTTCCACTGTAGTACCTCAGGGGGGATTCTAAACCGGCCAGCTTAGATCTCTGTACTTCAAAGAATTTCCCCTGAAACTATGTTTACAGCATAAGCAGAAAAATAAGGTCCCTTTCGCCTTTTGTACTACCATTAACCACATTAAAGCACAACACTCCACTAAATAATTCCTCCACAGCATACACACAGACTTCACCACCATCTAAAATGGGTCAATTGCTTTCATTTTAGCATGCCAATTTACCACTACAGAGGCCTGATACTGGGAGAGACAAGAATGTTTTACAATAATTTCTGCCCCATCTCCTACTGCTCACCTACGTTTTTTTACAGCTTCCCAGAACTTTATCCTAAGATACAGTGACCCCTATAACGCATTTAAAATTACATAAAAATAAAAATTTGAAAAACTTCCTCTCCTGTCCTTATGTGTTGGATATGATATTTTATTGACCATGTATTTCGTTTGATTTGTGCTTTATTTGTTTAATTGTACTGAAGGCTATGACTGGATTAAAAATAAGTGGTAGAAAATGGTAAAAGAAAAAAAAAAAGCTAGTTAGAATAATGACTTTTAATATGCCTATATTACAAACAAAATAAAAAGAAATGTACATGGACACACTGGAACAAATAGAATAATCTGAAAGTTATCCTGCAATGTATCTTTTTCTCTGTGTGGACTTCTGTGATGGTTTCACTCGGGTGAGTAACCGAGCTCCACCACAACCGCTCTCTCACTCCCCCTCCTCAAAGAGGAACAGGGAGAAAATACGATGAAAGGGGCTCAAGGGTTGAGATAAGGACGAGGAGATCGCGCAGTAATTATTGTGATGGGCAAAACAGACTCAGCATAGGGAGATAGTAAGATTTATTGCCTATTACGAACGAGCTAGAGAAGTGAGAAACAAAGGAAAGAAACCAAAAGCACCTTCCCCCCCATCCACCCTCTTCCACCTCCTCCCCCCGAGCGGCGCAGGGGAACGGGGGAATGGGGGCTATGGTCAGTCTATAGAAATTCTTCTCTGCCGCTCCTTCTTGGTCACTCTCGTCCCCTGTGCTGTGGGGTCCCACCCAGGGGATGCAGTCCTTGCTGAACTGATCCTGCGTGGGCTGCCCACAGGCAGCAGCTCTTCAAGAACTGCTCCAGATATGGGTCCGTACCACGGGGTGCATCCCTCGGGAGCAAACTGCTCCAACCTGGGTCCCCCACGGGCAGCAGCTCCTGCCAGGTCACCTGCTCCTGCGTGGTCTCCTCTCCACGGGCTGCAGGTCCGGCCCGGAATCTGCTCCGGCAGGGGTCTTCCACAGGCCGCAGTCTCCATCGGTGCAGGGCCACCTGCTCCACTGTGGTCTCCTCCACGGGCTGCAGCGTGGAACCCTGCTCCACCGTGGTACTCCATGGGCTGCAGGGGGACATCCTGCTTCACCATGGTCCTCACCACAGGCCGCAGGGGACTTCTGCTCCGGCGCCTGGAGCATCTCTCCCCCTCCTTCTTCACTGACCTTGGCGCCTGCAAGGCTGTTCCTCACTCCTCTCACTCTCCCAGCTGCTGTGTGGCGCAGCGTTTTTTTCCCTGTCTTAAATCTGCTCTCACAGAGGCGCAAACAACATCACTTACTGGCTCAGCTCTGGTCAGCAGTGGGGCCCTTACCAAACATGGGGCAGCTTCTAGATCCTTCTCACAGAAGCCACCCCTATGGCCCCCTGCTACCAAAACCTTGTCACATAAACCCACTACAACTTCTTTTCTCATTTAGTCTTAATCAAACAGTCACATGTTCTTTATAAAATATCATCCACAAGCAATTACATTGCAGTCACATGTAAGATTAAGTCAACCTCATGTGCTCTAAAAGCTTTAAAGATAAAATTATATCTGTGTCTATGGATACATATATGTTCACATATCTTGGGTATGCAAACTCTCTAAAATCCAATTAAAATTGTAGCAGTGTTTTTATAGGTTGACTGACTGGCTCCAGAACCCCACCCATTCTCTCTCTTTCATTCCTCCTTAACAGGAAAGGAGGAGAAAAAAGATGGACAGCGTCATAGAATCAAAGAATCATAGACTATACAAGCTGTAAGGGATCCACAAGGATCATCAAGTTCAACTCCTTGGTCCACAAATGACCACCCAAAATCAGATCATGTGTCAGAACTTTCTTGAAATGCTTCTTGAGCTCTCAGACTTGATATCATGACCACTTTCATAGGGAGCCTGTTCCAGTGCCCAACCACCCTCTCAGTAAAGAACTTTTTTTGTGATATCCAGCCTGAACCTTCCCTGTCACAGCTTCAATCTGTTCCTTCAGGTCCTATTGCTGGTCACCAGAGAGAAGAGATGCATGCCTGCCCCTCCACTCCCCCTCGTCAGGAAGCTGTAGACTGCAATGAGGTCTCCCCTCAGTCTCCTCTTCCCCAGGCTGAAAAATCCAAGTGACTTCAGCCATCCCTCATATGTCCTCCCTTCTAGACCCTTTACCATCTTCGTAGCCCTCCTTTGGACACTCTCTAGCAGTTTTGTCTTTCTTATACTGTGGCGAGCAAAACTGCACCTGGTACTCAAGGTGAGGCTGAACCAGCAGAGAGCAGAGCAGGAGAATCACTTTCCTTGACTGGCCAGCAGTGCTTTACTTGATGCATCCCAAGGACATGTTTGGCCCTCATGGCTGCCAAGGCACACTGGTGGCTACTGTTCAGCTTACTATCAATCAAAATCCCCCAGGTGCCTTTATGTGGGGCTGATCTCCAGCCTCTCATACCCCACTCTGCACATATAACCAGGGTTGCCCCTTCCGAGGAGCAGAATCCAGCACATGATATGAGATTTGGTAGGCGAGTATTTTAGTAAGAAAATCAAAAGGCATACATGGCAGCAAAACAAAAAGGGGAAATTTATTCACTAATTCCCATTGGCAGGCAGATATCCAGCCACTTCCTGGAAATCATAGAATCATTAAGGTTGGAAAAGACCTTCAAGATCATCTGGTCGAACCAGCCCCCTACCACCAGTATTATACACTAAACCATGTTTTTCCTCAAATACCCCCAGGGCTGGTGACTCCACCACTTCCCTTGGAAACCCATTCCAATGCCTGACCACTCTTTCTGAGAAGAAATGTCTCCTAATTTCCAAACTAAACCTCTCCTGGAGGTTTATCAACATAAGACCATTCACTCTAGTCCCATCACTAGTTTTCTATGAGAAGAGGCTGATCCACAGCTCTTCACACATTCCTTTCAGGTAGTTCTAGTTCTAGTTCTAGCAATAATGTCTCCCCTATGCCTCCTCTTTTCCAGACTAAACAACCCCAGTTCCCTCAGCCACTCCTCATAGGACTTGTGCTCCAGGCCCTTCATCGGCTTCATAGCCGTTCTCTGGATATATTCCATGGCCTTGATGTCCTTCTTGTAGTGAGAGGCCCAAAGCTGAACACAGTAGTCGAGGTGTGGCCTCACCAGAGCAGAGTACAGGGGAACAATCACCTCCCTGGTCCTGCTGGCTACTCTATCCCTGATACAAGCTAGGATGCCATTGACCTTCCCGGCCACTTGGGCACACTGCCTGCTCATGTTCTTGTGAGCATGTATCAACACCCCCACAAATCCTCTTCACCTGTACAGCTTTCCAGCCACTTTGCCCCAAGCCTGTAGCGCTGCATGGGGTTGTTGTGGCCAAAGTTCCGATACCTGAGGAGGTTGAGTTTGTGTTGAGCTTTAGCCTTCCTGATTTTTTCTCTGTATGTGCTGGCATCTTCCTTGCACTCTCCCCGAGTTGCCTGTCCCTTTTTCCACCAGACATAAACTCTCTTTTTCTCACATAGACTCAGCAAAACTTCCCTGTTCTGCCATGCCAGTCTTCTTCCCCGCCAGCTCACCTTACAGCACACAGGGACAGCTTGCTCCTGAGCCTTTAAGATTTCCTTCTTGAGGAGCACCCAGCCTTCCTGGACCCTTCTGCCCTTCAGGACTGGCTCCCTACCAGTGTCCTGAAGAGTTCAAAGTCTGCCTTCTGGATGTCCAAGGTAGCTGTTTTACTGATCCCCCCCCACTGACTTCATCAAGAATAGAGAACTCTACCATTTAGAGGTCATTAGGCCCAAAGCAACTACCAAACACCACGACTCTCACCAGTCCTTCTCTTTTCATGAACAGGTCTAGTGGGGCACCCCTTCTGGTAGGCTCACTAACCCGCTGAGTCAGGAACCTCCTAGACTGCTTCCTCAGGGCTTTATTGTATTTCCAGCATGTGATTGGGAAGTTAAAGTCCTCCATGAGAACAAGCACTGGTGATTGTGCGACTTCTGCCAGCTGCTTGTAGAACACCTCATCTGTGTCTTCATCTTGGTGGTCTACAACCAGGGAAGCAGAGACTGAGTATGCATCAGCTATACCCAAAACATTGGTGTATTATCAACACTGTTCTAACCTCAATTGCAAATCACAGAGATACACTCCATCTCAGCCAGACCCAGTACACTGTTGAACAGTATCATAAATTAAGTTTTCTATTAGCAATGATTTGGAGACTGATCCTCCTCATCTACTTATAAAAATCCAAAATTATTCAACTGACATAAATTAAGTTATACCTCACTGTGTGCTACTAAGGTAAGTTACGAGAGCATAAAGTAACTCACACAGACAGTTTTATAGAAGCCTGATACTACCTTGCAAACATCTATAAACACAGGAGACAAGCTTAAAAAGTCTTTTTTTTTTTTTTTTTTTTTTAATTTAGTTTTATTCACAACATTATAAAAAAGAAACTCAGGTCAAAAAGCAGATCTCAACAGCATTCAGAAATTTCCCTTGCTGTTTCCATTCTTGCACAGCTATTTTCCCACATGTAAATGTAAACATAATTTTAATAACCCATTTGTTTTTACAGTGTTCAAAGTCTTTGTAAAATGTATTTAACTTTAAAGTAAAATGTATTTAACTTTAAAGGAACAATAAACTTTGAAGAACTCAATAAATTATTATTTTTTATTTATATGACTTGATCCAACTTTACAGGTAATTTCAATTGAGGTACAAAGAAAAATATCCGTTGAATTTATTTGGTTTTCTTGTATTGTTACAAGCTCAAAATATAACGAGCCTCTCTTAAAGAATGTATATGAAAAACTCTGTTTTTAAAGATGAAATCTGGGCAAATCTCTAATTTTTATTTATTTATTTATTTATTTTCAGTTTGAACTGTGTTATTATTTAAAAGTTGGTTTCTACTCTTGTAGATTAAAAGGGAACTAAAATGTGAATCAATTTTATTTTTATTTTGTGTGTGTGTGTGTGTGTGGTTTGGTTTGGTTTGGTTTAGTTTGTTTGTTTTGTTTCAAGCAACATTAAACATAGCATAGGCATATAACATCATTCATGTATGGCAGTTAACAGAACTTGAATGTTTCCCTCTGTCTTTTCTGTGGATTTTTAAAAATACGAATTCTTATGCAGGTCACTGTAAATAAATAGATAGATAGATAGATAGATAGATAGATAGATAGATAGATAGATAGATAATCTAATAAATTTCATGACAGTCTTCTACAGGAAATGACTGGGTATCTCCCTGTGTCCCTGTGTCATTTTCTTGGTTTATTCATTCATATAGATCTAATCCAATCTAATCTAATCTAATCTAATATAATCTAATCTAATCTAATCTAATCTAATCTACTACTTGTAGTCATTAAATTTATCTGTTCAATTTTTTTTAGGAGATTCTAATTTTAAAATGATATTTTAAACCATCACAAAAAAAAAAAAGTATCTTTCAAGTATATTATATTTCATCATCAAGCAAGCCTTTACATTTAAAATGTTTTTGTTTGTTAGTTTGTTTGTTTGTTTTCCAGACATCTTCTGGTAATAATATGCAAATTTTTAGACAAAACCACGGAAGTTCTACTGCAGCAATTTCTTAAACACACTTAATTCTCCACCTTAATTCAGAACATAGTTGTGTTCTTTTGGTTTTGTTTTTGTTGCTGTTGCTGCTGTTTTTGTTTTTGCTTTTGTTTTTGAGGGGGGTGATTCTTCGTTTGGTGGGTTTGTTAGTTGGTTGTGTGTGTGTTTAATAGAACTTTGATTTCCATTCAAGATGCATGTTTCATAATCTGAAGTTACATATTAATCAAACTATAAATATGAATAATAGTGTATTATATCTGTGATTTAAGTCACAAGGTTTCACTCAGATTAATTAATGTGAAGACAGCATGCTATTATTGTCGGAGGAGAAGAAAATCCTTTCTGGAGAACAGAGAATTATTTAGTTTTGGTGATTAGGGGGTCATGTCATGTTTCACTCTTGGTGATTTGGGGGTCAAGCCATGTTTCACCTTTGGTGATATTAATGGAATGTCACATGCCACAGCTTGGGATCTGTTGTCCCACAGCATCCAAATTAATGATCATGAAAAACATATTGCACTTGGAATATTTGCACTTACAAATTTGTAATTGAAGTTCACACAAATGAGGTAAGCAGACAGGGGTTAACATCTTGACCTCATCCATTTACCTGTGCCCTCATATCAGAGATGGTCTTTTCAACCACTTCACAGCTACAAGCTGCCACTAATTTTTAATGAAACAATGACATTTTACCAATTTCAATATCACCTGGTAACTGCCTCCTGTTGATAGTAGTACTGTGTTTTAATGAACTAATAAATAGCTTATCTACCATTCTTGGCAAGAAACCCTAGCTACTGAGGCAGAGCACTAGCTCTCCCAGTGTTACTTGGACTAATTGACTCCTTGGATGAAGTTAAATCACACTATCCCCAGTGGGATATGTGTTTGCCAGTAATCAATAGCTCAACAAGATCCACATGGCAGGTAATTAAGTGGAAAGTAATTAATACCCATCAAATGTTTTATTAACCGTTTGCCATTCTTTCACTCAAAAGTCCCAGTGTACCATAAACAAGGCTGTGAAGAAAGAACTAAATGTAATTTATGTTTTCTGACACAAAACTGTATTATTTCTAAATTCTTCACCTGCCTATGTGCCATTTCAATATAGCATCTCACACTCAAATATTTTTTCATCTTCTATTCTACCCCAGGAAGATTCTCAGATGGCACAGTTCTGCAGATTTGACTGTAGCCTTAAATATATATATATGGTGTTTCAGTCCAAAAATAAAGGAATTAGATTGGTTGTCACCAACAATGTCAGTATTCCTCTTATTAGCAATGTTTTAGAACAATACAAGTGAGGCAAAATTTGCAAGGAAATATAAAATCATTCAAGTCAATAAATAAAAATAGTTAAGCTTTTTTGAGAATAAATTTACAAACAGTTATTCCTAAATATATCAGCTGACCAAAGAAAAAAATATTCTTTAATCCACTAAAATTTACTATGTGTTATTTCTTTTTTGAGACTTGAATACACTACTATGGTAGTTAGCAGGAAGCTCAGTACTACTCAGCTGCTCACTCACTCTCCCCAGGTGGGATGGGGGAGAGAATCAGAAAGGTGAAAGTGTGAGAGCTCATGGGTTGAGGTGAGCACAGTTTACTAGGAAAAGCAAAAGCCTCACACACAGGCTAAGCCTGACAAGGAGTCCATTTACTACTTTCCATTGGTAGGTAAGTGTTCAGTCACTTTCAGGAAAGCAGGGCTCATCACACTTAATGCTTTCTTGGGAAGAGACATACAATCAATTCAGACATCTCCTTTCCTCCTTTACATCAACTTTTATTGTTGAGAATGATACCATATGGTATGGGATATCCCTTTGGTCAGCCTAAGCCATCTGTCCTGGTTCTACCCCTCCCAGTTTCTTGTACTACCCCAGCCTATTCGCTGGTGGGGCAGCACAAGAAGCTGAAAAGTCCTTGGTTATGTGTAAACTCTGCTCTGAAACAGCTAAGAACATGGTGTGTTAACACCACTATTTTCATCAAACATACAAAACACTACCTTGTGTGAGCATCTACAAATAACATTAACTCTATCCCAGCCAGAACCATCACAATTACACTCCTACAGACTGCATGTAAAAGGATGGGTAGTATAAAGTCCTATTTGGGCTAAGATAAGGAAGGAATAAGGTAATCTACGGACCTAGGCCAACCCAAGACAGCATCTAGGTTGTCTCTTGGTTTTGAATCCTATCAATCCTATCCAAAATGCTGCTTTGATGCAAGAATCTGAGCTCCAGCCTCAGTCAGAGAAGGTATTTCAATTCCTATGAGATAGTTCTTAACTTCAGTTTATTTTCCAGAGATGCAAGAAATCAGTTTCAAAGCCCCATCCTCAGTATTGTCTGTTTTTGTCAGGCCTAAATATCTTCCCTATAGCTGGGGAATCTAATCTAAGAATTTTTAAATACAGTGTTCATATTAAAACCTCTACTCCTACACACTCCAAAATGCAAAATGCAAAATGCAAAATGAAAAAAAAAAAAAAAAAAAAAAAAAAAAAAAGAAAGTGAAATCAGGAAAGCTGAAAACAAAATTAATTCATTTTCAGTTCTCTGGTTCAGAGGGACAGTATCACTGCTGGACAGTTATAATAGATCCAGTGGATTAATCTTGTGATTTTAATGAATGAACTTACATTCCTACAAAGAATTTAGAACCACGATATTATGACAGAAAACCGTTTTGGCCTGTAAAAGCATGATTCAGAAGAGTGTTGCCAGCAATTCAAGGAAGGTGATCCTCCCCTTCTACTCAGCCCTGGTGAGCTACATGTAGAATTTTCTGTCCAGTTCTGGGCTCCCTAGTACAAGAGGGACATGAAGCTACTGGATCGGATTCACAGGAGGGCTATGAAGATGAGGGGACTAGAGCACCTGTTGTACAAGAACAGGCTTAGAGAACTGGGCCAGTTTAGCCTGGAAAAGAGAAGACTGAGGGGACACTTCATTAACGTGTATAAATATCTGAGAAGAAGCTGTCGAGAGGATGGAGCTGGTCTCTTTTCATTTGTTCCCAGAGAGAGGACGAGAGGCAATGGGCACAAACTGAAGCACAACAGGTTTCAGCTGAATATGAGGGGTTGCTCCTTTACTGAGAGGGTGACAGAGCACTGGAACAGGTTGCCCAGAGAGGTTGTGGAGTCTCCTTCACTGGAGATATTCAAAACCTGCCTAGATGCCATCCTGCACAATGTGCTTTAGGTGATCCTGCTCAGGGAAGTTGGACAAGGTGATCTTCAGAGGTCCCTTCCAAGCCCTTCAATTCTGTGTCTCTGTGATTATGTTTTAGAAAAGTTTCTAAGTGAATTCTCACATTGCGCAACTGTTTGCAAAACTTGAATTAGCCCACAGAAGGGAGAGTTTTCTTTCATCATGGGGGGCCTCCCTTTATTTGCTTTATCAGCTTTTCTGGGTTCTTCAAACAGCTGCGGAAGCTGGAGCCACCAGCCATTCTGTATGTTGTTCTGTCCTGGTTTTGGCTAGGATAGAGTTAATTTTCCTTCCAGTATCTGGTAGGGTGCTGTGTTTTTGATTTAGGATGAGAATAATGTTGATATCACACTGATGTTTCACTTGTTGCAGAGCAGTGCTTACACTATGCCAAGGACTTTTCAGCTTCTCACTCTGTCCTGACAGAGGGCAGGCTGGGGGTGTAGCAGGAGCTGGGAGGGGACAGACCCAGGACAGCTGACCCACACTGGCCAAAGGGGTATTCCATACCATCTGACGGCATGCTGAACAGTATATAGGGGTGGCTAGCCGGGGTGGGGGGACTGGCTGCTCAGGGATAGGCTGGGCATGGGTCAGCGGGTGGTGAGCAATTGCATTGTGCATCACTTGTTTGTACACATTATTATTAGTAGTAGTATTATAATTTTTTTATTTTTATTATCCTTTCTTTTCCACCCTAATAAACTGTGTCTATCTCAACCCACAAGCTTTCCTTTAAACTTTTTTTTCCCTTCAGTTCTCTCCTCCATCCCATGGAGTAAGGGGAGGAGTTTGAGCAGTGTGGTGTTTAGCTTCCAGACAGGTTAAACCACTACATGTTCATCTGATCTTTTTTTCAGAACATTTATCTGAATGTTATTCTTGGTGCAGAAAGTGGCCTGTCACAAATTATCAGTAAGTGGTCTCATCTACAGGTATACTTGATATTTGGCATTTCTGGAGACTTAATAAGATCAATTCTTCTGTGTTCTGTTTTTTTAGTGGTGCATCCCATACCAAATACATCTTCTAAGATTCACTCCTGAAATCATGCTGACTATTCAGTTCATAATGCAGCTCTGACTCAAGAGTTGTGATGGAAGTATGTTTCCTCCCTCAAAATATTTCCCAAAGTGTAAATGTTTGGAAACGTATAAGAAAACACACTGCTGAGCATGTCAGTGGATATTGCCATTGCCTTTTATCAAGGCACAAAGAACAATTCCTCCTGGACAGTGCCTCCTATTTCTTATGAAAGTTAATAAGGTTAGGAAGTTATATTTTCCTTGGCCTTGGTCAGGTGTGCTGCTGAAGTTTATTCTTCTGCATATAAGTATTTTTCCACATCTGCCTTTCCTAAAATTCCTTTTCACCTTTCCCATCAACTTAAAATACTAAGAGATTAAAATCTTTTTCTCCTCCTGCTTTGGAATATAGATACTATTTATCAGATGCGTTAGGACAGGGCAGATTTCTCTCTAGATAAACCAGCTTTCTGTGGTGAGAGACAGTTTCCAGACTGGGTAGACCTTAGTGTCTGGAGAGAAAGTTACCTCCGTATAATATTTTACCTGTAGCCTGGCCAGCAGGCCCCTCAGTAATGCAGTAAAAAAAGGGTAAAAATAGCAAATGAAGGCAAAGAACAGCTTGTGGCTTTAGTGATAAATAGATTTATCTACTCTATAGGTAGAGTCCCTAAATGAAAACAGAGAGACTCCCAAATTGCCTGATGATTTATTACATATTAAATTATCTGCTTGTCCCAAAACCATAATTTTGGCACCAGTTTATTCTGGATAAGCTCATTATTTGCCAAAAGGAATCTTACACAAACTTTTTCTGTGTTCTGATGATTGATATGAAGAAGACAGGCACCAAATTAGCAGACAGTTTTTGATATGCTTGCTGGGGTGATACTTCCTATGATTATTTTCCAAACGTTCTAACATATCTAAATAAAGTTGCATTTTGTGTTACTGCACAAGCAAAACTTCCCATCAAAATCTGTGGGACTAAGAATAGATGCTAAGTGAGAGGAATAGTGTTTTCTAATATAACAAGATTTCAAAACTATGAAAAATAATCATGGCAGAAAATAGTAGAAATTCACCTTATTTTTTCTACTATAAAATGTAATACATGAGACAGGTGAAACACGATATGTATAGTTATGTATCTATACCCATTTTAATCCTGTTTTGATGTGTATTATATTCCTGCTTCATGAATGTCCTAGTACTGTCAAATATACACAGCAGGATTAGGTGGATTTATAGATTATTTCACTACTGTGAACATTTCAGTTTTCTTATAATCTCTGGATCTTGCTATAACTAGTACAATGCATTCAGCTGGACAAAAAAATCTGCTCTGATACATACACACAGAGTTCCCATTTATTTCTGTGCTGCTGACTTCAATGCTCCTATTGAATGTATGTATTGGAGGGCAAAAGACAGCTATTTATAGTGTAACCTTCCTAGACAAAATGAGCAGGCTGGGTGTCCTTTATCCTCCTATCTACAGTATCCCTAGCACTTTCTGAAACGTCTTTTATCATTTAATCTAATTCATTACAAATGAGCTACACCAGCAGATATTCTTAAATGAACAAGTGCAACAAAAGAAAAATGGAAAATAATCTACCAGTTGGTTAGTTTTGAAATACATTGAAAATGACAAGCTTTTCCTTTCTTGTGTCTGAGTAAAGTATCTGCAAATACTCTTAATTTCTAAAAATAATATTTTATTATCTACCAGAGATCTCCTAGGATTTCTCTTTTTTTTTTTTTTCAGAAGAATTATAAGTGTTTGACAAAAAGTTCAGTTTTCTCAATTTTGTAAAATAGTGAAATGGGAAAAAAAAATCAAAACAGGCAACTTTATTCTTGTATATTCTTTTATTTTTAGAGAGCAATGTAGTCATGCGGTCTGCTGTCTTATAATGTCTTTCCATTGTATTTGGATATTTTAAAAATTACAGAAAATCAAGAATAGTTTTTTTTTATTATTTTTTAAAATGATAAAGATAAAAAAGAGAAAGGAAGGATGATTCTTTTTCTGAAGGAAAAAAAAAAAAAAGGAAAGAAAGAAAACTACTTTTAAAACATTGAGAAATTTATGCAATATGGTCTGAGTTTCAACATGAAAAATAAAATCCTTTCTCTACTAGTGTGTGAAACTGTTTTGTTCCCCTTTGTTTTCTAGCCAAGAGGATCCTACACTTTACATTTCAAAATTAGAAAGGATTCATGGCAAAATTGCTGGTATCTTTTTTGCTGTCTTGGTTTTTCAGACAAAGCATGAGTTTGAACTAGGCTCAGATGCTCTCTTTCCCCACTTGAGGAAATTGGAACAAACAAGTTCAGTTTCAGTGCAGGAGTGTAGGGGTGCAGAAAAAGGTAAATATAGATAACCTCAAAACAAAACCAAAATCCAGTTTAGCTTAACTGTATTTTTCAACCTGACACAGATTTATTTTCTTAGCCAAATAATACCTTCCCTATCTTCCCCGTAACTGTTCTCCTGATAATGTTTTAGTCTGCAATTCTATCACCTTATGAGAATAAAAAAGATTCTGGTTAAGGATTTACACATAAACTTTGAAAAATACTATTTTGAATACTTCTGAGAAATGGTACCATCAGAAACCACATAAAACACTTTTATCTGATTTCAAGGTCAAACATTTTTCTGTATTGGGGAACTTGACAAATTAAACTCTGGACTGTAGTGCTAGGACTCTCCTAAGCAGAGCCATGCTTATACAGAACAGTAAAGCCATGTTTAAACAGCCCTGCAGAGACTACATATTTGGGTGTGCTTTCTGTATCTGCACAGTAAATGAAGGGTTATTGTCAAGTGGAATAGCCAAGAAAATCATAATCATGCCTTTAATATGATAAATAGTCAGTGGGTAGATATAAAGCAGGTACATGGGAAACCAAAGAAATGTAAAATCAGCGCCCTCCCTCCCGCCCCCCCCCCCCCAGCCAGCAAAAAAAACAAAATACAAGAACAGGAGTAGAACTACTCAGAAACACAAATAATGTGAAAGAAGATTCTTTCTAAAAGGCTGCAGTCATGGTCAATGTGTTCATTTCAAATATGTCTGAGTCCTGCATAAATCCTGTAGTGCATGTAAGACATCAAATATTTAAGGACTGACCCTTCTACAAAATTCTTACCAAGGTCAAAATCACTTCTATGCAGACAGCCCAAGACCTCGTCTTCTCAGAACTATGTTGACAATAACAGCTATTCTAGCTGCTTAAAACAGCAGTTGTGCTGCCACTGGTGAAGCACAGACTCTTCAAGACACCCTTATACTCTTTTATATTGCAGTAAAAATATCTTCATTTAACCTGCCTTAGGATTCCAAACAAGTATGTTTACATGACAAATGTATATTTTCCAACACATTAAACAGAAATTTATGTAAAAAGGATTTTAAATCCAGAAACTCTCATTTGAAAACCTAAGAAATAAATAAAAATAATAATCGTATAAATAACATAAATGATATACATATAACACATTACAGAAAATGTTTGTTATGTGATACGATGTGATGTGATGTTATGTATCACAACTTCACTGAATAAAAAATAATAATAATAATAAAAAAAATCTGCCCAGTGACAAGGTTAATATCTTTGTCTTACTAATGTTTAACATACTAAAGTAAATTTTTGGTAGAAGCCTGGCACTTCAAATAAGTTAAATGAAAATTATTAGTTGAAAATTGTGTACTTGAAGTCTCTCTCCTACTTGGCTTTAAATGTAAAAGAAAGTTTTCTGTATAAATGACCTGTACTTTCACAGTGAACGTATTTTGTTTTGATTATTTGTGTTTCCACAGCTACATTTCTAAGTAAGAAAAATCCAACCTGAAGCAACACACTCACATGAAAGTTATTCAAGTTTTAAATTGTTTCATCTAATAGGAAAGCCCTGTGAGGGGGTCATCTGTTGACAAATAAGTAAATCAAATGGGCTGGATCTGCATTCAAATTTGCTTTTAGAAGCATGAAACAAGAAACTTAGCAAATGAATAGGAAATTCAATCTTAGGTAGTGGGGAAGTAAAAGTGAATGCACAGGTTTCAGGTAAACATTATTATGCATGTGAAACTGGACAGTAGGAATTCATACCATCTCAAGCAAGATTAAACAGTCCTCTATATGTTGTACTTTTTCACACTTTAAGAGAGAAAAATACATTTTCTCTCTGCAGCGAAAACAGAAAATATTGAGTGGATTTACAAATAAAACATGTAAGTAACCTTTTTGGTGACAAAAAAAATAAAATAATAATAATAAGCAAGGTCAGTTTGATAGTAAATATCAGGTTTAGTTTCAAACACATTGAAAACGAAGGGGGTTTGGCTGAAAGAGGGGTATCACCTCTTCAAACATTAAAACAGAATGTATCTCAGAGTGCAGACATGGAGACATGTCATCATTACCAACATCTCAGTGTGTTAAACTACTACTTTGTGTCTGCATTTGTCCTTTCAGTCAACAATAATCGCTAATAGAATCAAAGTCTCACCAGTGAAACGTAATCCCCATCTGGCAGATATCTGGTATTTTTAAACATTGTCCTTTACAAAGTCTTTACAAAGCCAAAAATGAAAATTGTAAGCTAACAAGATATACATTTAAAAGATGACAAATGATTGGGTTTAAAATCTGCAGGATAACTGAAACCATTGCTTCAAGTGGTAGCAAAAGTAGAGCATACAAGTCAAGGAAAAGGATTCTTCCTAACTATTTTGCAACTGGGAGATCATGTTGGGAGAGCTTATCAAGTTTGTGACTCCCCAGTTTAAGAATGATACAGACATACTGGAACGAGAATAGCAGAAGCCACTAAAATGCAAAGAGGGGCTGAGTTTGCGCAACATCAGGAAAACGTAGGCTGAGATGATAACTTACTGATGTCTGTAGATACTTAAGAGAACAAGAGGAGAATAAAGAAAGAAGCTTTGTTAAAAAAAATCTAGCTGGATCCCAGGAAAATCTTTTTGATTATAAGCATGGACAAATAGTGGAAGAGATTGCTCAGAGAGGGTGTGAAATCACCTTCCTTGGTGATATTCAAAACTCAGTTGGACAAAGCCATGAGCGAAATACACTAACTGGATTTCTCTTGAGCAAGGGTTGTACCAGGTTGTACCAAGTTCATGACCACTCTGAATTATTCCATGATTCTAAATGTTTTTATTCACTTCCAGTAGAAAGACAGCATCCATTTTTTTTTTCCCTTAGAATAACTGCTAATGGTCAGGTCTTTTTATTGATTTGAGGGTGGCTTAATGACTATGGGGGATGAAAAGCATCATGGAACAGAATGTTAGACAGATGTCATTTGTGGCACAGTGACCACATGGACACCAGGTTTCTTTTAGGATCAGTAACTGCTACTTCTTTATTGATGACATAACTTCATTATCTCTCTTACTGAGGGCCTAGTTTCATCTCTCATATTGAGGGCACAGTTTCATTCTCCCCATCTTGAGGACAGGCTCTCTGCTTATACTATTTGCCCCACAGCAGTCCTTTTCCACTAACTATTCATTGGTCAACAACTTTGCTCAGCAACCGCAAACACCCAGCAACGTCCATGCCTTAACGGCTGGAGGACAAGCAACCCTAGACGGCAAGGCGGCAAGGCGTCTCCTGAATCACCCTTCTTTGTTCCTGTAAACTCTTTACTTTCCTGATGGCCTCATCGTTAGGAGTCCGATGTTAACAACAACCATGGGGCTTATCGACCCCCTTGGCCACACTCCCATAATCATTTTTGTTGTTGTTGTTTTGTTGTTTTTGTTTGTTTTGTTTGGTTGGTTTTGTTTGTATTTTTGTGGGTTTTTGTTTGTTTTTGTTTTGTTTTTCCCAGAATTTTAGTGATTAATTGTAAACTTTGTTTTACAGATACTATAATATTTTTTTTTGTATACAGTCTGTATTCTGATATGTATGTAATATAAAACTGTTAGCAGAATTTTATTTAATTTATTTTTCCCAGTGGAAACTCTTGTTTTTATCTTTGTGGAAAAAGGACAATAGTAAACACTTAGAACTAACTACTTAGCTCTGTTATACTGGAGATCCCCACTATGAAATTGAATTTATGCTTATCTTGTAGTTCTTGTAACTTTCTTGTGTAGGAATTCCATTTCTAGCGCTCCCGAAGGGATTCCCACTATTGAATACATGCATACACTAGGAAGTAATTTAGCCTCTAGTTACAGCTTTTCTTTTTTTTTTTTTTCAATTTTTTCTTTCCTTTAAGAATAATACTTCCCAAGCAGATCCTACGTCTTATCCCTAAATTCTTACAAACCTAAAATATTTAAAATTTAAATTAACACAAATAAATTTTGATTTAATTAGAATAAATAAATAAATAAATCTGTGCTGTTTCTTATTGGACTTTTCAATTCATAAAAGACAGAAAAGCCACAGACTCAAAGGATTTCAGCAGGGCTTGAAATCCTTTTACAAAGAATGAATTCTTGGGAGGACCATAGGACCTTCCCTAAGAACATCTGAACATCTAAAACTCCAGTTACTCCTGTCCCATTTGCAGATGAGGGGATAGATGTTCTGTCCAATCAAGAACCTGAGCCAGCTCAGCAGTATGAGGATAAAGCAGTGAGTAGCAGTTGTGTCATACTTTCTGCTGCAGGAACAGAGGACTCTGCTGATCCTACCCCCAGGACCCTACCTGGGAAGTTTTACTGCTTGTCAGGGGCTTGGTTTAGGGAAGTGACACACAGTCAAAAGGTGGACTAGGCTGGCAAGCAAAGTGTGCAGGTTGACAGGAACAAGAAAGGATTGTAACAAATCAGGTCTGCAGGGCGGACACATCTCAGGTACATGAACACAAATAAGGAATTACCAAGAGGGTGGCATGATGCTGGAACTTTCATACTTTTTCTCAGAAATCAATACAGCCAGGCAGATCTCTGAAGTTCACGAACAAAAATACAAAAATACATGTCTTGTGAGGAGAAAAAAAAAAAAAAAAAAAAGGAGTCAGAAACATGAGTAGAGTTGCAGGGGCATGATCTCAAACAGATCTCACAGTGAGCTGGTTTATACAACAGTAGTGATTTAAAGACTGGATGTAGGCTTTTCAGAAAGGACAGGCTGGGATTAAGAGGAGGAGGTCCCATCACATTAGGGAGCATATAAACATGCTGTACCTACACATTTCCATGCGACCTGATGGGATGCACCCAAGGACATTATTTGTCATTTTTGAAAAGATATGGAGATCAGGGGAGATCAATAAGGTCTAGAAAAAAGCAAATGTCACTGCTATCTTCAAAAAGGTGACAGAGGATCTGGGAAACTACAAGACAGTCAGCTTCACCTTGATCCTTGGGAAGATGATGAAAATAATAACCCTGCTATGTGCTTCCATGCTGAGGACAAGAAGGTAAATGGAAAGAGTCAGCAAGGATTATGAAAGGAAATAATTCCTGTGCAGCCTGATAATCTTCTATGATATGATCTTAATTGACAAAGGAATAAGGCTGATAAGGCCAAATCTGTCTTCTGTTCTAAGTTCTGGGCTACCCGGTACAAGACCAATATAGAGGTACCCTTGTGAATCCATGTATTGGTCTTATGTGGCAAAGTTTTGTGAAGAAGAGGACTGAAGGGGTGGCCTCTGTGCGCAGATCCCCATGTTTGCTAAGAGACAGTTCCAGATGGCTCCAAAAGGTTGGAGCTTTTTTTTTTTTTTTTTTTTTTTTTAAATATAGTACAACAGTAGCTGGAAGAGGGAACTGAGAACATGAGAGAGAAACCTTCCTGCAGACACCAAGATCAGTGCAGAAGGAGGACAGGAGGTGCTCCAGGTGCCAGAGCAAGAGTTCTCCTGCAGCCTGTGGAGAGGCCCCTGGAGGAGCAGGCTTTCCCCCTGCAGCCCATGGGTCCCACATGGAGCAGATCTCCATGCTGCAGCCCGTGGGGGAGCCCCCAGTGGAGCAGGTGGATGTGGCCTAGAGGAGGCCGCAGCTCATGGAGAGCCCCCGTAGGAGCAGGCCCCTGGCCGGAGCTGCAGCCCATGGAGAGGAGCCCATGCAGGAGCAGGGGGTCTTGGGGGAGCTGCCGCCCAGGGGGGACCCATGCTGGAGCAGTTTGCTCCTGGCGGATGGACCCTGTGGTACGGAGCTGTGTGGGAGAAGTTATTAAAGAGCTGTTGCCTGCAGGCAGCCCCCGCAGGCTCAGTCCATGAAGGACGGCATCCCCCAGGAGGGACCCCATGTCAAGCAGGGGCAGAGAATGACCATGAAGAAGCAGCAGAGATCAAATGTTGTACACTGACACCAACACCCATTCCCTATTCACCTGCGCTGCTTGAAGAGAGAAGACAGAAGAGGGTGGATGAGGGGGAAGGTGTTTTTAGTTTGCTTTTTGAATCTCACTGTTTCAGTCAGCTAGGCAATAAATTAGGCAATAAATTGTATTAATCTCCCTATGCTATATCTGTTTTGCCTACAATGGTAATTGGTGTGTTTTCTCCCTCTCCTTATCTCAACCTTTCAGCTCTTCTTTATCAAATTTTCTCCCCCTCTTCCTCTGAGAAAGGGCAGTGAGAGAGCTGTGTGGTGGAATTAATTGCCCATCATTGTGAAACCACCACAGTCCAGCCAAACGTCATGAGGATGATAAACAGAATTAAGCATCTGTCAAATGAGAAGAAGCTGAGAGAACTAGTATTGTTCACCCTGGAGAAAAAAATGCTCAAGGGGTTCTTGTTGATGAAGATAGGTATTTGCTGGAGAGAGAGGCTGGGTAGAAAAGGCAGAGACAGACTCTTACCAGTGCTGACCAGTGACAAGGCAAAACCCACCTGGACACATTTTGAAATACAGGAGATTCAACTTGAACATAAGAAATATATATATAAAGGAAAACTCCTTACTCATAGAATGACTGAACAATGGAACAGATTGCCTAGTGAGGATGTGAAGTCTTCATCTTCATGAGGATGTGCAGTCTTCATCTTCATCCCTGGAGATATTCACACAATAACTGCAAATAACCCTGAGCAACCTGCTCTAACGGATTCTGCTTTGAACATGTAGGTTGGACTGGATATAAGTTAAGATTTGATATTCAGACAGGCAGAGTCTTTCTCATGTGTTTTCAGATAAGTAAGCTTCAATGCACTTTGCTCTGTTTTTCTAATGCAAAATGTAATCTAGTTATAGTGAGTGAAGTACTCGAAACAAAGGGCCTTAAGTAAAATTCTCACTGACTTAATTGATCAAAGTGTAAAAGATTAAAAGCCGGTTGAAAATCCATGACAATAAGCAGATCTGTAATTATGGGCAATAAATCTTGAGGTATTTACATGTATATATATATATAGCATACAATAAATATATATTTACAGTATACTTAGTAATAAATAGCTTGTGAAAGACTACTCTCCTAATGGATTTTTGTAAACTGAGCACCTAACAGGTTACAGAATCACAGAATCACAGAATCACAGAATCGTCTAGGTTGCAAGAGACCTCCAAGATCACCCAGTCCAACCTCTGACCTAACGCTAACAAATCTTCCACTAAACCATATCCCTAAGCTCTACATCTAAACGTCTTCTAAAGACCTCCAGGGATGGTGACTCAACCACTTCCCTGGGCAGCCTATTCCCATGACTAACAACCCTTTGAGGAAAGAAGTTCTTCCTAATATCCAACCTAAACCTCCCCTGGTGCAATTTTAGCCCATTCCCCCTCGTCCTGTCACCAGGCACGTGGGAGAATAGACCAACCCCCACCTTGCTACAGCCTCCTTTCAGGTATCTGTAGAGTGCTGTAAGGTTGCCCCTGAGCCTCCTCTTCTCCAGGCTAAACAGTCCCAGCTCCCTCAGCTGCTCCTCATAAGACTTGTTCTCCAGACCCTTCACCAGCTTCGTAGCCCTTCTCTGGACTTGCTCAAGCACCTCCATGTCCTTCTTGTAGTGAGGGGCCCAAAACTGAACGCAGTACTCGAGGTGCGGCCTCACCAGGGCCGAGTACAGGGGGACTATCACTTCCCTGGACCTGCTGGCCACGCTGTTTCTTATGCAAGCCAGGATGCTGCTGGCCTTCTTGGCCATCTGAGCACACTGCTGGCTCCTATTCAGCCGACTGTCAACCAATACTCCCAGGTCCTTCTCTGCCAGGCGGCTTTCTAACCACACATCTCCCAGCCTGTAGCTCTGTTTGAGGTTGTTGGGCCCCAGGTGCAGGACCCGGCACTTGGCCTTGTTGAACTTCATACCGTTGGCCTCGGCCCATCGGTCCAGCTTATCCAGATCCTCCTGCAGAGCCTTCCTACCCTCGAGCAGATCGACACACGCACCTAACTTGGTGTCGTCTGCAAACTTGCTGAGGGCGCACTCGATCCCCTCGTCCAGATCATCGATGAAGATGTTAAAGAGGATTGGTCCCAGTACCGAGCCCTCGGGGACTCCACTAGTGACCGGCCTCCAACTGGATTTGACTCCATTCACCACAACTCTCTGGGCCCGGCCATCCAGCCAGCTCTTAACCCAACAAAGTGTACGCCAGTCCAAGCCATGAGCAGCCAGTTTCCTGAGGAGAATGCTGTGGGGAACGGTGTCAAATGCCTTACTGAAGCCAAGGTAGACCACGTCCACAGCCTTTCCCTGATCCACTAAGCGTGTTACCTTGTCATAGAAGGAGATCAGGTTCGTCAAGCAGGACCTGCCCTTCATAAACCCATATTGACTGGCCTGCTTGCCCTGCAAGTGCCACGTGATGACACCCAAGATAATCTGCTCCATGAGCTTCCCTGGCACTGATGTTAAACTAACCGGCCTATAGTTCCCCAGGTCTACCCTCCGGCCCTTCTTGTAGATGAGCGTCATGTTTGCTAGCCGCCAGTCAAGTGGGACCTCCCCTGATAGCCAGGACTGCCGATAAATGATGGAAAGCGGCTTGGCCAGCTCCTCCGCCAGTTTTTTCAGTACCCTCGGGTGGATCCCATCCGGCCCATTGACTTGCGTACATCCAAATGCTGTAGCAGGTCACCAACCATTTCCTCGTGGATTGTGGGGGCCACATTCTGCTCCCCATCCCCTTCCACCAGCTCAGGGTACTGGGCGTCCAGAGAACAACTGGTTTTGCTGTTAAAGACTGAGGCAAAGAAGGCGTTAAGCACCTCAGCGTTTTCCTCATCTCTGGTTACTAACTTGCCCCCCACATCCAGTAAAGGGTGGAGATCCTCCTTAGTCCTCCTTTTTGTGTTGATGTATTTACAAAAACATTTTTTGTTGTCTTTAACAGCAGTGGCCAGATTGAGCTCCAGATGAGCTTTGGCCTTTCTGATTTTGTCCCTGCACCGCCTCGCAGCATCCTTGTAGTCCCCGAGTGGCCCGCCCTCTTTTCCAAAGATTATAAACCCTCTTTTTTTCTCCTGAGCTTGAGCCACAGCTCTCTGCTCAGCCAGGCCGGTCTTCTTCCACGCCAGCTCGTCTTTGGGCACGTGGAGACAGACCGCTCCTGAGCCATTAAGATTTCTTTCTTGAAGAGTGCCCAGCCTTCCTGGGCTCCTCTGTCTTTCAGAACCGCCTCCCAAGGGACTCTGCCAACCAGTGTTTTGAACAGCTCAAAGTCAGCCCTCCGGAAGTCCAAGACAGCGGTTTTACTGATCCCCTTCCTGACTTCACCGAGTATCGAGAACTCTACCATTTTGTGGTCACTCTGCCCAAGACAGCCCCCGACCAGCACATCTCCCACCAGTCCTCCTCTGTTACTGAACAGAAGGTCTAGCGGGGCACCTCCCCTGGTAGGCTCACCAACCAGCTGCGTCAGGAAGTTATCTTCCACGCTCTCCAGAAACCTCCTGGACTGCTTTCTCTGGGCTGTGTTGTGTTTCCAGGATATGTCTGGGAAGTTAAAGTCCCCCACAAGAACAAGCGCTGACGATTTCGCAACTTCTGCCAGCTGCCTGTAGAACTCCTCATCCGTCCCCTCATCCTGGTTTGGCGGTCTATAACAGACCCCCACCAGGATGCTTCCCTTGTTGGCCTTTCCGCTGATCCTAACCCATAGCGACTCCACCTTGTCATTCCCAGCCTCAAGTTCAATGACATCAAAACACTCTCTAATGTAGAGCCACTCCACCACCCCTTCCGTGCTGCCT
This sequence comes from Oxyura jamaicensis, assembly GCF_011077185.1. Lineage (NCBI taxonomy): Eukaryota > Metazoa > Chordata > Aves > Anseriformes > Anatidae > Oxyura > Oxyura jamaicensis. Next base: position 38,602,913 of record NC_048926.1, read on the forward strand.
GTCCCTTCTGAAGAGCCTATAGCCAGACATTGCAGCACTCCAGTCATGAGAGTGGTCCCACCACGTTTCCGTGATGGCAACCAAGTCATAGCCTGCGTGCTGCACCATGGCTTCCAGCTCCTCCTGCTTGTTGCCCATGCTGCGTGCATTAGTGTAAATGCACTTCAGCTGGGCCTTAGCCTTCTCCCCCAGCCTTGCCACTGTTCCCCCTGGCACACCTCCAACAGGCTTGGTTTCATCCCCACCCCCCTTCTTACCTAGTTTAAAGCCCTCTCAATGAGCCCTGCCAGCTCCTGGGCCAGGATCCGTTTTCCACTTCAAGACAGTTGAGACCCTTCTGCAGCCATCAGGCCAGGTGCCGAGTAGAGCGCCCCGTGGTCAAAGAATCCAAAACTTCTGTGTTGGCACCAGCCTCTGAGCCACGTGTTTATCAGGTGGGCTTTTCGTGTCCTCTCTGAACCATTCCCTGCCACTGTAGGAATGGACAAAAACACCACCTGTACTCCCGCTCCGTCCACTAACCGTCCCAGCCCCCTGAAGTCCCGTTTGATAGCCTTCAGGCTTCTCTCATCAGTGGTATCACTGCCAGCCTGGACTATCAATAGTGGGTAGTAGTCAGAGGGGCAAACCAGGTTGGGAAGCTTTCTGGCGACATCCCTGACCCTGGCCCCAGGGAGGCAGCAGACTTCCCTACGGGTGGGGTCAGGCCGACAGATAGGGCCCTCTGTTCCTCTGAGAAGGGAGTCTCCCACCACAATCACCCTTCTCTCCTTCTTGGTGGGAGCAGTCTTGAGGTGTGGAGCAGACTTCCTCGCCCTGGGCTTCCTGGTTAACTTTTCTGCCACACCCTCCTCCACTGCTCTCTCGAGCTCCAGGGCCTCAAACCTGTTGCATAAGGGCACCTGGGAAGGTGGGGCAGGCGGTGGGGGGAGCTCCTGCAACGCCGAGCAGGGACCTGTCTCCACTCCTCCTCAACTCCTAGGTCCCCTCTCTCTGCCCGACAGCGACCGGGCAGGGGGTCCACCCCCATAAGGGGAGTCTCACCCCGGTGCTTCTCCTTCAGTCCTTGCAGGGAGTTGCTCCACCAGTCTATCTCCCGCTCGCACTCCCTGATGGCCCTCAACCTCTCCACCTCCTCCTTGAGCTCAGCCACCAGGCGGACCAGGTCGTCCACCTGCTCGCACCTCACGCACACAGTATCTCCGCCTCCCTCGGATGGCAGCAGCAGGCTCTGGCACTCCCTGCACCCAGAGACCTGCACTGCCGCATTTCTGAGCGGGCACTCTATCTGGGTGGCTACAGACTTTCTAGCGCGAGCTCTCTGCCTAGTGAGGAGCATAGCTGCCTGGCTAGTGGTCGAAAGCCGTCGGTTGAGGTGTTCTTAGGGGCGGGGGGGGATCGCTCTGCCCTCCCTGCTCGCCCTGCCTGCGCGAACTGCCGCGCCAACTGACGCTCCCCGCCTTTCTGACGCGCCCCGCCCTGTTTGCCCGTCCTGGTCGCTCGCGCTCCCCAGGGGCTGCTTTTGAACGGCCGGGGAGGGGGCGCTGCGGGCTCCGCCTACGCCTCGTCAGCGTCCCTCACGAGGGCTGCCGGGCCGTGGCGGCTCCCTCGGCTGCCTCGAGTGGCGTCGATGCCGGGAAAATAGCCCTGCCTGTCCCGATCCCCCGCTCCGATGCAGAGCACGTCTGCCCCAGAGGCGATCGCCTCGGCAAGTGGCAAGTGCCTCGGCAAGTTAGAAGACAGTAAGCACAAATGATTCAGAGCCTCTGATCCTTCTTGTCCAAGCCTCCCATCAATAGTAAGACTGCTTGCCCAGCATGTGGTATTAACCATTATTTGATGGAGTTAAATGATTTTGCTTTTTAATTGCCTGCACTCTCTCACCAAAATGTGTTTTTGACAAATCCGTGCATCTGCCTGGGTCATAAACATGTCTGAACCTTTCACATCTGCCTGCCTTGCTGTAGTATGGCAATGGCTGCCACATATGTTCTTGTGTTTGCAAGATACCACTGTCCTCACTGGATTTTAAAATATCAACTATCATGTGAGTCAAGCAAGTCAAATACTGTAGGTAGCTGTAGTTCTGAAGGACTTTGATCATTAAGTTCTTCAAGTCTCTTTAAGTGTCTCTATTCAAACCTCTTAAGTGGGTCACTGGAATCAAGTTCAACCATAAACATTTCTGGGGTTTGTTATCATCTTGCAGAATGAACAGTTTTGCCTACTCACAATACCAGCCATAAAAGCAGGAAAAAAAAAAAAAAAAAGTAACTCTTTTATTAATCTTTTGTCACCAAATGGGAAAGTGAATGGGAATTGTGCTCTATGGCTGTTGCTGGAATTGTTTACTGAAATCTCATATATGTGGTCACTATCCCCTAGTTCCTTCAACAGAGAAAAGGTAGAGCCTACTCTTACGTACAGGTATAACTGTATGTAGTGATCTGTTACCCAGTTCTTCTACTTTTATGTTAACAAATTTACTCTGAGGGTTTTTGTTTGTTTTTGTTTGTTTGTTTGTGTGTTTGGTTTTTGTTCAGCATTCAATGCCCCTGAAAGACCATAAAAAATAACATGTTTAGACAGGCAGAGGTATGATGTTAAGAAACAAACAAACAAACAAACAAACTTTTTTTTTTTTTTTTTTTTTTTTGTAGGCAATTGCAGTTCAAAAGATATTGTAAGAATGTTTCAGACTGGAAAATAAACTAGATTACTCTCTATTTTGTTTAATATATGTGACTTTATAAAGTCATTCTCAAATTATAGAGGTGGAATAATTGTAATCCAACACGTGGAAAATAAACAAGTTCCTGATATCCTTAAGTTTTGTGGCTCAGAGGTAGAAATGCATCAGTATTTTTAAAAGAGGGCTTTCATAGGCAGGATTAAGTTATTATAAACCATTTGGAGATTTAAGCAGATACTGCTTAAAAATTGACTTACTTGAGTCAGGTGATCTGTGAAAAAAAAGCCTTTAGTGTTATATTCTTACAGGTTTGTTCCAACAGGATGCTACTGCATATAAAGTAACAATCATTTGCTAGTGGATTATCATGGAAAACTCTATATACATAAATCCTTACACAGTTTAAGAGTTATAATAAACTACCTTTTATTTTTTATTTTTTTGGTTATTTTAGGTAGGTGTGATAAGAAAGCTGATTCCAAATTTTTCTAAATTAGGCATTCCTGACATTTGATTTAGTGGTGAGGACAGCATTCTGGTTTTGGTTTTCTCAGTACTTCTGAGTTCAACAGTCAGAGCAGCAGGAGGAAGCACAGTGGTGTCAAATTCTATTTCAGATTTTCTTGATGTTTTAGAAGTCCATGTGGGGTTTTACATGTTGGTTATGGCCAATTTTCTCTTTCTGTGATTTCTTCTTAGGCTCCTGAGTTGTCTTCTAGCGTAGTCACTGAGCTTTGGTGTAGACATAAAATCAAAAGTTCTTTTTCCTTCTGTTCTTACCCTTGACTTCTTTCAAAACAGATCAAAATGTATACTTAAAAAAAAAAAAAAAAGAGAGAAAAAGAAAAGGAACTTCCTCTTTCTTTTAGATACTTTTTGAAAGAAAAGGGCATTGTAAAAGATTATTTGGGGCTTTTCTCATGATGACAGTCTCTTACAGTAAGTTCTTATTTTAAAGTGAAAAAGCATAATATGGTGTTTATTTGGGCTCTGTGCTAGCAACATATTTTTCCTTCTGTTTTTCCAGTTGCTTCTAGGCTTGAACAGAAATGCATTTTGTTTGAGGTTTGTTGATAAGTTTTGGTTATGTGTTGCAGTTGTGCAAGGAAAGCTACAGCATGAAGAGTACAGGTGGTTACCAGTCATCACAGAGAGAGGATAGAGAGGGAGACAGGCTGAGGGGAAGAACAAGGAGTCATAGAATCATAGAATATCCCGAGTTTAAAGGGACCTACAAGGATCATCAAGTCCAGCTCCTTACACACAGGTCTACACAAAAACTCAGTCCATATGGCTGAGAGTGTAGTCCTAACACTTCTTAAATTCTGACAGATTTGGTGCCTTGACTATGAACCTGAGGAGCCTGCTTCACTGTGCAACTAACCCTCTCAATGAAGAACCTCTTCCTGATATCCAACCTGAACCTCCCCTGTTGCTGCTTGACTCCATTCTCTCAGGTCCTATCACTGCTCACTGAAGAGAATAGATTGGTGACTGCCCCTCCACTCCTCTTGTGAGGAAGCTGTAGACTGCAATGAGGTCTTCCTTCAGCCTCCTCTTCTCCAGGCTGAACAGGACAAGTGACTTCAGCCACTTCTCATGTCTTCCCCTCTAGGCCCTTCACCATCTTTGTAGCCCTTCTCTAGACACTCTCCAATAGTTTCATGTCCTTTTTGTACTGTGGTGCCCATGCAGTACTCAAGATGAGGACGCACCAGCACAGAGTGGGACAATCACTTCCCTTGACCGACTAACAATGTTGTGCTTGATGCACCCCAGGATACAATTGGCCCTCCTGGCAGCCAGGCACACTGCTGGCTCATATTCAACTTGCTATCAGCCAAAACCCCCAGATCCCTCTCTGCAGGGCTGTTCTCCAGTGTCTCCTCCCATAGTCTGTATAACCAGGGTTGCCCCCTTCCAAGGTGCAGGATCTGACACTTGTTCTTGTTAAACTTCATACAGTTGGTGATTACCCAGCTCTGCAATTTGTCCAGTTCTCTCTGACAGAGTCAACAGCTCATCCCAGTTTAATATAATCAGAAAACTTACTCAAACGCTTCCTAGTCCTTCATCCAAATCATTTATGAAAACATTGAAAATAACTGGCCCTAAAATGGAGCCTTGAGGGACGCCACTGGTGACTTGCCACCAGCCTGATGTAACTCCATTTGTCATAATCCTTTGAGCTCTACCTGTCATCCAATTGTTCACCCATCATATTATGTTTTTATCTAGCTGTATGCTGAACATTTTGTCCAATAGGATCCTTTAAGAAACTGTATCAAATGCCTTACTGAAATCCAGAAGAATTACATCAACTGACTTCCCTTTGTCAACTAGATGGGTGATCTTATAGTCCACTTTGGTTTAAGGTTAGTTTTATGTTAAAATAAAGGGTATAGATTGACTCTTACAATAACAGGAGCATTATATAAGGCAGAAAGATAAACGTAAATGTTGACAATAAACATGGCTAGAACGAACATTCTCTGGCTCTTTATGACAGTATTAATAGTTGAAGAAGGACTACTGTAGAAAAATTAAGGCAGACCTCTCAGAATCTCCATGGAGGGCTGCCTCCAAACAGAAGCCTGAATAACATTAGGAAGTTGGAGGAGAACCAGGAAGGCTTCTGCAGACTGGTAGGAGATAGAGTGTAGATCAGTACATTCTTTCTAAAGAAATAAATACAATGAAAGCAAAGAGACCAAGCTACAATTGCAACATTTTTCTTGCAAAACAATTCACTTCTTCATACAAAGTTTTTTTTTGTTTGTTTGTTTTGTTTTTTTAATGTATTCACAACTATCCTCCTTTCAGTGGGTAATACAAGAGTGGGAGGGAAGGGGAGGGGAGTGGAGGGGAGGGAAGGAGAGGGGAGAGGAGGGAAGGGAAAGTTGGAAGGGACCTTCAAAGACCACCTGCCTGACTATTTCAAGGCTAACCAAAAGTTAAAACATCTTAATGATTTCCCTGGTTGCAAACACCTCCTGAACACTGACAGACATAGGTCATCAACAAACTTTCTAGGAAGCCTGTTCCAGTGTCTGAATGTCCTCCTCATGGTAAAGAAACTTTTCCTAATGGTTAGTCTGATCCTCCCCAGCTTCAACATTGTGTTGTCATGCATTCTGAATATGCACCTTTTCAAATAATTGTTGTTGAAGATAATCTACTGAGGAAACATTAGTCTTAAAGATGGGATATGAACATTGCCTTGCCCATTACTGTATGATAAGGAATTTATTAATTGTCAAAATCCTCTATAACGAATTTGGAAATATTTCTTTTCAACAATTTCCACATTATTAGTTCACCAAATAATTTTATAACCTAATTTTAGATATTTGTTAAAATATTTCTCAGATATTTTTTTTACCTTTGATTTCTGCCTTTTTGAGGTTTTCTGTCCTATTTCCATCTTCTTCTCACTGAAAGTGAGAAGTATCAGTCTCAAAGTTTATACTGAAATCAAGCTTTCCCATTTTCAGACAGATTTTCTTTTATAACAATTGCACATATTTTATTGATTAGGGCCATGCTGTGTCCAACAGCATACAAACTCTCCATGACCACAGATTGTTTAAAAGAAATCAAAAGCAATTAGAATGGACGTGGTCAACAAATTTTCTTTTGAGTTCTAACAAACTCCATTAAAATATATGACTGTTGAATACCTAAGAGCATTCTTACATTACATCTTACATCTCACTGTTGTCTTTGAAGGATTAGTTGGGGTTATAAAACTTTTCTGGTATTCATAACTAACATTTTTTTTCAACTTATTTTTTTTTCTCCTTTCTGACTTACATCTACCAGATATATCTCTTATGGTTGAAGGATATTTAATTTCACTTTATTACTCTTCACTGTGGTATGTATTTTAACGTCTTCCAAGACAAACTGTTTGAGTCTTTTGAATGATGATTAGAAGTCAAAAACACACTTGAAAATATTCAAAGATAGATATTCAAAGGCCTGAAAAGTTACATTCAGGCTGGTGAGAATTCATATGAGATGAAAGCCATATTTCTTTTAAATTCTATTTATTAAAAAAAAAAAAAAAAGGAAAAAAAAAGAGTTTAATACAGTAAGTTGTATTTCAGTAACAGCATAAGCTTTCAGTTCAGATTGGTTGCACTATCATACTCAATGAACACAAACTTTCAAAAATGCTGGTGGAATTAGAAATGTACCTCATATTCTAAAGAGAAGTGAAGGTAAAGGAGAACTTTCTCAGTTGTAACGGGGAGGGAAACAACAGAAATTAGCAATAGAGAGATAATGTACAATTGGAGAGAAGACAAAAAAAAAAAAAAAAAAGATTTTTAGATTTTTTTTAATAGTATTTTATTTCATCTATAAAATCATTTACAAAATCAGCTGGAAAACAGCATCCGGAGAGCAGCCACACAAACAGCAACAATTTTAAAATGCTTCTTTTGTAACGATGTGTTATCTGCCGGTCAAGAGTGATTCTTGCATAAGCTTCGTTGAATGTGATTTACATAACGTAGGAGACTCTGCTCTTAGGTTGTAACGGGCATTGCCCCTCCTTGGGACAACCCCAGACCCAGCATAATCATCCTCAGAATGAAATGGTACAAAGATAATAATTACTGTAATAAACAGTGAAAGAAAGAGATATGCAGAAACGAGGGGGAAAGCATTGTAAGAAATTGCTTCCATCTAGTATTTAGGAAAGCTATAGATTGCATTAGCTGCAATTCTTAACAAGTATTTTTGTAAACCTATGAATCCTTAGACAATACAGATTTTGACAATTCCCATAATATAAAATGGCTCAAACTACCATTACAATCAACAGTCATTACAATCAACTGCATGAAATGGTAGGAAGATGCTGAAATGTATTTTCTTCCAAGTTGTCATTCACTTAGGCTGACCTCAGCCTATTTTTTTAAATTTTTTTTTCCTTTGCTGATTAGACAGTCCCTTACTTCAGCCAGGACTCTGATTTGATACAAAAGAATAACACAGTAATTCTTTGCTGCAGAGAGTTTTTGTTGTCTCCTCACTTCTAACATTTTGCCAGTATCAAGAATGCAGATCAAAAATGTTGCGGGTGTTTTAATAGATTTATTTGTGGCTGCTGACCTACTACCTCTGTCTTTACTTATTTTCTATCACTCTAATTACAAATTGAAAAAAAAAAAAAAAAAAAAAAAGCAGCCTTTCCTCTAAAAAGATGCTAACAAGGTAACAAGGACTTTCTACACAGAAAAATTTAACACACACATGCACACATGAGTTGTCTCTCACACACACAAGTTGTCACATTGCAATCTTCTGCTCTTCTGGTTTGCAAAAAATTCTGTTGCTGAATCTGAAATAAATGTAGTAACTATGGGCTTACCTGTTACTGGCTACTCTATTTTACCATTAATATCTTCTGCAAACTCTAGGATTTTGTTTGCTTATGAGTGCTCTCACTTTTATTGTTGTGAAGGTTACAGGCTGGATGTAACTAACTACAGCACAGTACAGTGTTCTCTTAAGGGTGCAGAAGGGTAACCAAATGAAGTAAAGTCCCATCACATAATAGAGTGTGGAGTCCAGTGTTTTTTTATTAACAGAAAACTTAGGCAAATGCAATTGCCTTGACAAGCTCAGAGAAGTGGAAACAGAACTGGGCATTTTAGCTTTAAAAACAAAGATTTCTCCTCCACATCTGTAGACATCACAGCGCAGATTTCTCTGGTAGTTAGCAGTTACAACTTAATTGTCTTGATGAATCACCATTGCATTAGAAAGAAGAGCTGCCTTGAAAGAACAGGTAGAATTTGAGATGGTGGGGAAGGTCTGAGGTCTTTTGTTTGTTTTGTTTTGTTTCGTTTTCTCCTTTATTTTTTTATTTTTTATTTTTATTTTCCAGTGGATGGTCTATCATGATATATTGTTTTGACTTGCAGGAGCATGTGTTTGTATGTTTCACACAATATCTCAAAACATATTACAAATAGTTATATTGACTTTCTCAAACCAATGGAAAATTAGAAAAATATACATATATGTCTGTCTTACAAGTGTTTTGAAACACCATATCAACTGTCTTTTGTTGTTTTGTTTTGCTTTGTTTTGTTTTTTCCTTGTCGGGCACTCTTACATATGCAGAAAAGCAGATATATAATGCAGTACAACTTTCTCTGAAGAGCAGTACGTATTATCCTTGCTCTTTTCTGGCATCCATTTGTCTTAAGCCTGCCCTGAAGAACATGCCCTCAAGAACAAGCTGTAGAAAGACAGAGATCCCTTCTGGGTGTTCTTGTATCCATTAGGTCATGTTTTATTTTATTTTATTTATTTTATTTATCTTATTTTATTTTAATTTAATTTTATTCAAAAGAGAAAACAAATATCATCAGATGCATTACATAAGAGATGATATTCAGTATCCTCATCTTGTTGATTTGTTGCCTCATCTAAGAGTTAAGCTAGAGGGACAGAATTAAATGAAAATGAATTTGGAGCATTTTCTCTATTCATTAACACCTGCTGAATGAATTACAGGAATAGTCATATTTCTTGAGCAGCAAAATATACAGCTGCATTAAAAAAAAAAAAATGATAAGACAGCTGTTGTCTCTGGAGTGTATGTGTGCAATAGAAATTAGTTCTTTAAATCTGACAGTTCCTAGAAGTTGCTTCCCTGGAAGAAGCATTTAAATGTAAAGTCTAGGCACGATAACTGCGCAAAGAGGATTTGAGGAGAATTTCTCATGGGTCTAGAAACAAAAAATAATACATAGCCCTTGCCTGGAAAATAGCTTCAAATGGCTTCAGCACATGCTCCTAACTTGCCATCAGAACTACCAGTTGGTTTGAAAAGGTATGAAGTGAAAGAGGAAGGGAAAACATACACCAACAGCCATTCTGGTCTCTTAGCAATTGCATTTTCCTGTGGCATCGGCCTTAGCTGCTCCATTCTTTAGCAGGGCTAAAGAGCATGTATTGTCAACCTTTTATATTTTCTGGTTTTGAGTGTGTTATGTTTCCATGAAAATTTCCAATAAAATGAAAGCAATACATAAAATTCGTACATCACAAGGCAAGAAATGTTCTAAATTGTTTCGTCATTAAAATAGTGAGATTTTTTAAAGTATGTTTATGAAGGCTGATGAAGGCCAGTGCTTTGGGCTGGCAAGACATATCCACTGGGGAAGTAAGGCTGACCAAACATGCTTTTTCAGATATATCTTTGTGAATGTTTCCTTCCTGTGTTAAACGATGATGACCAGCCTTTGGCGTTCCAATATTAGCAGTTATTGGAATAAACACAGAATGTACATACATCCTAAGATGTATTATCAAAACATCTTGATACGGTGCTGTTGTGTTCATGTCTCAGTTTATTGGAATTGTTTATTTCAATGTATGTAATCAGCAAACTGCTGGGAAAACTTGATAATACTCATTAAACTGAACAGTATACTTTCAGTTCTGACAAGACAATATTACTTGGAAAAAAATTGAAAAAAAAAACAAAACTACAAACAAACAAGCAAAAAGCAACAAAATTAAATATATATATATATATATATTTAAGGAAAAACATTCATTTGTACTTTACTTAAAACTTCTCAGCCTTCTTGCTATTGGGATCTATATACAGTAACTGTGTACAAGCAAATGAATCCATGAAGAACACTGACAACCTTGTGCTCTTATTAATGACTTTTTGTCTGGTGAGGCATTTAAAAATTTCGAGGGTCTAAAAGTCATTTCACTTATCTGTACCTTATTAGGTCTAACCAAAGGGGATGCATGTTGCAACAGTGTACTTGAGACTATCACAAGAATAGCTCCTGTCCCTTTCATTTAAAGTGTTAGTCTGGGCCTGTAATTTAGGACCACTTTTTGAACCCTAGACTGATCTGATATTTCTATTTGGTGTTCCTGATTAAAAGCATTTATATTGATCTGTATCTGCAAAGCTTTTCATCAGGGGTCAGGCTCACCACAGTGGGTCAGGCACATGTAACTTTTAGACCAAATCACTTTGGTACTCTCTACAATATCCTCAAAAGGCTATTCAAAGCTCTGATGCTGGATGCAGCTGCCCTTTTATTAAGCTGTGGCTGCTGTAAAGAGCATGTCACACTACCTGCATCCTGCTTGTTTCCACCAGCAGTCCACCACAATATTGACTGTGAGTGCTATATATATATACACATCTAGGAATTCTAGTGTATCTTGCAAATGTCATGAAGGAAAGAGGTTACCAACTCCAGTAAAAGGACCAGAAAAAATAGCAGTGGGAAGAGAATACCTTCAGCCATATTTGTTGATGTTTAGTGCCTTGTTTATGTACACAGAGCAGATGTTCCTTGTTTTAAAGTGCCTAAAATACATTGTAAAGATCTCTTGGTGTCAGGATGATGGTGGATCGCAGGCAGGAACAGGAAGTTCCTGTTTTGAACTTGATCAATTAATTCTAACTATAGACAGCAAGCTAAAAAGGGTGGAGGCATGTTTAGTCAGAGTGAGAACAGTTTAAACAAATACAGCATGCTAGTAAGGTATTTGCATTTCTTTTCCAAGTGTGCACATTTGTGTGGCAGCAAGAAATTCAGTTTCAGAATCACCTTTCTGACATATATGTTTTAGATTCTTCATATATACTTTCTGACAATATGTTTTAGATTCCATTACTTCAAGCACTAAATAAAGAAATAAATATTATTCCATTTAATTGGATGAAATAGAGATTGAAATGTTGTTGGTTAAAGTAAAAGTTCATTTAGCATGAAATGTATATGACTGTGGTTTTTTGTTTGCCTTCTACCTCTTCCTCTAGTTCCCCCCTCCCCCTTTTTATTTTTATATAAAATATATCAAATTACTTAGTTCTTGTTGGAACTTTTAAGCTGTAATGGTTGCTCTGATTGAGTTTGCAAGTATATGATGAAAATGTGTAAATCAGCTACCTCAGAATTTGAATCTTCCTTTTAATTATACAAGAATGGAGTGTTTGTATGAAAAGCAGGTATCTGTTAAAAAGAAGCACAAACTATATACAGTGTGGGAAGCAGTAGAAAATGTTACTTTTCCCACCCTGGTTCATAACTATTGCTTGACAGATATTTCTGAGGTAGTTTTTATCCACTCTTTCTTTAGATTGTATATGAGATTCTCAGTGAAGCTCTTGTCTTGCAGGACCTAGACTTTCCAATGACAGCAACTATCTCATGTATGATTTTAATTGTGAAAATCATATGACTAGTTAACTTTCTTATACAGGTGATTAATGGCTCTTCAGTCTGGTTAATATAAGCAATAAAATGAGGCAAATGAAAAAATAAAATATAATCTCTAAAACAAGTAGAACTAACAAGAATTTAAAAATAACTTTCTATGTACAGGTTAGTTATAATTTCTTAATAATTATATTATTAATAATAAGTAAATAATGAATATAATAATGAATAAGAATATAACTAGGATTTAATAATATAGTTTCCATACTATCTTTCTGTAAGCTCACTTTTTCCATGTGTAGTACAATGAATATCATAAAAGAGTATAAAAATTACAGGAAAATGTGAATATGTTCAGTGAAAATATGTCTGATTTGAACAAGCCTCTGATTCTCAGTAAGTCACTGGTGCCAACAAAGTTATTTCTCATATAGTACCAATATTTAGTCTCCACTTCATACAATTACCGATAGGTATAACAGGCCAGATTTTCACTTCCAGGAGAGCAGCTTTGTTAGCTTAAATGTTTCCTTAAAGAAGGTGCACAAAGTAAATTCTTGTCTGGTAAAAATCCAGAGAAAAAGCTCTTTTCATTGTCTGGAAAGTAAAAAAAAAAAAAATAAATAATAATAAATAAAAGAAAAACAAAACAACACATATCTGTGTCATAAGTTCATCCCAGGATCCAGACAGCTCTAATAGATTTATGTTTGACAAATTTCATGTGTTTGAAAGACAATTTTCACCCTGGCACAGAATTTTGTTCAGTTTTGAACAGAGTTTTGTTCAGTTCTGCAGAATTTTGCAGTTAGAAATTTTTGGAGTTTTCTCTATTTTGTATGCATAATTTAAGGCTTTAGGGATGCATGACATTCTGACATTCTGCCTTAAAACAAACAAACAAACAAACAAGCAAAACTATTTGGATTCACATGACTCAACACCAGCTGAAAGCTTCAGCCTGAATGTAAACCTCACAATTTATTTACCTGAAAGACAAAGGAGAAACTTTGAAATTAAGACGCAGAACGACTTGTCATGATACAGTTCATCTTCTTATGTCATCTCCTGTGATTTTTTAAGGGACTGCACCTGGCAAGAGAGGAGAGCTATACAGGTGTAGAACAGCAAAATGAAATAGAAAAAGCAAGTTGTGGTGATGTAAAAATTAGTCCCCAAGGACAACGTTTTCCTTAGGGATTAATGACCACCTGGTGGATGCTAGTCAATAATGACAGATAATTTCTGTTTGTCTATCTTTCATCTGTCTGCTTCTTTTGTAAGTGTGTATACACTGTGCCCTCATGCACGTAGTTCATTATAAAACATGGAATCAGGCAGGAGCAATATCCTATTTATGGTGAGCACTGAAGAAACAGATATGAAAAGAAGAATATGACCTAATAGTGGAAAGAGCTGGCTGATTATGTGTCGCTATAGTGTTTGCATTTCCAAAGGAAATGTTAAGCAAATGCAGATGGGGAAACAAAACTTTGCCGTATAACTGCCAGCTTTGCAGTATGATAGCAGAAAAACAAGTCTATGTGGTAAAACAAGGTGAGGAGTAAGAGAATGAAAATCATACAAAAGAAGTAGGGAAGAAGGAGGGCAAGACAGAAGATGTATAGTTGCTAATGAAAGTCCTAGAGAAAGAACTTCAGAGAGAGAGGGTGAACAGGAAAAGATGAAGTGCCAGTTACTGTCAAAGAAAAGTGCAGCAAGCCAGTGCAGCCAGTTACAGCAAGAAAACTGCAGCATGAAACAACACAAATGTCTGGTCTTTCAGCTGAGTGAGTGAGTGAAGCCAGAGCTGCAAGCCAGCTGAAGAGATGAGACTGAGGATTTTTGAGAGTCATCAGCGTGGAAGATGAAGTCCTCAGAGAGAAAGACAGAAGACTCCAATGAAGAAGAGAGATCCAGAAGCTAATGTCTGAGTGGAAGGCAAACACACATACAGCAGTAAGATGTCAATGAAGTACAGTCAAATGCAGAAATGTCTTTCACAAAATGAAAAAGACTGAAAAAAAAGGGAGAACTAATAGAAATGAAAGGGGAATGGATACTACTTTAAAAGCACTTGATTTTGATTCAGGGTGGGAAGGGGCAAGGGAAGGATTCTCCACATGAAAGCGGCTTTAGAGACAGTGCTGGAGGAAAGGATAAGGATTTCTACTATGGAAAAGAGGCTGACAAACTGAGAAAACTAACTTCCAAGAGAGGAGTGAACATGCTAGAGATATCAATAAATGGAGGGAAAGGAAAAAGGGGAGAGATATGACATTAGAAACCAAAGCAGCATGGATACTACCATAGAGGAAAAAAAAGATTTTTAATGTTAGATCCGGATTTGCACTGGATTTCTGCTCCAACACCTCCAGGCTTTGGCTTCTCCTCCCATATCCCTAGGACATGTGAGAAGGAAAAATCCAGAAATTCAGAGGGAAGGGAAGGAAAGGGGCAAGTCAAGGTGAAGCAAGGCAGAAGGCAAGGGGAAGGCAAGGGGAAGGGCAAGGGCAGGGGCAAGGAGGTCCTGCTAGGATGACTGATGATAGATGGAAGAACAGATGTTGTGATGGAAGAGAGAAGAATGATGAATGATGAAAGCCAGAAGGGAGCTGTAAATGAAAATTTCCACAAACAATTCACAAACAGATTAAAAAATAAATAATAATAATAATAATAAACTTAATTAAAATCGTAAACATTTTTCCAATTAAACAGATAAAAGTATAGATACAAGTAGACATAAGGGGAGCAAGTGCTAGTTGTGAGGCCAACAGGATGACAGGTGGAAGAGAAGAAATAGTCTACCTCATGAGGACAAAAACATGTAAAAACATGTCAGCTAGTGCAGCAGCATGGGACTAAGGATATGGAAATTGAAGTCAAACAGGTCTGAAACTGGGATGTAGAAAAATAAAATAAAATAAATTAAAATAAAATAAAATAAAATAATGGGTAATGGGGCCCCCGGGGGGGGGAGGGTATTTGAGAAATTCCTAAAGCATAAGACTAAATTTATATCAATGATCTACTGCACTGCTGCCTGGACCAGGCATTTACCACATCTTGAAACCCAGATGTCTGGACAACATAGCAGTGTTTCTATGCAAATCAGTTGGGCATAAGGTAAGCAGAGAAGCACATATTGATCTTCAAATGTTGGCACGGGTGTATTTATTACACAGCAATTCTTCTAAGGACTATTTAAAAACACACAAGCACAACTAAAAACATGAGAGGAAATCCAAGGACAAGTACACAAGGGAGTGGATGGCACTGTTCTGTGACCGCATATGTCTATTTTCAGGGTATTTTTTTCATTCAAATTTGAGGTTAGATAACATTCTCTTACCAGTAGTTTGTATGTATAACACCTCATGTTAACAACAACTAAAATACTTCCACTAACAGTAAATTAAATCCAAACCTTCATGCATCTCTCCCAGTAACATAATATTCAAAGATGTACTGCTAAACATGCTTCTCAGCAATCAGACATTAACACTGCCCTATAACTACCACTTTATTATATTAACTGTTCATTTTCATTTATAAACTAGAAATGAAATGCAGCATCAGACATCTAGCTTTAATTCTTTTGCATTCACAAGGTATAAATGAATCAAGAAGAACAGGAATGTTCATGACTGTCCACCACATATTCATACTTTTCTGTCTCTCTAAATGCACATTTTACAGTTACACATTAGAAAAGCACCTAAACAAAAATACAGGAACCTGCAAAAAATTCTCGTAATCATTATGGAGGAAAGTGATATTAAAAGTGATGTATATGATTACACTTACACTGTATTTTAGTTGACGAGGAAATCATTATTTCTACTTTGTACTTTTCTAGTTAAACCATTCTAACAAAATATTGCAGAACAGTACTGTCAATATGATTTTTAATTCACACTTTGAATGAAAATGATAGAACAAAATATGGAAGGGTTCTAGATGTCCCTGAAAATAACACCTGATATATTTTAAATCAGTTCTTCAAGCATTCTCTGATATATTGCCAAGTGGTCACTGAATTAAATAATCTAGACAGATTACTAGAGATCTTTTATTTTTAGGGATCCGTCTGGTATTATGGCAATTGCAGCTGATCGGATTACTTCTATATCCTAGCTATGCAAAATGCATTGATGCTGGATGAGAAACCTGCACTACAGCACTGTAGTTCCAATGTCAGGCCTATACATGGAAGCATACTTCCTAACTGACTTTCAAACAACTTTGCTTTATAATTAATTCATAACAATTTATGTCATACTTTAATTATACTTTATGTTGTGGTAACATATTTAATGGAAAAAGGACTGAGAAAGTAAGTGTGGTACTGCAAAAGAGGATTCCTAATATTTTAAGCAAAATCCAAGTGGAGACTTAAACAAACAAACAAACAAACAACAACAACAACAACCAAACAAACAAAAAGAAACAAAGCAAAACAACTATACAAGGAAAAAACAAACAAACAAACAAAAAACTTTCAGGGGGGTAAGGAAAGGGAGGAGTAGGAAAAAAGTCTTTCTACTGCAAGTGTCAACAGCTACATCTAGTGGTTTTGGGAAGTATAGACAGTATCTCCTACATCCAAACACAGCATTTTTGTATTCTGCATTGAGTGGAAAAGTAAAAGTAATCTCTAGAGGTTTGAAATAAACAGTAAAGATTCTCCGGTGAAAGTACTTCTCTCTCTTTCTATTATTATTATTATTTTAAGATATCTTGTGTGAACTATGGAGACTGAGGTGTCTTTAACATTGTGTGTTTTGAGTTGTGTTATTTGTAGGCATATAATAAAATTCATTTGTGCATTTTCATTCCTAATATGTTATATATATATATATATATGAAATTAGTTTGAAATTATAATTTCCAAATTCTAAAATTTACATTTTGCAGAGTGGAATTTGGAAAGTTTGTGAGATATTGCATGTCTTCATATCTTCATTTATCTGGTTAATGTACCATAGATAAAAGCAAACAAACAAACAAACAAAAAATGAAACCCTCCCATTTTCCAAAAGGGAAATCATGGTTTCTAGAAAGTCGAAAAATCATATCATGGTTTTTGAACTTTCTAGAAGCTAATGACATTGTCTTCAGTCAAAAAGAAGAAAACATGATACTTTTTCAAACACTGTCACATACTGATAATTTCAAATAGTGCAACAAAAAAAGTATCCATTCCCACCAAGACTTTTCTGAAGAACAGAGTACTGTTTGCAAGAGTAATAAATAATTTATGGTGTTTTTCATATGTGTTTATCTTTTAGAATAAACAAGTCTGGAAGTGAAACGATCAGATTGTAAATCAGAACCATTTATCTGTAAACAACTTCACACTAACTGAAATGTAAGACACACAGGAAAATAATAGTAAAAAAATCTTCTTATCTTCATAATTAAAAATGCATAACTTCACAAACAAAATGTGAATTCTTTAACCAACTGTCTTTGCTTTGTCCATAAAATAACAAAAATAGCTGAAGATATTTTCAATATAGCTGGATTTTTTGAAGTCAGATGTAGCCTCCCAAAAAACTTGTAAGAAATTTAAATTGTCAGTAACTCAGTAGCCAGGTTCTAGCATAGATTAGAATATGGTAAGAGACTGGGGTCGGGAAGAGGGAATTGCTGAATTTTAAAATCAGATAAAATTAAGTATAATCTGCTCAAGCTTTCTGTTCATTCAATAATTTACAATCATCACTTATTTAGAAAAAAAAAAAATCAAATGAAATTTATATATATATATATGTATATATATATATATCTATATATATATTACATGTAATGTTCCACAATCATTTAATGTACTTAAGAAGGAAAGATCATCAGAAATCTAAAATAAGCACAGTACATTTCATTGCACATGCAGGTTATTCTTGCTGGGGTCATATAAATGCATATTTGACAATATTAAATAACTGCAGCCATTCAGAAAGCCTACACTGCTATCACAGTGAACAATTTAATTAAACTTTCTGCATAGTATGGGGAAAAAAAAAAAAAAAAAAAAAAAAAAAAAAAAATTATTTTTTTTCGCCCTTTTTTAAAAAAAAAAAAAAATAAACAACATGTATCAAAAAGGTAAAAAAAGAAAAAAAAAAAAAAAATAAAATTTGGT
>NC_048926.1:38621073-38672450 GCF_011077185.1 Oxyura jamaicensis
ACCCTGATGTACCTAAGTGTAAAAATAGCTAAGAAAATAATAGTAAAGATGGTGATGGTCACTTTTTCTATCTATGGTCACAGCTTCTGTAATATCTCAGTTCCTCACAACATTTGTTTAGCCAGACTATACTTGGATGTGCTGAAAGAAGATGCTTTAGCAGATGGCAAGACTAAAGACTGAAAAATTAAAGGTCAGATTTTCAAAAAACTTTTAGTATGTATTATTCCAGTGATTTTTCTGAAAAGAAGCAAAAAAATGAATGCAATTGGTAACTGAAAACATTTTACACAAGTCAAAAAGGATGGAAAAAACAGTTTAATTTCCAAAAATTACACTCAGTAAACACTCAGAGATGTGTAGCTGTATCACTTTGCCAGAGCACATTCTGCTATAGTAACTATTGGATGTTTGTCCTTATTTAAGTGTCACACAAATCTAAATCTACTGAATAATAATCTCATAAACATCTGTGCTCAGATCCTCCTGTGTCTTACGCACACTGCAGAAAACCAGGCCATGGGGTGGGTAAGTCTCTCTCAAATGTGGGACTTCATGTAAGCAATTATTTTCCCTCTTCAGAAGTAGAATTACACATGTTTAGCACAAATTTTAGTGTATGTTCTGAGGTAGTTCTGTGCCTTTCTATAATAGTTATATATCTAGTCCTATTTTCTTTTTCCCCTTTCATTCCATTTGAAATCAAAGCTCTTAAAAAAAAAAAAAAAAAAAAAAAAAAAAAAAAAAGTCCCATTTTATTTTCCATAATAATCTAATAATCGTCAGGCCTTGTCATCATTCCAGTGATGTGGAAAGAATTACCTCCTCCTGTTTGAGGCTGAATTTCCGCCGTATTATTTGTCGGTGTTTTCAAATTACACACAAGGTGGCACCAGACGTCAAAATTTTGGAGATACGTCTGAAAAGTTCAGGCCTTGTCTAACTTCCTGCAAATTTAACAATTGTGCCTTCAGGGCAAAGCAGAAGGAATCACGAAAGTGTTAACAGTGACGTAGAAACAGGAAACCTTGTTTCCTGAAAAAAACCTTGTTTTTTCAAATTTAACAATTGTGCCTTCAGGGCAAAGCAGAAGGAATCACGAAAGTGTTAACAGTGACTTAGAAACAGGAAACCGAAGATTGCCAATCAAAACAAAATAAAGCAGTAATAAGCTTTTTTGCATTTCCAGTGTACTTTATCAAAAAGTAATGAAAGAATTACCACTATTTGAAGGAACGTTTTTCCAATAATTTCTAATAGATTAAAAATCCCATTCTTTTAAGTAATTTTTTTCCCATCCTGCATCACTGGAGATTGGGTGCTGGGGGAGTCATCTACATGATTACTGTGTAGCTCCACCTTTACAGTGCTTTCACACTTACAAGCACCACCCCACAATGAGAAAATTCACATTTTAACCCAATTTTTGTCTTTTTTTGTCACTTCTTGGTCTGTCTTCCCTTCCACAAATTATGCGAACAAAGAAGCTTTCTCATGCATTTCAACATGGCCTTTTCTGTAACTTATTTACATAATATATTGTCTTTTGAATTCAGCTCTCGCCTCTCCTTCATAAGCTTTAAGTAGCTGGACAGTCATTTCCCATGAAGAGGCTGAGCCACCATTCCCTCAGAAGTCTTGGGTGAATGCAAAAAGCCCAAAGTTACTGCAATTCTAATACATGTTTTTCCAAGAAAGCATGTCTGATTCTCTTCAAAACACAACCTCTATTATCCCGTTGACACTAGATTAAAGGTTTCTGTATTTTAATGAGTGACTAATAAGTGACTTTCCCCACCTCAGAAGAGGTATCATAAAATTCACATGCTGTGTTTTACTAATATAGTGGTGTAAATTTGAGCACACTGGTTATACCTGAGTGAGTTTTCTCCTAAGACAGCCTGAGTATTGCACAGTTCTTTACAGTCTAAGTGTGCTTGACTTTGGTGGATTTTTGTTTAGTTTTGAGATAATTCTAGAAAGACTTGAAAATATCTTTTTATTTTTGCCTCTTATTTTCCCTGGTACAAACACTTCATTTCTAATATTGATTGGCAAAACAGTGGCAGAAAACATGCAAACATCCCTCCCTGGTTGAATTCTATGGACTAATCCCACACCCGAAGCTCACGACAGAGAGAATTATATAATCATAGAATCACAGTACGGCCTGGGTTGGAAGGGACCTCAAAGATTATCTAGTTCCAATCCCCCTGCAATTAGCAGGAGCACCTCCCATGTCCTCACCTGGTCTTGAACACCTCCAGGGATGGGGCATCCACAGCTTCTCTGGGTAACCTGTTCCAGTGCCTCACCACCCTCTGAGTGAAAAATATTCCTTCTAAACTCTAATCTAAATCTCCCCTTTTACTTTAAAATTAATCTCCTTCACCATGTCAATATCTCATTAAGCAAAGAGTTGTTCCCCGTCTTTTTTATAAGCCCACTTCAAGTACTGAAATTTTGCAATGAGGTCACTCCAGAGCCTTCTTTTCTCCACGTTGAACAGCCCCAGCTCTCTCAGCCTATCTTCATAGGCGAGGTACTGCCATCTTTGTGGCCTTCCTCTGGACCCACTTTAACAGTTCCACATCCTTCTTGTGCTGGGGCCCCAGACCTGGATGCAGTACTACTACTGGGGCCTCACAAGGGCTGAGTAGAAGGGGACAATCACCTCTCTCGACCTGCTG
The DNA here is from genome assembly GCF_011077185.1 of Oxyura jamaicensis. Classification (NCBI taxonomy): domain Eukaryota; kingdom Metazoa; phylum Chordata; class Aves; order Anseriformes; family Anatidae; genus Oxyura; species Oxyura jamaicensis. The sequence goes on from NC_048926.1 coordinate 38,623,764, forward strand.
GCTACTCCTCTTTTAATGCAGCCGAGGATGCAGTTCATCTTCTGGGCTGCAAGCATGCTAAGAAGCAAATTATTAACTGGAGTCTGTAGGATTTATATTTCAAATTCATGTGCAGAGATTTTGTTACATTTTGCCCTTGATAGGCAGAAAGACAAGAGTAATGACCTCTGTTTACTTTTCTTCAGCATGAACCCACCTGCTTCTAGAAATATTCTGACTAAAGTGACTTATGTTTAAAGCTTCCACTAATAGGTCTTTTGATGCTCTTGCTAATTTTCATAGAAAATATTGCATTATGTGTGCTTGCTCACTTACTGTTTTATCTATGCTTGTGCAGCATGGCTGCTTTGGACAGGGATTGTCCTTTCTTAACCACTTAGCCCCTTAGGTGTTGCTATAAAGAAAATAACACACACACACAAAAATATTTTTAGAAATATCCTCCTCCCACTCCCATTCTGCCCATCAGAGAGCCCTCTGGCCATGACATGAGTGGCGTAATCAGTCTGTTGTGCAAGTATTAACCTAAGCTCTATATTTTGCAGTACAAAACAAACAAACAAACAAAAAAATGGACTGTAATAGCTGGCTACAAATTTCCATTGTAAATAAGGAAGGGTAGAAATGCATCATAACATCGAAGACATTGTGAAACAGCCACATGAGAATATTTGTCTTCTAAAACTTTTCATGCTTGTGGAAATCTTACCCTCACTGTGCAGCATGTGTGTCTTGGACAGAAATGAAAGGCTAGAAGGACTTTTCTGACTTGCAGGAGTGGTTAACATGATTCCTCATTGACATGCAACTCTGCAGACCTCCAGAAATCAGTCCTCTTCAACTCAAGTAGCATTTATGTTTGCAGAAATAGGTACAAACAAAATACAATGAAAATGGCGCCACCCTTGCCTCTATTAAGAATACACATATTCTTAATATGTGTACAAATTGTACATATACAAATTCTAGTGAAATATCCTACAATTAGGAGATCTATTGGAACACAGTAATATACTGTTAAAATTTCCTTCTCTTACCCAGTCCAGCAAAATTCATCCTTATGATACAAACATTTTCCTATTAATAACATGTTTCCCTATCTCCTCATTTACACTAAATGAGAATTCCAGGTGCTCACTTGTTTACATTTGGAAGTTGAGCAGTAAGGCTGGACTCTCAAAAAAACATACTGCTCTTGAGCCCCTCTTGAACTCAGCAAAGAGAGAATGGAGAGAGTCCCTTTACCATAAAAATATTTTTCTTATAATTCCTTATATTTTAATTTGGAGTATTTTTTAAAGATATTCTATAAGTTTTTGTTGTTTTGTTTTTGCACATTTTTGCTTCTTTTGGCTTTCCTGGTGAATATACATACTTCTTGAAAAATAAATAAGTAAATAAATAAAATAAATTATTTTCTAGGCTGATGAAATCAGATTCTATCCTTTTGCATAGCTGCAACACATCTAAATTTCAAAATGACTGAAATTTGAATAAAGAGTTTCCCTATTAGGCCTAATAATCTACTTCTTATAAGTTAACTATTTATGACCCATCCACAGACTACAAGCTTGCTCTCTTTTTTTGGGGTGAGAATATTGAATTCTCTTGGCATCTGTCTCTTGAGAAAATGCTTATTTTGCTAGTGCTACACTCAATATATATTTAGTGTAGCAGTCTATATATATATATATATATATATATTTTTTTTTTTCCCAGAGCTTGTCAGTTAGTAAAACAGATGTCGCAGAACATGTTTTTTTTACGTACGTCTGCCTTTTTTTTTTTTTTTTTTTTTTTCCTGTTTTCATGATGACTATCATGTTTATTTCCCATGAACTACATTGGTCTGAATCTCTTTCACTTATCCTAAGGCAATAACAAAAATAATCAACAGAGTGAACTACAGTAGTGCCTCTGTCCTGGAAAATATTTAGTGTAGGTAAAAAATCTGGCCTGCGCAAGACACATGGTAATTTTCTATCTAGCTCTAGTCATTCCAATGGTTCTTCTAGAATAAGACTTCACCTTTTCCAGACACCTAGATCTATTTCTTGGACCACTCCAATATGAAATTAAGAATGCCTCCAATGTTTAACAGAAATTAGCCAAGATGACCTCTGAAATCCCAATAGCTTAACATGTTGATCAAATGAGTAAGTGGAGGGCACCCTAACAATGTCTATCAATGTTTGTATGAAGTGAAGAACCAACAGCTATGCTTAATTCTACTACTGCATCTGGGGGTCTGCACCTTATTTATACAGGTTTTGGAACAACTGGAACAGTAATATCAATCAGAAAATAGAGGTAGTGAGAGCAGTTTTCTTCATTTGGGACAGATACAAAAATGCACACAACTCATCAGGAAAAAGAAAAAAAAAGTCCTACGTGGGCTAGGATGCTTTTTTTTTCTTTTCCTTATGTACATAATAATAGAATTAGTAACTCTAATTTAAATAAAAAAGAACAAGCCAGAGATATCATTAGCTTTTTCATACTGTTGACATTTTTAACATGTTATCTTTAGCTATTTTTCTAACATCCAATGTATATAAAATCTGGCTGAAGTGAAATGGAAAGGTTTCAGGTAAATTCTCTGATATTGTTACATTCTGTTTTCGCTATTTAAATATTTCACTGATTTTTCTTTCATTTACTGTGTATAGACAATTTGATGCTAAGCGTAGAAAAGCAATGAAGGATGTACAAAGTTTCACACAATCTAATTTTATTTTTAAAAATTTATTTAATTTTCTTAGATGACAACTTGTTTCATGATTAATCAAGCAAATAGAAACTTCAAAGCATTCCTTGACTTTGGATAAATAATGGTAAAAAGATTATATTAGAGCCATACGGAATAAAGATATTGAAAAAATACATTCCAAGTTCCAGGTTTTCCTCATAGTACATGTACACTAAATACCATTCCAGAGAAACCTCACTGTGTAAAGCCTGTATTTTATATAGACAGCTGAATCAAATATAAAGACCTTCAGCAACAGGGATGGGTGCATCATAGGAACAAGAAACTTATTTAATCACTTCCACACAAAGCCACCAGGATGTTTTCATAATCCCCTTTGAGTTCATCCTGTCAATTTAAGTGAAAAGAGCACAATTGTTAGGGTAATGGTCTCAAATCAATTTCAGTAAGCATTCAATATACATTTACTAAACATTGGTCGTTCCCCAAAATAAATGGTCATGGCAGAAAAATAAAATGATTTTTAGAAATTAACTGAAAAAGCAGCAGGTACAAGCAAAACTCAAAAAGGTACTTTAGTACATGTAGAGATTATGTTTCTGCTCCAAGGTATATTTTTTTTTAGTTATCTACTAGCTTCCACAAAGGTGATCTGAAGGTCTGTCTTTATTCTAATATCACACTGGTTTAAATTTTCTAGAAAAATACATTGGGTGGCCTGTCCCATTCAAGAAAATATTTTGTTACTTTATCTCTTATTTTTCTAAGTGACCTAGAAAGTAGGACAAATAAAGGTCAAGTTTACAATATATTTGCAGGAGTAACTCAAACATTAAAAAACAAAAGCCAGATTGAGTAGATGTCTGTCAGAGAGCCGACAGTGCAATCATCTTCATTCTCCTGCTAATGTACTTTATCTGCTTAAATACAGGAACCTGGGGATAGAGTAGTCTCCATTCTTGGCATTTACTGTAAGATGACATCCTGAGACAACTACAAATCAATTGCTACAGCTTTTGCGACAAAAACATTACCCTATAAAATAAATTAGTTCTACCAGCATGAGACCTTGAGTTCTCACTGAGAACTTGAGTTACTCAGCTACAATACATTACTCAGGATGAACTGGTGATTGAGGAGCAGAAGAGTTAACAAAGCCTTACTGGCCTTCCTAAAACATCTGTTTATTTTCCACTTCATTGTTAACTTCAGCAAAAACCTACCATAATGGCTTGGCGAAGAGAGATACCATACAGACTCTTATAATAAGCTTTGATCTCATTCATGTCTACTTCATGGCGTGAAACCATGATTCTGATGAGCTGTTTGTGCCGTGTCCCAAGGCCCTGTTAAAAGTAGTAAACAAACAAACAAAAACTGAGGCTACTTAAGTCATTGAAAAATCTTTCTCTAACAAAGTTCTTTGTATTAATTCATCAGACTTCTTTGTGTCAGTACTAACCCCCTTCTGGTACCCTATGAGGACAAATTGAGTTGTGACTGTCTGTCTCCAACTCTGGAATTCTTTTTGCTGTTTCCTAAAAATAGGCTGGTTGTTCACTGTGATTGCTGGACACCAGGAAAAACCTAAATTTCACTGTTTTTTTTTTTTTTTTTTTTTGATTTTTTTTTTCTCCTGTAATGAGCTACTTTTTTATAATGAGCATATTCAGTTTACATGGCAAGGTTTTGGTAGTGGGGGAGCTGCAGAGGTGGCCACTGTGTGAAGAGACAAGCAACTGCTGCATGTTACAAAAGGGCTAGTTTTAGCTGGCTCCAAAGGGGACCTACCACTGGCCAGAGCTGATCCAACAAACTATATTGTTCGTGTCTCTGGGAGAGCAGATTTAAGAAAGGGAAATAAAAACTGCTGCACAACAGGAGTGGGAACCAGCCCTACAGACACCTGCAGACACTGCAGGAGAGGAAGGAGATTGTTCCAGGTGCCAGAGAAGAAGTCCTCCTGTGGCCTGTGGCAGGCCCCTAGTGGAGCAGGCTGTCCTTCTGCAGCCCATGGGTCCCACATGGAGCAGATCTCCACACTGCAGCCTATGGAAAGGAGCCCATGCAGGAACAGAGGGTCTGGGGGGAGCTGCCACCTGTGGGGGACCTGTGCTGGAGCAGTTTGCTCATGATGGATGGACCCTGTGGTTAGGAGCCATGTGGGAGCAGTGCTTGAAGAGCTGCTGCTTGTGGGCAGCCCCCACAGGCTCAATTCGGGAAGGACAGCATCTGTGGAAGGGACACCATGGGGAGCAGGGGCAGGGAGTGACCGTTAAGATGCAGCAGAGATGAAGCATTACGGACTGACGGCAGCCCCCATTCCCTCTTACCCTGCAAAACTCAGGAGGAGGAGGTAGAAGAGGGTGGATGGAGGGGAAAGGTGTTTTTAGTTTTAGTTCTTACTGCTAGCTTGTTAGTAATAGGTTATAAATTATATTAATGTGCTGAGTCTGTTTTGTCCATGATGATAACTGTAGAGTGATTTCCCTGTCCTTATCTCAGCCCTTGAGTCCTTTTCATTGCATTTTCTTCCCTTTCTATCTGAGCAGGTAGAGAGAGAGCAGTGTGGTGGAGTTCAGCTGCCCAGCTGGGTAAAACCACTACAGTGAGTCACTCAGTTTCTCATGTACAGCTCCTAACCAAGTGACAGAATTAATGTAAATTTCTGCATACTACACTGTCTCATGAGTTCTCACTGCCTCAGTAAGCTCAGATTTCAAATTTGCCTGAACTTTTGTATAGACTCTTACAACGTTCTCGTCCCACTCTGTAAGTGCCTTCCTATTTATTTTTTCATCAATATTTTAATGGTTTCATTAATATGAAAAGGTTCAGTTAGCTTTCTGTCACTACACAGAGCATAAAGTGTATATGTGGATAGACAGGTGCCTTCCCAAAAACTCTGTAGTAAATAGACATCTCTTTCTATGGAAGGAAACTCAGTAGTTTCAAAGGAATGAAGGGGAGGAAAGAGATAAATGAACTGGATTTCCTTCTGCAGTCCTTTTCATCACACAAAGTTCTTGTTCTAGACTAATTTGTTATTTTACAGCTCATAAAGGACACCATGTTCTCAAGGAGTTCTTTCTTGAGGTTACCTTCATTGCCAAGTGGAGTTTTTCAGCAAAGAAAGCTGGCTTGCTTGTGGCACACTTCACTGTAATGAAACAATGAGAGAAAATATATCTGTTAAAAATGTAACAAATAACAAAAGGCAAAAAGAAAGAAAGAAAATGCTGCAGAATAAGTCTCAGTGTTCCTACCAACATATCCTATTTATCTATTTCTCTTTTACCTGCCTTAAAAATATGGCAGAAGTAGCTGTTCCTTTCTTCTCTTTATTCAGAAGGCAATTCAGTCAGGGAAGAATACTCTAGTTACTGTAAAGACAAGACTGTACTCTCTAGTCCACTGCCATAAAATTGACAAAGATGTCACAGTTCCCAATCAGAAAAACGTGAAAGCATTCAGGACCTCTACAGCAGAGCTGATGGTCATGATGTGACATATTTTAGCCAAGTTATGCTGTGTACTTGCCTTCCATACCTGATACTAAGAGGGAACTGGTAAGTCTCTTTTTTTTGTCCAAAGTATACCTGACTGCAATACAGAAGTGAAAAGCAAAGATAGTGGTTTGGCTCCTGATTCTATCCTTGACAACATGGATGGCTCACCTTATTCTCACCTCATTCTCACCTCATTATTTACAAGGAACAGTCATTTAAGGGTACATTTTAAGATACATCTTTATCGTGAACTAATGTTATAATGTTATAATGTTATAATAATATTTTCTTGAACACTGCAAAAGGAAAATTATTATATTTTAATAATCATACATCATAACTGTTTTGCTTCTTAGTGAAGCAGAAGAACAGAATGTTGTCCTGTTAGACAGAAGTATGACAGAATTAAAAGGTAGTTTTTCATACAGTTAAAATATATACTAGGTTATTAGTTGTATAACCACTTACCAAGGGCAGTCAGGCAGTTCTCAATATCACCTTTCAGCTCCAAATCTAGTACCTTATTCATATCATGCTTGCTGTATTTGGTGTACTTCTGAAAGACTAAATAAGGGAAGAAAATTCAGTGAAGAGTGATAGAAGCATAGTATTCTCCCTACATTTTCTTGGCCTTACTCTAGCCTCACTGCTGTGCATATCTCTCTCATTTTCTTCAGCTAGCACAGTGTAAAGAAAAACAGTACTGTATGGACTGATGATGTTGGCATTGGGAACAGAACCATGTTAGGATGGTGAGGCTCATTTTCCATTAAAAGGGAAGAGGTAGTATAGTTACTCCACTGGAGCCTATAGCATAAGGTGGTATCTCCCATGCAGGGAAAACTGGTAGAGGAGCAATGTGGGAAATCAGTCAGAAAGTATGTGGAGTATGTTAGACACAGAGATGAAGTGAGAAAAGGAAAATGCAGAATGAGGCAAAAGTCACGTAGCCTGAAGATAAAGGAGGTATAATTGGGAGACAAGAAGATCAAAAAACAACAGGTGCAGTCCGGCCTGTTGCTCATCAGTACACGTAAAGGAGATATGGCTGCTGTGCTATCGCCTTGTGAACAATAATAACGGCTAACGAGCAAACTTTGCCAAGCTGTGTGGTAAAAGCATGTAGATACGCTAAGCCTATATAAGTAGATGGGTTAGACAATAAAGTGCTTCAGCTACACACCAGCCTGGAGTCGTGTCATTCTTTCCCTTCAGAGCAAACCATGTTGGGGAGTATTCAGAACCCCTGCCACACTGATTCATTAGCCTTGTGACCAGTAGCATTGTGAGACTTCATGGTAATAGTTCTATTAACAACTTAACTGACACTGGGACTCTTCACTAGTGTGTGAACAGCAAAGTGGCCAACTGTGTGCTTAGGTCAGCATGCACAATGACCTTTGTAGCAGCCACATCTTGGAAATATATATAATCTCTGAGTTCAGGAGCTAATACAATTCCAGTGAGGAACAACGTTTCACACAGCCTACCTCTTCGGAGATGGGGGTAGCTTCTTGCAGTAAGAACAGTAACAAACACATTAATATCCGTTCCTTTCCTTCTCTCTCCTGCTTCATATAAGGCCTGTCATAAAAGAAATAATAATAGGCAAGTTATCATTTGTATAGCAAAACACAAATAGAAGTATCAGAGACTCCTTGCCAAAGGCAGGCCACTGCTTGTCAGTAAACAACTCTAATCCTTGACACAATCCGTAACAAGACAAATAACTCTACACAGACTCGAAATAACTCTAGGTGTACCAAGTAACACTTCATATTTCAGTTACGGCATAATAGTACCAAGGGAACACTGTACAGCTACAAATAACATTTTCAGGCATTCTTGAATGAAGATATTTTTATGTATCTTCATATGCTATAGTGTACATGGGAGCATAGGACTGGCAGGCTTAACGTAGACAAAAAAAACAACAACAACAACAGAAAACTAATATTAACTAGACAAATGTGAAGGAGAAGCTTACACACCATGTATTTCTTGTCTTTCCAATAATGATTTTAATAGAAAGTTAGAAAGTAAGAACCTAGTCAATCTTGTTACTTTCCCTACCTCCTCAAACCTTTGTAAAAGTAATAATTAAAGATCTCCATGCTACAGCAAAAAAGATCTAACAACATCCTTTCTAGGTGTTGGCAGTGAAGCTCTTTGGATCCAGGCAAACTGAACTTTAGAGCTTAGACAGAATATTAATTTACTAGCCTTTCATATCTATGGCTGATGACAAAACTAAACCTCTTATGTTACAAGAATAAAAACAGAATTGTTAAATGTCTTTGTTGGATTTAAAACAATGATTTAAAGTGAAAATTTAGGACAGACTGTTAAGGTTTACCAACATCTTGACAAAAATATTACACTAATGGCAGAAGAAACAAGGGAAAAAACAGCTGATTTTTTTTAGAACCACTTAGAAAATGACTGAGAGGTTTACCAAATTCACTTGAAAGTTTGTGGTGATTTTACCGTGCTAGGCACAACAAGCGCTCTCTCACTCCCCCTCCTCAGATGAGGAGGGGAAGAAGTAAAGGAAAGAACAACTCACGGGTTGAGATAAGGATAATTTAATTAAAGAGAAAAAATATATATTATTAAGGAAATATTATTATTAATTGAATAATTCAACTAAAGGGAAAAAAGGGAAAGGGAAAGAGGGAGAGGGAAAGGGAATAACAAAACAAAACAAGTAAAGGCTATGTGGAAGTGCAGAGGAAAGAAATTACTCTCTACTTCCCACAAATGAGCGATGCTTGACCACGTCCTTGAAGCAGGGCCTCAATGCATGTAGCCAGTGTTTGGGAGGAGGACAGACATTTTCGCAATGAGAGCCCACCCCTCCCCTCTTCTTCCTTTTTCCACCTTTTATTGCTGAGTGTGACATCATATGGTCTGGAATATCCCTTTGGTTGGTTTAGGTCAGCTGCCCTGGTGATGTCTCTTTCTCACTTTTTTTGCCCACCCCCTAGGAAGGTTAGAGAGAGTCCTGATGCTGTGCCAGCTCTTCTCAGCAGCAGACACAACACCGGTGTGATACCACTGCTGTTCTAGCTACAAGTGCAGAGCGCAGCACTGTATGGGCTGCTGCAGGGAAAGTTAACATCCCAGCCAGACCCAGTACAAAGGTATGTTACTGAAACACATTACCTACAAATATCATACTGAATGATTTACACTGGTCAACATATTGTATCTGGTTCTGCACAATCACTAGTACAAATTTGTCACTCAATTCAAGAACTCTATTTATTTTAACAAGAAAGATTGAATCTAAGTTTTCCTGTTCCTGAACTCTACTTCAAATGGCCTACATGTTTTACATGAACTAGAAGAAGGTTTGCAGCATTCTTGAAGTTGACTATTAGCATAAAGATTCCATTTCTTTCAGCTACCAGAGTTTATGTGAACTTTGGAAAACTTCATCTCCTCAGAAAAGATTATGTACATCTACATAATTGCCCTCCACCATGTCTCCATGTCCCCCCACCCCCATGTCCCAATCCCTCATGTCCCCCAATCCCCCTCCCATGTCCCCATGACCTCAGAAAAGATTACGTACATATACGTGATTGTACATAAGGTACAATTGTCTGTCATCTGAAATGTGCAAGATCCAGGTAGGTGAAATAGAACATTCACAGCCAGTCAGTTTGTAATAAAATCAAATGAAGATCTGCAGAGTGCTAAGTATGGTCTTACCCTGGCATCACTATCAGCAAGCTCATCATTCACTTGAGGATCTTCAGAGCGGTCAGCCTACATAAATTAAATTTAAAAAAATAAAGCAGTGTTACTCACAATCATTCAGTTCACCAAAATTCGGTATTGTAGAGATCTGCCCTGCCATACTTACACATAGTTTAATACAGAATTGCAGACAAATACAGTTATATTAATTTTTCTGTGGATAAAGCTGATGCATTTGTTAATTGATCAGAGCTCACATTTCTAGGGCTATCGAAAACGTATTTCTGAAGTTGTACATTAAAATCCAGGATTTCTTAATGTGAAGTTAAAGTCTTGGAAGCTATGATGTGCTCCCTGATGACTGCTCAATAAACTTCTTTCAAGGTGATTTAAAAGGAAAACTAAAAATCAAAACTATGCACATTGATGCATCAAAAAATAATCCAATGTGCACATACAAAGTGCATACAAATGTACTCAGCAGAGATGGAATAAAATATTAATGTATGTTAAAAAGGGTATTTTTACTTCTCAGCTCCAGTGTTTCAGATGCACTGTTTTTGAGCAGTTTACAAAACACTGTCTACTTGCTAGCTCCATGCCACCATCTGTCTATCTTACTACAAGAAATGTATCTTAAGAAGTAGCTGAAATATTTCTCTACATGTAAGCATTTATTCTTTTTGTATTTGCAGTCAGTTGACATTCTAGTTTTTTTTTTCAAGTGCTTAAGACTGTTAAACACATAAAGACACAAAAAAAGTCTTAAATACCTAACTGGTAAACAGTAACAAATATCATTGCCTTTAAAAATGTTTTTGAGATAAATCTCATCATAGCGTGCTTAAGAATCATTTCATATGGTCTAAGATATATAAGTAAAAAACAGTGCTAGGAAATAAATAGTTCTGAAATTCTTATTTATTGTATGACTTTAACATAATCTTGACGAAATTATTTTTTAATTACTGGTAACCTCACTGAAAATGTTTAAGCACAACATACTTTAGCAAGAGCAACTAAAGCCTTCTGAAAGTCTCCAGATGTGTCAGAGATGATGTCTTGTGTCAGATCTCTCTTCAGTACTGAAATCAAATGAAAACGGACTCGTAATTCATTTTTAAATTATTAGTTATATAATTTTTTCAGTCTTTTCTTAATTTCTCACTTAAATATACCTAGTAGAATTGCACTTTTCTCTAATTTAATTTTGCAAGAATGGGTATTTCTGCTAATGTCTTCTAATCCCTGAGATGTGCTGAGATATTGGAGGATTAATCTAAAAATCTGCTGAAAAAGTTGTTCTTAAAGGTTGTATAGGTGGAAAAGTGTTGAGCTATTGTTTGTGAAATAGAGAAAAAGAAAAAAGAAAAGGTTGAAATTTTGAAAATTTTCATTCTTATTTTTGGCTGTTTTGTGCAGCCCCAAACTCTTCTAAAAAAATCAAACTATTATTCTGGACTTCTAACTGAGACTGACTGGAAATCTCTTCAGAAAGTTAACTCTTAATTAGACAACATTGACTGACAGCAGTACTCTCCTTATATGAGGATGCTATTATATTTCAGTTATTTATAAATTCCTATTATATTTCAGTTATTTCTTCAAAGATTTTCTGCCTTCATTTCATGGGTTGTTCCTAATCTGAAAGTTATCTGTGTTGCTAAGAGTAAACTTTTGACAAGGTCAGTGACATCTTAAGAGCTCAGATAAGGCTTGGCAATGGGAGTAGCAAAGCAGCTGGATTTTGCTTTTAATTTAGAAAGCATCTAAATGCATGACCCATTCCAAGAAATATTCACAGTTCTGGCTGGAATTGTGAGACACTTTCTAGTGCAGCAGGATCTGAACAAGTCAGAAATCATCAGTATGACCTCCCTTTCCTACACGTCTTTCAGTCTTATACGAAGCTTTACTTGCTTCCTAAAATGTCATCTCAGCTCCTTAAATTGAGAAGTAAAGCTGTAAGAATAATGCGTTTGCTATGAAGTTTTGAAAAGACAAGCATAATGCATACTAGATTCTTTTTCACCAGGAATTAAGTTTACGCGGATCTATTCATTACAGGTGCTTAAAAAAATATATCACAATAACAAAGAAATGAATCATTGCAGGACAGGGTTTGGCTATCTTCCAATGTTTCATACCATTCATACTTCTTTCCCACTCTGAATTACCTTCCTTGTAGTATCTACTGGCTTCTCTGATCTCTCTGTTGTTTCTTGAGGCCAGAATCTCAATTAACGTATCTTCATCAGTTCCAAGCCCCTGTTAAAAATGATTTTTTAAAAAATGTTATTTAATACTACAAACTTAAAATTTAGAACAGAAATAAGATGAGTATCATGGACAAGACTTTGAAGATGCCATATGAAACAACACAAAAAAAGGAAAAACATTTTGCTCTCACCTAATATAATTATTTTAGCTCTTTTAGAATTCATTTTTGTAGCATGTAGTGTCACTCTGGCACCCAACAAAAATATTAAGTGACCAAGCAACATACATAGAAGAGAGGAATATAAAAATTACTAAGAAAAATACATTTCTATTTTCTCTTAAATAAACACATATGTAAACATTATGGCTTTCTAGGACTACATCTGCAAATAACTTCCAATTTTCAGAAGGCAGAGAGCTCTTTCTCACATAAGAACAGCACTGGCAACCCATCTCCTCCAACCCTGAAATTCAACAGAGATTGCTGAGTCTTGTTCTTAGTAGCTGGTTCTGGATAAGCACTACTCTTTCATTTTAATAAATGGGGAAAAAATAATATAATACATGAGCTTACAAAATTTAAGTCCAGTGTCATTTAAAGGACCTGAGATTTATTTACTTCTCTTTATCCTCTCAGAAGATTTTTGACTTACTTTCATAGAGGCCCTTAATTCTTCAGCATCAAACTGAGCTGGAGTTTTAAGTAGAGCCACGGCAACATCTTCCAGGTGGCCTTTCAGAACCTTTTTCAGGTCTTCTTCCAGACTCTGTGAAGAATAAGGAGGAGTCATACACTCTGTGTCCTGGTTTCAGCTGGAATAATTTTCCTCATAGTGGCTAGTATGGTGTTGTGTTTGTACTTAGGATGAGAATAAGCCTGTTAACACATTGACGTTTTAGTTGTTGCAGAGACATGGTTACACCATGTCAAGGACTTTTCAGCTTCTCATACTGCACTGCCAGTGAAGAGGCTGGGGGTGCAAAAGAAGGTGGGAGGGGACAGAACCAGGACAGCTGGCCCAAACTTACCGAAGGGATATCCCGTATTATATTATGTCACGCTGAACAATAAAACTGAGGGGAGTTGGCAAGGGGGGCTGCCATTGCTTGAGGAGTGTCTGGGCATCAGTTATTGGTGGTGAGCAGACTCACTGTGCATATTTTTTTTAGGTGTACTTCTTCATTTAGGTGTACTTCTTCATGTACAGTCTATATATAGACTCACTGTGCATATTTTTTTTAGGTGTACTTCTTCATTATTATTATTATTATTTTCCCTTCCTTTTCTGCTTTATTAAGCTGTCTTTATCTCATCCATTTTTTTTCTGATTCTCTTTTTAATTCCACGATGGGAGAATGAGCAAACAGCTGAGTGGTGCTTAGCTGCCTGCTGGGATAAACCACAACACCCTATAAACTCGCAAAAGGTTAAAAACTGCTGTTCAGGTACAGGCCAAAAATTAGTCTGATCTCTGACAAATCTTGATCTACATCTTTCCTTTAGTTACTAGAAAGAATTACAAAGAACTACTTGAAATTTCTAATTTGTCATCTTACTGTTAACTAAAGAGTCAACGTTTTCCAGCAAGTATTCAGAAGTGTTTTCATCCATTGCAGGTCACAGAATGGTTAAGGTTAGAATGAACCTTTGCAGGTCATCTGGTCCTTCCACTTCTGATTCTGTCCCCACTTGCTCAAGTGCACATTGCCCAGGACCTTGTCCAGAGAGCATTTGAAGATCCCCAAGGAGACACAATGTCTGTGGGCAACCTGTGCCAGTGCTCTGTCATCTGCAAGTAAAGAAGATCTTCCTAATGTTTAAATGGAACGTGTCGTGTTCCAGTTTGTGCCCTTTGCCTCTTTTCCTGTCACTGGGTGCCACTGAAAATCCCTGGCTCCATCTTCTTTGCACTTTGGCATTTATAGACATTGATTAGGACTCCCTCTAAGCCTCTCTTTTCTAGGTTCCAAAGTCCAAACTCTCTCAGCCTCTCCTCAGAGGAAACATGCTGGAGTCCCTTAAGCATCTTTGCGGCCCTACATTGGACTCTCTGCAGTACTGGGGGCAAGGGCAGAACTGGACACAGCACTCCAGGTGTGGCATCACCAATGCTGAGTAGAACAGAAGGGTAACTTCTCTTGACCTGCTCACAATACTTTGCCTAATGAAGCCAAAAATGACATTAGCCTTCTTAGCAGCAATTGCACACTGCTGACTTACATTCAAGTTTTTGTCCACCAGGATCCCCTGGTCCTTTTCTACACAGCTGCATTCTAGCTGGGTGCCCCCTAGCATATCCTGGTACCTGGAGTTGTTCTTCTCCATATGCAGGAGTCTGCACTTCTCCTTGCTGAACTTCATGAAGTTCTTGTCAGCCCTGTTCACCCATGTACTGCATCAGAAGGTGACTCAAAATAGGCTGCTTAATTTTTAAGAGAAGGTAATACTGTATTGCTGTTATGATAATTGAATGACTTAAATGCACTTATCTATACAGCCTTATTTATTAGAAAATAAATGATAAAAATAAAAAAAGATTTTAAAAATTGCAATGGAAATGCTGTGGACATACTGTAATAACACCCTATATAGATCTGCAAGCCCTGAAGTTATAATTTGGATTATATTCTAATTTGGCCAACATTTACTTTTTTTAATTAAGATTTTTTTATTATTTATTTTTATAAATAATATCTGATTTATTCTTCCTTCTATTAGTAAATGTTCGGTACTGTATTTTGCTACAATTAAGAGATACAGCTGTTCTTCACCAAATGCATGTCTAGATAATTGCTGTAGGAGTGAGAAAATCAGTCTGCTTGGTCAGGATACCTAGGATAACTAATGAGATTATTTCAGAATCAAGAACTGTTACGAGTTAGGTCTTTTCTGCTTTTGACAGGGAGCCAAGTGCCAGGGGGTCCAATGATATAACAGCATTAGCCTTTGAAGTTAAATTTTAATTGAGGTCTTGAAAAAATATAATTGCAACGCTTGAGCTTCCTCTGTGTGGGGACAAAGCTGTGAAAATCACAAGTGAGGTTTTCTTAACATAAACAGGAAATCCAGGCTAAAATGAGACATTAGGCTTGTTTTCTTTCTTGTCCTTTAAAGTCGCTTAAAATTACAAAGCCATAAACTATAGGGAGTCATTTTCCAAGGATCAAAGGTTCACTAACTCTGGTATGCCAACTGTGCAGTTATAATTTCAATTTAGAGCTACAGGTTCAACTAGAGAAAAATTGCTACAGTAAAAGGTGAAAGGCAATTAAAACCTCTTAAATAAATATGCAGCAATTTCTAAGCTTTTCAGGTCTAAAGACTAGAAGTTTTACCATTCAGAATTAGAATTTCACTGCTCCCTGTACACCCGTCCTCATCAGCATTGCTATAGTTGTGAAAAAACGTTATTATCCTATTTTCTGTCTTATATTCTATCTGGACAAAAAGATTTGTTTATATGTCCCCAAAGTCTCTTACTCTATTCCTCTCTTTTCCTCAACAGTCTGTCTCCCAGTGAAATTTCTGCATTCCCAGTGATTTAGTGTTATAGAGGACCTTTTGGGCATTCAAAAACCCAGACAGACAGAATTTTGAATTTTTTCTTTTTATTTCAAAATGATTGCCGCTGCATTCAAGGGATTATCTCTGGCAATATAGTTTCAGGATACTACTACTATTATAGTTTTCATAAACTACAAGTGACAGAATCAGTATAATCTTCTAGAAAGCTAAAGCTGAATATACGATAAAACTGAGGAGCAACACTGCTATTCCAGATGCACAATTAAGATTGGCTTGGATATACTATACCTTTCCTTTAGCCTGCTGATAGGCAGCTTTAATCTGCTGACGCTGAGCATTTGTTCTTTTAGTCAAGATGTCAATTATGGTGGCTTCATCCACACCTACAAATCACCAAAGAATGTAATAGTGAGTAGATTGAAAATATAGTGATCTCTAGCACATCATTTAACCAAATTTTATTATTTGCATTGTGGCACATTTTGAATGCTTGACACACCAAATTTTAACCAAAACTGTTATCAACCACTGACTTAAAATTAGTGACACAGTGAAGAAACCAATAGGTTCTAATAGAACACAGAAAAGTGTTTCTACAGTATAATGAAGTCTCAAAGTGTTCTAAGTGCAGAACTTACACTACGGAATAACTAAGTATATAGACAATGAGACAGCATACTCAGCAGGTCACATTGAAAAAAGATTTCTAAGTACAAAGTGTCAAATGTGAATTTCATTAAATAGAGAAGTTTAAAGGAGCATATACTCTATTATCAGCAAATTCACTACCTCTTGAATAGATTCTATGGAAATCAAATAAAGAAGACTTAGTATATTTTTTTATTCTCTAGAAACCAATTTTTTACAACTCTTCCTTCAAAAAAAATCCAGATATTTAATGTAGTATTAAGGTCTGAAATTGTGATACAATGTCAGGATAACAAAGAGTAGAGATTCTTTAACAAGTGGCATAATTAAATGTCTTGCCATGCTTTTTAAAGCTGAGGTACCTCTCCTGTTTTCCATTCCCTCTGGCTCTGATACTCTTTTAAGGCTATTCTCAAAATTTCCCAAGGAATAATTCTAATTATAGCATGTTAAATATTTACTCCTCTTACCTTTTACTGTAATAGCTTTGTCCAAAGCAGCAACATCAGCTGATGGATCAAACTTTGGGTACGACTGTACTGAATGACCACCTTTTGAACTTTTCTGTAGTAGAATGAATGAATAAATAAACAAATAAATGCTAATTTCAAAGAATATTTATGCAAATAAAAAGTTTCATATGCCTAAGTAAGCCATGTATTTGGAATTGACTCTTATGGGACTATCAAAGAATAAATACTTTTTCCTAACTACAGATAGCTAAACAGGCCCAGTACAGTATTAGTGTTGGATCTATACCTTTCACACTTCTATTAAAGAGAACGTACCTATTTTACATCTCTATTTGTCCAAATAAGTTAGATCCCACAGGGAAGTATTTCCTAGCTGCCATAATTAAGCAATTGTGTCCAAATTTTAAACTCTCTCAAACCACATTTAAATCCTGCAGGTGCTTCCAGTAAAGTGCTAGTGATTTTCTTGCTCATCTTATACAAATTGATTGTGCATTATAGTAAGTGAATTCTTGGCTACTCATATTTAATTTTACAAGCACTTCTTCCATGCAAGATCTTGGAGAAAAGTTCAAGCCCAACACTACAAGGAGGTGGAGAACTATTACTCAACTTCTTTGAAACATAAAACACGCTTTTTTTAACACTAACTAGACATAGTCTGTCTATGGTGAACCCACTCCTTTATGTTGGAGACACCCTAGGCAATGTCTGAAGTACTCTTGGAATAACTGGGGATGATAAATTCCATTATATCAACAATTACATGGTTTGCCCTAAGTCAACAATGTGACTAATCAATTTGCTGATAGAGCCTATAACACAACAGTACTATACTCATTACCTTCTTCTATAGAACCTATAAAATGCCTTGAGATCCTTGAAGGAAATATTTATAATAGATCTCCCTTTGGTACGATATGGTTGAGATTTTTTTTTGCAACAAAAGTGAAGTTTAACTAAACTTTGTTTTAGAATCAACTATAGTATTTTACCTTATCTTCAAGAACTCAAAGTTTTATTTATTTAATTAATATTTTGCATGTACAAGACAAATGGCAAGGTCTTAGGGATATGTTTCACATACAGCATTCTGTATTGAATACTTGCATACCTGTGATATCTGCTGGTTAAATAAGTAGGAGTTTTATTAGACCAGAGAGACTGTGTATTTATAAGCAATGTCTTGCTTAATTTAAAGAAAAAAAAAATCAGTGTAACCTGTGTAGCAAGCCAAGATCTAAACAGGATGAGTTTAGTGCATGTTTCCCAGGCATGCCAGGTTTAGTCTTTGTATACTGCTTTCCATGACAAACTTATCTACTACCTAAACAAAAAACTGTCTGTAACCTCCATAATTAGAATGGCCAAGGACCACGGGATTTCATGGGATAAGAGGTGGTGGATACAAAGTTTTATACATAAAATACTATGTAGTGAAAATTATGAAATCCACGGAGATCTACAGCAGAAAACTTTATTTATTGAAATTCCAAAGTTCTATTTTTTTCAAGATGAAAGTTGCTTTAAATATTTCCAGTGATTTTACAGTGTGCTACTTTGCCTTTGCTGACACTAATTTCAGTATATTAATCAACTCCATTATTAAAAAGACTTTCCACATCTATTGCAATAACTCTTCTTACTCATCACCATGAGTCTTTCTTCTAGTCAGTATCAATACTGATCATCTGAGATGTTTTCCTACATACAGTGACTCTTCCCACGTACTTTCTTCTTCTAATAACAATCATAGAGTGGTTTAGGTTGGAAGGCATCCTTAAAGATCATCTAGTTCTAACCCCCCTGAAACGGGCAGGGACACCTCCTACTAGACTAGGTTGCCAATCCAACCTGGCCTTGAACACATTCAGAACTTCTCTAGGAAACCTGTTTCAGTGCATTACCACCTTCATACTAAACAATTTCTTCCTTATACCTAACCTAAATCTTTAGGTTAAACTAAATCTCTTTAGTTTAAAGCCATTACTCCTTGTCCTATCACTGCACTCCCTGACAAAGAGCCCCTCCCCAGTGGGGCTTTCCTGTAAGTCCCACTTAGGTATTGGAAGGCCACTGTAAGATCTTCTCCAGACTGAATAAGAAATACACTAGTGACTTTAGTTCCTCCTTTACATTCCAGGGCTCCAACACATAGCTTTTGTATCTCAGTCTAAGCATCTTTCTCAAATACGTCATATGAACAGGTTCTTACAGATTTGCATACTGTACTTCAGATGTACTTTAAAGAGGATGAGTGAATCGATGCCTGGCCAGTAGGAATGACAATTTCATTACAACACTAGTTTGTCCTGAAACTGATATACATACATAAGAGTATTTTTTCATCTTATAGTAGATTTACTAGTTTATAAGAGTATATTAGATTATATAATGCAATAAAATTGGTTTCCAGTTTTAATCACCTGGATTTTTGCAACAGTTTTTTTTTTTTTTTTTTCCCTTTGAGTATATGAAAGATATGGAGATGCCTGTGGCTTTGACACTCCTAAAGGCACTAGAAAACAAATATAATGATCTCAACAGGTGATAACACTTACAATACATTCCTGCTCCTGATTATCCATGAACCATGCCTGCTTCAGGAATTCTGATACCATAGCCATGTTGATGAGTATCTGTGAAGAGATGCATCAAGTTTTTTTTTTTTTTTTTTTATAATTTTCATCACCAATGAAACTCAATGTTTTCCATTCATAAAACCCTCTCTTTAACTGACAATCAGGGCCATTTCCCAAACAGTAATTGCCTTGTACTATTGGAAGCTGGCAACTTTTGTTTATGTTTGGCAGTTGGCTGCTCAACAATACACACTTAAACTACTTCTAGAAATTTCAGATTAGAAATAGAACAGTAAACTAATTGGATTTTATGTGTATTTGGTATGGCAATAGCTAAGCATTAACACTGACTTTCAAAGGGATGTTACCAGAAACAAATTAAACATCTTTCCCCATGTGTTAAGGTATTAGGTATGTAAATTTAGCTTGCTGACTACTTGATTCTTTTCAAATTCAGTGGTAAATAACTCTTCCTGTCTGATCATCTTCCAAGGTTGGAGCTCTTGTGTGTTAAGGCAAAAGATACTCCCTTGTTAAATACACTCTCATGTAATTTCTTCCAATAGCTCCTTCTTAAGAAAGATGAGTAGAAGCAGTCTCACATACAATGGTTCTTACTTCTTACATATTTCCCCCCAATTTCTACAAAAGAATGGATTTTTACCCACTTTTTTTTCATCACTACAAATAAAAATGGAATATATTTTGATATAAGATACCACACAGAATAAGAAAAAAAAGATCAATGGTGATATAATAAAGATCATATACACATTTAAAAAGCAACAACAAAAGACACCAATGCTTATGTTGCAAACACATTTACCTTATTTATCCCTTGTTGTGCACAGGAAGAGTAATGAGCAGTATCAGTATTTAAATCAACACACTCCTAGGACAAAACAATGTGTCTGTAACCTAGCTGCTGTTTTCCTCACAGAAAAACTGCACAAAGTACTTCCAGGTTTGACTGTCAACAAAGAAGCAGGTCCTCCAGTCCTCTTCAAGCTTTCAGCCCAGCTCCACCCTTTCCTCCTCTCTCCAAGTTGGATACACCTACACTCCCTCTTCCCCAGAAAACTCTTTGCTTCTCTATTCTTCTCACAGCCCTGAGGGCACAAAATTCATAGAAAACCTGAACCTGACTCTGAATCTGTATGTTACATAAAGTAGGTGTCAACTTGGCAAATGATGGTCAGAATATTGTGTAAGTTGTAAGGACCAACTTTTAAGCACATCATTTAGTGACTTACTGAGTATCAGAAAGCATACTTATGTTGCTCTTCAAAAATAAAATACAATATAGGGCTGTTATGGTGACTCCTGTACTACCCTTGTATTGACAGCTAAAACAAATGAGGCCACATGAATTGATGTAGTATTTGAAGTTCTGCTGCATTTTTTAACAGCACACACAAAGGACATTTGCAGAAGGATAAGATATTTTAAAGTCTTTGTATGGGACCGAGACCCATTTACCTAGTTACCAGCGCTGATGTGTACAGATCTGTATATTACCAATAGATTCACATTGTCTCCGTTTAAAGCTACAAAACAAGATCCACAGCAGTAGATCTGAGAAGAGGTGGAACCAAAACTGCACTTTGGTTTCTTCAGTTACATAGTTCAGAAATAAATTTAGAGCTGAGTCCAGAGAGAACTGTTAATAACTGCATGTCTTCTATTTGCCCACCCCACTCCAGCTCTAGATGTTTTGATGCTCATAGGGATAACTATAGTAGAAGGCTTCTAGCCTACATTAAATTGGATTTATTAGGTCTCTAAGCCTTTATGCGTAACATAATTTAAATTACAAATACAGTAAAATAATTTTGTATATAAAAAAAATAAAACTAAACCTTTATTTTTGCTTCTATTTAAATAAAGACACTTTGACATTTTGTCCCTATATTTCCACATTGTAATCAACATAATTTCAAAAGAAGCCCAAGTGAGCAATGGCTCTTCAAAGGGCTAAAGTCTTGACTTTGCTTGCATTGTCTCAGAAAGTTAAGAAACTTGTTTACACACAAAATTGTTTGCCTGCTTTATAAGAATCTATGGGTATCTTAAAGAGGGAGGGGTGAGAGGCCCAGTTCATGTAAGCAAAGCCTAGATCCAGGAGGGATAATTTCAAAGCATTATTTTACTTCAGTAAGAAAAAAGTCTTACAGAACTGCTGATCTGACTGTTTAACCGAAAACCCAGTTAAAAGAGGAAAAGAGGATCACGTATTTAAAATTTGATTAAAAAAAAAAAAAAAAAAAGGTGATTTTTGTGCCTCTTATCATTCCCAGCTGGAATGATTAACATTTAACTGGAATGAAAAACCAAGCAGAGATCCAGACTGTCCAGACTGAAAGTCCTAGCTCTTCCTTCATAAGAGTTACTGCAATGTTGTTTTCAGACTGGCTCCCAGTCCCCAGAACTGGGCAGATTCCAATTATTGAAAGTTTTTAGTAAATATGCAGTATCTTTGAACATATTTTAAGCCAAATTTTACACTCTTTCCTCACATTTAATGATAACATGAGCTCTATCTGACATATTATCTCTGGTCCCGTTTTTTCTGGTGGCTTGAACAGTGGGATTGAGTGCACCCTCCTCAAGTTTGCCAGATGACACCAAGCTATCTGGTGTGGTTGAGGAACATGC
Source organism: Oxyura jamaicensis (assembly GCF_011077185.1). Classification (NCBI taxonomy): domain Eukaryota; kingdom Metazoa; phylum Chordata; class Aves; order Anseriformes; family Anatidae; genus Oxyura; species Oxyura jamaicensis. The sequence goes on from NC_048926.1 coordinate 38,645,792, forward strand.
TTGAGGAAAGGGACAGCATCCATAGGGACCTGGGCAGGCTTGAGAGATGCACCTCTATGGACATCAAGAAGTTCTGTAAGGTCTTGTACTTGGGCTGAGACAATCCTAAACACAAATATAGGATGGGCAAAGCATGGATTGAGAGCAGCCCTATTGAAAAGGACCCAGGAGCATTGGTTAATGAGAAGCCCAACATGCACCAGCAATGTTCACTTGCAGACCAGAAAGCCAGCCAAATCCTGCACTTCCAAAGAAGTGTGTAGCCAGCAGGTCGAGGGAGGTGATTCTCCCCCTCTACTCTGCTCTTGTGAGACCCCACTTAGAGCACTGCATTCAGCCCTGGGGCCCCCGGCACATGAAGGACATGGACCTATTACAACAAGTCCAGAGAAGGGCCATGAAGATGATCAATGGACTGGAGCACCTCTCCTGTGAAGACAGGCTGAGGGAGTAAGGGTTGTTCAGCCTGGATAAGAGAAGGCTCCAGGGACACCTTACAGCTGCCTTCCAATACCTAAATGTGGCCTACAGGAAAGTTGGGGAGGAACTCTCTGAGGGAGTGCTGTGATAGAACAAGTAATGGCTTTAAACTAAAAGAGGGTAAATTTAGATTAGATATAAAGAACAAATTATTTACTGTGAGAGGCACTGGAACATATTGCTCAGAGAAGCTGTGGATGCCCTATCCCTTGAGGTGTCCAAGGACAGGTTGGATGGGGCTTTAAGCAAGCTAGTCCAGTCAAAGGTATCCCTCCATGGCAGGGGGGCTGGAATTAGATGATCTTTAAAGTCCCTTCCAACCCAAACCATTCTATGATTCTATGATTCTGTGGTTTCTGTCCGCTGCTAGTTACCAAGATCTTGATGTAACTTGAGGTCATTAAACCGTATCAGAAAAGCAGACAGTAGACATGACACAATAATTTCCTTTATAGTGGGAAAGTCTACTGAATACAAATGATACATCAGAAAGAAAAACAACTTCACCAAAAAATTAAATGGAAAGTATTATCTGAACAAACCCCAAATGCTAGAGCCCTTACTTATGCCACATTTAGCCAAAGTTCTGTGTTATACACCATGGAGTTGCTCTTATGTCCCTTAAAGATTACTTTGGCTCATTTTCATCACTGTTTGAGTAAAAATTACTCTACTGTTCCAAAGCAGCAAACTGTTTTGAAGTAACAGCTGTTTTTTCTTTAGTTTCTGTACATAGCACATTTGTTTTCCAATAACTTCAGTTTTGCTACAAATACAAAGCGAAAGCATTGGAAACAGCCAAATCCATGCAAGTCTACTTTATTTAAGCTACTTTTCTTCAATTTCTTGTGTAAACAGGAAAAGAATGAGAAGGAAAAAAAAAAAAAAAAAAGTAAAAATAAAAATAAAAATGAAGTGATTGTCCAGGAACCTCTGTGTACATTACCCACTTTCAAACGAAAAGAATTTATTCTGCCCACACCCATCTTTCCCTGTGCCAGCAAATCCAACCCACAGAAAATTACAACAGATCACTTGAAAAACATACTGTACAATTCTTAAAGTTTGTCAGGTCTACAGACAGCAATAAAGAACTACAAAAACCTACCTTCCTTTCCACAAATACTACTCCTCAGGATGGCACAGTCAGGATAAGAGAGCAGAGAGCTGCCGATGCTTTTATAGTGTTGTGCAGGAGGCCCCACCTAGCAACCCAAATGTTTCCACAGTCACAGCAACTGACTGCTCTATGCTAGCAGCTAAATTTGGGTGCTCTCCAAAACACAGAACCACAGAAAAAAAAAAGAAAAAAAAAGAAAAAAAAAAAAAGTCATTGCAAAACTATGCACTAGAGACAGCAGGAGCACATTTGCACATTTCAGAAGGGAAAAGATGACTAATGGTCAATCTTTAGTAGCTCTTCTCCCCTGGCCTACTACATCCCTCACTGTAATAAATTAATTTAAATCTTTCAGGATCATAAGATTAACATGTTAAAGAGAAAAATCAAATTTGAGTTACTCCCTTCACATTTTGACATGTCTGATACAACTCTGAAGTGAACATACTAAGATACCTCATTCCTCAGTAAAACTTTGAAAGAAAAAGAAAAGTGGAGAAGAGTTAATGCAAGTCTGACTCTTCACGGAGCTTGATGGCTATGAGCTCTGCTTCTTATGCCCATGAATTCGGGACAGAAGTGGTCCGGGCATAAGACACCTCTGAAACTGAATATGTATGCAGCCTATCAAAATGGGTTTTGTTTGTTTGTTTGTGTGTTATTTTCTATTTATGGAAACAAAGCACCTGGAAGCAGGCAGGATTAATAGGAGGACAAAAATTTACACATGTAATTAAAAAGAGGTTGAAACATTCAGATTACACTCTAAAGTTCAAAGGGGAAGTAGTTTGCACAAGATGAGGGAGTTTGCCAGCCTGCCAGAAGCAGTTTTCTGCAAGCACTTCCACACCATGCCAGCCAGACACATTTCCAGAGCATAGTACCATACAGCATATCATTTACATCTCAGATTAGCCCAGAACATGTCAGTGAAGAAATACCAGTTCCTGAAACAGAAATATTTGCAGCTAGCAGCTTGGCCTCCCAGATGCCTGTCGCTTTATTTTCTGCTAATCTGGATCTGCTGCAACACACAGATACCTTCTGAATGAAGAAGCATGGCTGATCTGCCGCTGATAAACATGCATGATCATGAAGGAGGAAGGAGAACAGACTGTTAGATAGCATTACGGGGGACACCTGCAAATTCCTTAAATATATCACTTCACTGCAACATTTTCATAAATCACACATATTGTACAGTTGTTAAAATAGCCCAATCTAGATCCGTAGAAACAGTCAGGGTTCTGAGCCTGTTCTCCCTGAGGGGTTTCATTGCAGGGTCTCAAGGCTGCTCAGGATCATTGTAGCTGGGGCCCCCTTTCCACTGGGGGCCATGGCAGAGCCCCCTGCAATGCTGTGGGAGGCAGTGGCCAGGCCCAGAACAGCCCTGGGAGCCGCCTTCAGTGGTGTCTCAGCTCTCAGCCCTGCCTGAGCCACCTACCCAGTGCTTCACAGCCAGGCTTGGACCGGGCCTGGGCCTTCTCCCTGTTGTGGATGAACACCTCCATCTCCAGGGAGGTGCTTAGGGATCGGGCTGGCTTGGTGCTACCTGGGGTGGTACAAGCTCCCAGGCCTTGCTCTGCCACTCCCATGGGGATCTGCCAGCATCTCAGCCCAAAAGATCCCAGCCCCCCCCCCCCCCCCCAGTTTTATTGCTGAGTGTGACACCACATGCTTTGGTTTATTCAGCTGCCGTGGTGGTGTCCCCTCCCAGCCTCTTGCCCAGCACCAGCCTGTTTATTTTTTTAGGAGGTTGTTGGAGGGGGGGGGGGGGAGGGGGGAGTGAGGAGTGAGGGGGTGAGGTTGAAGCAGTCCTGGTGCTCAGCAGTAGGCAGAACATTGCTGTGATACCTGCCCTGTTCTAGCTACAAGTACAGAGCAAGAGCACAGCACTTTAAGAGCTGCTGCAGGGAAAGTTAACGCCATCCCAGCCAGACCCAGTACATTTACACAGGCCTGGAGCCTCTTTATAAGTTGTTGGCATTCTATAAGCAAATAAATTAAAACATTTACTTCAGGCCTGCAAGAGTAGGAAATAGTATATCAAAAGTACATAGTAAGACACACCTTCCAGGTCAACTCTTTTCTAATATTTTTTTCTCAATAATCAGACAATTGTCCTACTTTCATTACAGTAGTTTTCCACCCTTTTCTACTGTATAGCCTATCAGGCATACGTTTCTACTTTCAGAGTGATCTGACATGAAGGCATTTTGCTCCTATTCTTTCCGGAGCTGTTTGCATGAGCTTTTTTGACTTTTTAATGGGTGGAGATGTTGACTCATCGCCTTCCTGAAGTTTAAGTGAGTCACCATCTGAGAGCTAGGGAGTTTTATTGTACAAAATGCTTACGCTTCAAAAATGCAAGTTAACTGGAAGGAGCTTTGCCATTTATTGTTAATATTTTAACAGTAAGACCATAATTTGTTTCACAAAGTTGTAACTGTTTATGCAGATCTTCAGGACCTTGTATTGTTTATTCAGAAGTAGAAAAACATGCATCTACTAGCATAGTATAAATAAGAAGCAAATTTTCTTTACCTTTGCACTTAGTATGACATGTCTCTGATACTTCTAGTATCACTAATTTGATGTTATAGTCAACCTGCTATTGACTATTGCTGCTGAGAGAAATGGAAATGTTTGCAGTAAAAATAAAACAGAAGAATATTCACTTTTGGTCATTGCCAAACTTGGCATTATGAAATATTTCTCGAGGCTGACAATAACAGGTCAAGGGGGCAGATGGACTTTCTTCAAGCCGTTCACCTTACACAAGATGTTATCACTCAAGAATTGTTGGAGACTGGGAGAAGGAGCAACAGACCTTACATCTATTTCAGTGGCAAACACCTCCCCTTCTCTGGTGCCTGTTCTGTCTAGAATGCTTTAACTTGAAGAACTTATGTCTGAGGCATTCTACCAGCACTCTGCTAAATGATCCCATTTTTTTTTCTAGCATTGTGGTTTAAACAGCTCAGCATCACACAGCCATTTGCTCACCCCTCCCCCTAGTGGGAAGGGAGACAAAATAATAATAAAAAAAAAAAAAAAAAAAAGAAAAGAAAAAAGAAAAAGAAAATGAAAAAGAAAAAGCTTCTGGGTTGAGATAGTTTAATAGGACAGAAAAGGAATAACAACAACAACAGTAATAATAGTAATAATGCTAACATGTACAAAGCAGTTGCTCACCAACTGCTGACAGATGCCCAGCCCGTCCCTGAGTAGCAGCTCCCTTCCTCCTTGTCCTCCCCTTCTTCCCCTTGCAGCACACAAAGCTCAAAAGTCTTTGATTTCGCATAAGCACTGCTCTTCAGCAATTAAAACATCAGTGTGTTAACAACATTATTCTCATCCAAAACCCAAAACACAGAACCATACCAGCTACTATGTGAAAGTTAACTGTCCTAGCTGAAACCATTATAACTAGTGACCTACAAATTACCCATGCGATGTTTATCTCATCTGTTTATCTATGTTGATAATCTTGATATCTATCTAATTATCTCTGAGATGTTTATCTATCTGTTTAGAAAGTGAAAATTGATGCTAACAAACTGCATTGTACTGAAGTAGTATTATCTTGCAGGAACTCCTCAGTGTACTGAGTCAGACATAATGTCATAAAATAGAGCTCTGCCTATTACCCACCAGATCAGTCATCCATTTTGAGCAAATTGATAATAAGCCAAGGGCAACTGGAATCTGCCTCTCATGTTTTACACCTTGTGATTTCATTTGTCCACAGCAGCTTTTATCCATATCCTACATAATGAGATACATAATGAGATACAATGAGATACATAATACTCCACTTATCTAGACATCAAGGGCCTATAAGGCAACCAGCTGCACTCATATTTCAAGTAGCTGGTACAGTGATATAGATTATATAAATCCAAGAATATGGAAGTCACTGCTGTATGAGTTACAGCAGTCCTACTGAAGGCAGTAGTACTTCCAACATGATATTATAGTGCAAACTCAGTGCTTCTTCCATTAATACAGATTTACAAATTCCTGTACAATTTCCTGTTTTATGAAGCAAAACTCAATTACACTCAATTACATTTTTCAATATATATATATATATGTGCATTCTGAAGTAGTGTTTTCTTATATCTTCATCTATTATTCTGATACTGCAACAGATTAGATTTCAGTTTTAGAGAAAGCTGCTAGAATCTCTCTCTCTCTCTTTTTTTTTTTTTTTTTTCATCTAATCTAAATGCTTTTTGACAAATCCATGTAGAGCCGGGCTGTGATCATGGGTATCCCCATGATCCTATGTAATAACATGGGTAGAATAGACACATTTCAAATCTAGACACATTTTTTTTAGTTTCATGAATAAAGAAAAAAAAATAAAGTATGTATAAAACATGAATCAAAGTATTTCTTATGGCTTATCTGTTGAAGGATTTAACACTTTAAAGTGTAAAACCATTTTCTTATGGTAGACCACAGGCTGTCTCTCCAGAAGACACAAAATTTGAGTGAGCTGTCCCCTACCTAAAGACTAAAGACAAAAAAAATACCTCATGCTTTACTAGAAACCCGCAGAGTAATTGCATATGAAGTGATACCATCATTTTAGAAATTAAAAGTCAGATTAAATGAGCTAGAGCTTTGTCACTCATTTTCATGGAAACACGAAACAAATGCATCCTTAAGCATCCATGCTTAAGGATGAAGATTGAGAAACACTTCCAGAAGCTTTTTGGACTTGTCAGACTGCCTTCCAGGCATAAGCCCTGACTCTGCTGTGGTTGTTTGCCAAAGTAACTTGCATGAGAAAAATCTGGACCTTCTAGGAAGGATCTAGGAAAAAAAAAAAAAAAAAAAAAAAAAAGCTTTGGAAATCTTGGTTATACAAATCCTTCTTCAAATCACAGTACAGCAAAACAGACCTGTACGATAATGAAGTTGTGACAAATATAGAAATTCACTGAGGAAGATATAACTTGACGCAAATGCAGTAGGAATTACCAAGTAGACTAGGCAAGAAAATGGAAACACATAAGCTTTTTGCTGTCTTATGCAGTCGATAATGCCTATCATGGGGGTAGGTCTACCCAGACATGGCATTGAAGAAAAGGAAGCACAAATGACAGAGCTTTAAGCAATTGAGCAATATATGACTAATGTAGAAAGCTCAATGTCTTAATGGGAAAAAAAAAAAAAAAAAAAAAAAAAAAAGACCTGGTGATCCTGCAAGGGGGGTTTGGACATTGTCTTCTAATGAGACCAACAAACAGGCTGAGCAGTGCTCTGTATTTCAAGAGAGGTTCAACCCTATTACAAAATTATGTTATTTCAACATTTCAAAAAAATAAGAGACAACTCTTGTTAATGAACAGGTGAACTGCCTGTATTGCTATATGTAAGTTAGATTTATCTGTCTAGGGTTTTAAAGCTTATTTGTCATTCTGATATTGACTTGATCATCCAAAGTAGCTTCACATCTACCATTTTTAGGTTCTCTCTTTTCCTTTAAAGAAAATTAATGCATGAGACATTTCCAAAGGTCCTATAAGCAAACACAAACCATTCTACTTTTGGTTGTTTCTGTATATTGAAATGAATGCTTGTTATTATATCTATTGACAATAACCATCATACAAGTTAAATCAATCAATCAACCAAACAAACAAAAACACTTGCCTTACTCCCTAACTACAGTGAGAAGTGAAAATCATATTCTGAAACTTCAGAATCATCTCAGTCAGGCTGAGACCTGTTCGGAGTGGCACAGCCCTGGCTTGGCTCTTACTACCACACAGGAGCAGGAATTACATGATCAATGAATAATAGTGAATTATGTTTTGTTCATTGTCTAAGTTCAGGGTGTGATAAGAACAGTCAGAAAAAAAAAGATGTTGAGGACACTAAATATTCCATTTTCTTTTGAAATACCTGATACTAAGTATTCCCATTATTAATGGGGGATTGTTGTTGGTAGGAAAAATTTATCCAAGACAGCTTGAGTATTATCGTTTCACAGAATGGCTTACCTACCAAAACTGGAGTGAAATGTCTCTGCAGAACAGACAGAATTCATTTCACAATTAGTCACTGACTGTAAAACTGATTTGCTTCTAAACAGTCTTAGAATATTTTCATCTCATAAAAAAAGGTAGAGATAAGCAAAGGTACAGATAATAACAGTCTAAACAGCAGTATTCCATGTGAAGATGTGCTTTTCTGGTCTCCTCCATTGTACATTTTTTTCACATAAATTTAAGGACGATCCATGTTGATTTTCATAAATATATATACATATATACATATATATATATATCTATGCAGTAGGGCAGTAGGGATATTGTTCCATATCTCTGTACTCAGAGATGGAACAGCATTTGCTCACTGAGCTTCCAGAATAAACAAACATATAATCTGTTTTTATGTTTCAGTTTTACTCCAGATGGGGTTGCTTGGGAAGAAATACCACATAGAACACAATGGACGACACAGTGCAAGTCATAATTATTCATGAGAAATATTAAAGGGGTTAGGCTTGCTGCTGTTTGGCAAAGAAACTTCAAGGCATGTTTGTATTTACTGTAATTTGTTTAATTATAGAACTGCCTACAGATACATAATTCAGAGTTTGATTTGCACTTGAATTCCCTCAAAATGAAAAGTTGCAGATGTGACATTTCAGATGTGGCCCAATTCTACAGTGAAGTAGATTTATCTCTTTAGCTGCTATAAGTTTTTCTAAATAATGAAAATGATTGGAAATATACAAAGTGACATGAGTTTTTCAGCCTTAGATTTATTTTTTTTTTCCCATAATTTAGCACAAAACACTATTGATAACAAAATACCAGTGGCAAGAATGAAATATTGAGTCTCAATATGACAGTGAATTAAAGAAGATATGGTGGAATTGATTACTAAAGAGATTTTATGACAGGCAACTTAAATATAAAACACACAGAGAAGGTTTGGTCCTCTGAGGTAATGTAAGGTTTAGCAATCCTAATCCTAACATAGAAAGAACACAAGTAAGAAAAAATATTGAATGGTGTGAAAGGCTTTAAGATATCTTTGGCCCAACTGATCTGATTTATTGTGTTTTTTTAATAGCTAGCAGAGTCAAGGCCTAGTTCAGGACTGGGGCTATCATGCTCCCTGAAAAAAATACGTAAAGAAAGAAACATTATAATGAGTATCGAAAGATTTAAGTTGAAGCCTAACATAACATGGTTAAATATTCTTGGAGTTAAATCTTTTTCTGTTCAGCAGTTTCTGAAAATATGAGGTTACAGTTTTGGAAAGTCAGACAGTTTCAGTTGTTCAGAAGGCTACTTTCCTTGCATCTTTTCTCCTTTTCCTCCCTTTTCTCTCCCCCCCACCTCCTTCAGCAAGAGGCCAAAGGGGTCATGGGGGGGGTGGGGGGGATTACAAAAGGCACCATTCTCTTTTCTTTTCTTTTCTTTTTTTTTTTTTTTTCATAAAAAGAAAAAAAAATAGTTCATTTTATATAATTTTATATAAAGAAAGGACTCTTCCAAAGAAGCTTGTTACCTAGGTCCCTTATAGTGTTTTATTCCTCACATGCCAGCAGTATATTCAAAGTAGAACTCCAGGGTAACTAGTAAATTATAGTCAATTAATTCATTTTGGATTATTTGGAAGAAGATTCCTAACAAAACTGCCTCAAAAAAAAAAAAAAAAAAAAAAAAAAACAGTGAAACTACTTGTTAAGTTTATGACATTAACCACTCTCCACACCCTCCTTTTAGATTACAGTCTAAAGGCAAGCTCCCGTTTTTGATCCTTTTTGACATAAGGGTGGGGTACAGAACAATAGCAGCAAAGTAAAAATCCTTAGTCTCGCCTGACTAAGCTGGATCAGAGCAGTCTGCAAACAGTTTATTGTGTATTTGCTTTTGCAACTGCTGAGTAGTATTTTCTTCTACCAGTTCCTGCATCTGCTTTTATTACTACAATACAAAAATTGATATAAGAACGTATCATAAATTTTGTGCCTGGGTTATTCCAAGAGAACAGCACCTTTGACCTATTGTTCAAAATAACCTGCCAGCTTCATTAGCTGAGGCACTTCTCAGCATAACAGTATTACCAATGATATAAATATGCTTTACCTTTAATTAGAAGAGAGGGGAGAGGGCAATACACTTCTATGAAGCAATTCTCCAGAATGTGGTAAACTTTGTTCTGAGGTTGCATCTGTAAGCATTTAATAACCCTGTTTATGTGAAATTAGGGCTGAAATTGCATGAAACAGCCCTTGTACCTTTACATGTTTCATCACTACTGGAAATGTAGCAAGAGTATCATATTTCACTTTTTTTTTTTTTTTTTCCCTACTGAAACAAGGAAGTGTGGCATTTGTAAAGTAACTTTCAGGTATATAACATGTATCTTTATATTTTTTCAGTGGTAGTTAAGTCTTGTACAACTTTGTGTTTCATCTAGGAAGTTTTGGTCTCCTATTAATGCAGACGTTAGCCACAGGAAACAGTGAGAAGAAACCTGATCCGTATCTCACATTTTGCTTTCTTCAGGTGTCTTGTTGCCTAGTGAAGCTCTTACATTTTTATAGATTAAATATTTATGCACATAGTGTGGGAGGCTGACAGAAAATACCAGATGTTAACTCTCTCCTCTGTGGAAACATTCACCCTGAGAAACAGACTAATTACAATGGATGAAGGTAATTTTGTTTTTAGGAGATGATGCTTATTTAGTTTTTATTTATTTATTTATGTATTTATAAAGGTTCATTTATGTTATACTATGGCACACAATTTACGAAAGTGAAAGGGGGGAGCCAGGCATCCTTTTTATACTAAAGAAACTTGAGTGTGAACAGGTTGACCTTAGCTGTAAATAGAAGGAAGTAAAGAACCCATTGTTATGAAGATAGTCACAAGTATCATCTACTGTTCTTATGGACATATATCCATATGTGGATGAGTATGCTTTTGAATAAAGCTAATATTTTTTTTTATTTTTTTAAATCCATCTTTCTAAACTAGGAATACTTTTAGGGCTCCTATGTAAAGCTGCTCTGGAATCTACAAATATTTTGTGATTTTTCAGAAAAAAATAAAAAAATAAAAATTCACATCTCAACAAGTCATTGAGTATTATTTCAGCCACTACAAGTGAAAGGCTACATGTCCTCATGGTTATGTACTGTGTCTCTATTGAGGTATATTATTGTTTAAAGAAACAGAACACTAGAAAATGAACAGAAAATATTGTAGAAGGGACTGATTCAAAGGGCAAGACTAACAACAGTGGCTTCTTATGAAGACTGAAAAATGTGTTTCGTAGTCCTAACAATAAAAAAAAGCCATTAAGTTCTTGCTCGGAAAAGTTTGTTAAGAAATCAAAATTCTTCAGTTTGTTCGTAGGACAAGAAGCAATGATCTTAATTCTAAGTGAAAGGACTTTCAGTTGGACAGTGAGTGAAAAACATACTAACTAAAAGGAGATTTAATACAAGATTAGAAAAATGGTTTAAGTATAGTTAGTCCTACTTTATTTTCTATAATGCATCTTATTTAAGAGTATTTTCTTTTTATGTTTGCTCAACTTCTCCTCTTTCTGCTGCTTATTTCTCCCCTGAAATAGTAATTCCATGTTTTCTGGAAAAGAAACAAGCAAACAAAAGAATTGCAAAGAAAATAATTTTACCAGAGGATTTTGTCTCAAAGAAGAGTATGACAACAAAAGAACAAAAAAGTCAATATAAACTTTTTTAATTCTTGTGCTGTTTCTACTAGATTTTTAGGATATGTATCCTAATCATGACATTAAAATTGTCATTAAATAGCATCATTGGCATTAAATCGTAACCTTTATTATTATTTTATGAAATATTTCATAAAATACTATTGTGAGTGTTCAAACTGATTAGTTGACTTTGGGCATTCAGTTTTTTGATACATACTCTGAAGTGACCATATTCTGGGGTTACCAGGTAACTAAGGTTGAGCCTCAAAAATCTTCATCAACTGTCATTTTTAATTTGGGACTTTTATTGAATATTTTTTAATGGGTATAAAAAATGAAAACAGAAGGCAAGATTATGTGAGTTCTTTTCAAGAGTGTGTAATTAAAAATATATGAACATCTATGTCTATAAAGAAAACAGGACTGTTTGCCTTGCCCCACCTTAGGGAGCGGACTGATGAAAAACTTTGTGAGGGAAAGAGGAGGAAGATTTGTGGCTTTTTCTCTGTAACTTGAAGATCTTGTCCATAAGTCATGATGGAACAGTCAGTTCTTATGTAATATTAAAGAACATAGTTGAACCTTTCCCACCTATATTAGTAAAAATATTTTGCTCTCAGATATAAAATACACTTCTCAAGTATTAGGCAATTTAAATGCATTAATAAAATTAAAATTAAAGGAAGATTGCCATGATTCAGAGATGAAGAACACTCCATTCATTAATCAGGCATTGGGATTTGCTTGTGTTCTCAGGAAGATGACTAATAAGTGAGCAAAAACTGGAAGTACATGGAAATATCACATCTAACCAATATGAATGGAATAAATATGAATGTTCATAAATAAACATTAAAATATATGTCATTTGTAAGGAAATCTAGATTCTTAGCTTTAGCCCAGTAACTCTGTGGCATGCAGTCTGAAATATATTTCTTCACTTTGATGTTCAAGAGGAAAATAACCATAACATTGGCAAGAGACCAAAAAAAAAAAACAATAAAATGATTGAATTCAAATATAAAATTTAAATGGCAAATTATTAGTTGTTAACTTCTCTGTATCCTCTTCTTTATGCCAATTTACTTTTATAGGATAATTCAATCATTTTATTGTTAATTTATTAGTAATTTATCTCTACCCTTCTCTCACATCATAAACTCTGAGAATAACAAGTTAAACACCACTGATAGTCAACTCTGTTAGGCAATGCCATTGGGCAAGGCTGTTGCTTAAGGCAGTGTAACCTGAGAATGACAGAGAAAAATATGTGGTTTGACCAGAATGGATAAGCAGAAGTTTGCATAATGCATTTTTGTCTCGAAAAAATCTGGGTAGTAGCTTATAACAACGTAAACAAACCTGTAAAATACTATCAGAAGTTCCTTTTCAATTTACTTTCAGGGGATGAGATGGGATTATAAGAGAGATCCCTCCCATGGAATGAAAACCTATTGATACATGGAGTGTTCAGTTTAGCAATACCAAATATGAATTTATATAATTACCAAGTAACTGGAGTCGTTGTTATAACTGCAGGTTTTAATTCTGTAGAACAAGCTGATATCCATATGTTGCAGTGCTCAGTGAGAAAGAAGTACCATACTAGTTTGTAAAACCACCCACTCCATAGGTAAATATGAGAAGCAGCCACTATTCTATCCATAATCAAGAGAAAAGTCCCCAAATGGCCGTTTCCCAACCACCCAACTATGCTGACTCTTGCAACTACATTCTGGCACTTGACTGCTTGTAGGAGTGATCAGCAGCTGCAATAAAAATGACAATTTCTGCTTTATTGTAAACAACAAAGAAGAACAATGTGGTCTTGATTATCCATGCCCATTTGTTCTGGGCATAGTGAGACCTGTTATTCTGTACCCACATCAAGTTTCGTACCTTATTTTCCAGTTATTAGAGGTGGAAACTGTATTTCTGCTCAAGTCAAAGGAGCAGTCTTTTTCTTTTGCTGTGGTTCTTTTATTAAACCTCATTTAAAAGATATTGCCATCAGTGCTGAAAGTTCTCTCTCCCTGCCCGTCCTCATCTTGCACCAGAACACAGAGGGTGGAGCAGGCTCTGTTTAACTTTTTGATGTACTTATAACATATGTGCCTAACATATGTGCCTGCTTTATAGATTACATTGAAGAGCAGAGAGCCTGAGCATCTGTGAAACAGTCCTGTAGCAAGAAACATGCAAGAATTTTACTCTGACAGACCCTCTACACTAAATTATTAAAACAGTATTTGCTGTATATAACTTATATACTCTTCTGCCAGTGCAGCCAACTTTTTTTTGTTTGTTTGTTTGTTTTTCTTTATTTTATGAGATATTTACTGCTACTTTCTTAAAAATGAATGGGTAAAATTAGAGGTATTACAGACAACACAGGGATGGGACTGTTCCTCAGATTTCTGCTCCTTGGAAATCACAGATTTCAGAAATTACTGTGAATGTTAAAAATCACTTCACAAATTCACTTTCTTGGTGAAAATCACATTCTATATTTTGACATATATGAAGTGTCATGCAATGAAACACATGAGAAATACAATAAGTATTATTTCTTTTCTGTCTTATTTTTCTGCCATATCCTACTGCATTTATTGCACAGAGAAATTATTCTGGGTGGGGTTTATTATAATCAAATAGTAAGATACCAAACTATTTCACTGTACATTATTGATTTAAATATTGCATTTTAAGAGGGAAGGACATATATATATTCCTGGTTGACTTTTCCACCCCTTTGTATCATCCTTTCTCTGATGTCAGGATCACCTCTCAGTAGGATAAGCTGTGTCTTGTGCTCCAGCAGTTCTAAGATATGTAACACACTTTCATAACTTGCAATTTAAATGAATGGCATATTTGATGATTTATAAGGACTCAGAGCCCTGGTCTGGATTGACTCTGAATGTCACCTGAAGCAAAAGAGAACACTCTCTGATTTTGAAAGTACAGGGTCACTTTAGCTGTTTCCCTGTATCTCAGGTGATACAGGGCACAACATTGATAGCACGATTAGCATTATAATAAAAAGATTCATTGGAAATTGCTCTGCAGGGAACCTCTGGAGAAGCAAGCCTAACATCCGTGAGATGGCTTTTACTTTTTATGTCCTAAGAATTTATATTGTATTTTATTTATACTTATTTTAATTTGAAAGGAGTTCAGTTAATTAATGCTGTCAATGTAGTTAGTCTGCATAACACATCCCAAACTGCAGACTGAATACTGAGACATTATAATAAAATTAGTTCCAGGTAGAAAAGAAAAGCACCACTAACCATTGGAATAAAAATGACTGTTTAAGAATATATGATTTTTTGTTTGTTTGTTTCTTTTCCTGTTTTGCATACGTGTTTGTTGTTTGAATTTTACCCTTTTGTTTAGATCAGCACTCATATTGTGAAGAAAGTATCCCACTTTCATTACTATCCTGGTTCTGGAAGAAGAAGGGGAATTTTGCATCTGCTGCTGCTAAAAGTCAAAGCAGAACAGGTAATTTTATCATCTTTAATCTGCATATATTCACACCCCCCCCAAATGTTTAGAAAATCATTAAAAGGAATGTGCCATCCTTTGTGACTGAGTAAATGTGCCCAAGTGTGACTGAGTAAACAGTACGTATCTGATATTTGAAACATTACTGACACAGTCCAAAAAAAAAAGGAAACAAATCTAGACTGTCCTAAATGAACTCCAAGGGTTCAGGCAAATTCTCAACCAAAATTCTTTTATATATATATATTTCAACGTTTGAGTGAGAGGGAAAGAAAAAATAATAATAATAATAATAATAAAAAAAAAGAGCATTACTATAACTTTGACATACCAGTTGTTATTTTCAGACATGACCTTATAATGATACTAGCTGGCATATTGCCATTGCAATAGACCATCTTTGAGACTAGAAGGCTAACAGTGAAACTCATTACTGTTTTTCTTTCTAATGTTTTACCACATACTACAACAGTCCTTGGTACAGTTGGTTTTGTGTGCCAGCCCAAACTTTGTGTGTTATGGCCAGAAAATAGTGTTAGTACTCACTGTGCAGCTTGCTTGGAAAATTATAACACTAGATGAAATAGTATGTGTTTTGGTGACTAAGCCTGTGTTCTTAAAAGCTCAACTTGCAGCAACTAGCCAGCCTAGGTGGGTCCCTAGGGAGTTTTGAGACAGAACAAGAATATACCTGCCACTTATGTGAACATTAATAATAACATTGCAATAGCTTGACAACTGTAAATAACACACTTGTTAAACACATTGCTCCACCTTCCCCTGCGGTTGGTTTGAGAACTAACAATTCAGTCACTTCAGCTGCAGAAAAGTGACTGATCTATGAGGTTGAGATTAGTTTCAAGAGAAAGATATTATACTTCTGTCCATAAGCCATACTACTGTTTCAAAAACAAAACAGAGAAATGTTCATAGGGTTTGCCATTTTGCAAATCTGTGAAACCAAATCTGAATATGTACTAGTAAAGAAACAATACTTGCTTCACTTTTCATTTATTTACCAAAGATGAAAGTCAGGAACTCTGAGGGTTTTTTTGGTGTGACACTGCAGTCAACAGATGTTGACTGTTGAATTGGTTAATTCAAAATATAATCCTCTTTGTTTCGTGGTTAGAAAATTTCATAATTTAAGAAGTATTAGCCATAAGCTTTGTAAAATTCAAAAAGGTTCGCTACATAGGTATCTCAGATATGAGATGCCAAGTGAGAGCTAAGTTAATTCTTTAGGAAACGTAAGCTAAAACACTAATGATCCAAAATCAGGCACTAAAGAAACATATTTTGCTATTTCTTTTCTGGCTTTTTTTTTTTTTTTTTTTCTGTTAAAAAATGAAAACAAAATCACATTACACTTTTGGAACAATGATTCTTGTTATTCTGACTGCTTCTCATATCTGATCCAGAATGAAACCAGGAAGAAAAACTGTGAAATTAGAACTGGATCTCCTGACAAAAATTTCACCAGAAGTTTTCCAAGGAGAGCGTCTGTTTATCAAAATCAGAACTTTGCATGGTGATAGCTGGACATTATCCCCCTGTTTTGACATATTTATGTCACAAACATAATGGAGCTCAGAGGAGACCTAGAACAAAAATTATCAGCACCAAAAATGTAACTATTTCAAAATGCCCATTATTCAAGACAGTTAAGGCAAGCATTTATGTTTTTGTTCTGTTGAAGATTAGGAAGTTGAACCTCAGGTTGTGTTTCAGTAGATCAGCACACACCTACCAACACTTAGCCCTATGACACCCTTCTCTGTTTGGTTCTCATGTTAAAAATTTTAATGCTGTGCTGCTTATCCATGAGCCTTTAACCAGTTTCATTACTATGATGCAGTATATCGTAGTAATATTCAAATTTTCTGAAGTAGGTTTCAATAACATAATACATGCATAGGCCTGAGGCATATTCTCATGACTGTTGCTTGTATTTCCATATTATGGGGCAACCAAGCTATCTGAGGTTTGGCTTGCCAGTACTTTTCTGTATTGCTTACTATCAATAAGTAATAATAATAATATTAATAAAATAATAACCACATGAGGATGACCTGTATACATTTTGCATCAAATTAAGCTACTCTTACCTCAGGGAAACTGCAGACCTCCCTAGCATTATATACTCTATCTAACCACTAAGCCTCTATGCTTTTAAATCAAAACTTATTTCAGTGATTCTGTTGGGATGCAACATCTCTAGGCATGAAGCTCCCATTTCACAAGGCCTGATCATGTGAAATATTCACTTCTATCAAGATTCTGAGCATAACATCATTTGAAGTGGGTTGCTTTGGTGTGCCTCTAATTATACTAGAAATGGTCATCTCATCCTGACTTTTTCTGTCTGTAAGTTAGTAAGTCAAATACAAAGATTGGATTTCCATACACCAATTTTTTTTTATATTTTATTTTATTTTATTTTTACTTGAAATCTATAAATATATTGCACAATTCAATAGACAATGGAAGGATCTGAGAGAATGACTTTTTTTTTTTTTTTTTTTTTTTTCCTGCGAGCTAAATTTTCCTGTAGAGGATTGGAAAAAAAATCCTGAAAATTGAAGCAGATAGTGACATAAAGATACATTCATAAATATTCAAGTCAATGGTGATGATGGCATTTTTCTCAATACATAACAGTATGCCTTGTGATAATATAGACAATTAAAATCATATTAACCATTGCATCCGGACTTTTTGACTACCCTCTAATAAATTATTAGTTTTTATATTTATTGTACAAGGAAAATAAAAGAAAACATTTTAAATGATTAATATTAAAGATATCAGTCTTTTCTGGATGATGCTTTGACCTTGGAAGAACCATTTCTAAACCATTTCTATCTTCCGTCAGACCATAGTTGCAAGTGGTTAGATATGGTCAGAATACATAAGTCTCTGTTTATATTACACTGCTGTAAGAGAGTGATTTAATGGCAAACATCCTAATACAGGCCAAAAAGAGATTTCCACCTTCCAGATTTCCATCTTTTTTTTTTTTTTTTTTTTTTTTTTT
The DNA here is from genome assembly GCF_011077185.1 of Oxyura jamaicensis. NCBI lineage: Eukaryota > Metazoa > Chordata > Aves > Anseriformes > Anatidae > Oxyura > Oxyura jamaicensis. The sequence goes on from NC_048926.1 coordinate 38,663,659, forward strand.
TCCAAATTTTCCCTTCTTCTGTCTCACAAAAGGAAGTGGTTAATGAGACAGTTAGAAAACATGAAGGTCTCCTCTTCAGAATTTTAATCATTTTTAGCTGTAAGATTTTGATCCTATAATAACTATATCAATAGCAACAATGACAGCAATAAGGAGAGATTTGAAATAAAGAGGATTCATGTGCGTGTGTGCATTTGCCATGTTTTACTTTTGGTAGAATGAAAGGACTACATTTTTTTCTCTTACTTTCATTTGGACTGATTACTATTATCTTAGAATTTCTCCAAAACATACTTTCTGTATCTTTTCTTCAATACCTAAGGGTAGTTGAATGGTTGCACTTGGAAAAGAAAACAAACAAACAAACAAACAAACAAACACCTCAATATTGGGCAATCAACATGATATTAAAATCCTGTACCCAAACCGTACTGGTACCTGGAATGCTGTATTAAAAACACAATTCAAATTCCTCTACTTTAACAAAAAAAAAGAATCATGAGCAACTTGCTTGTCATTAGGTTTTCTTTTCCTTTTGGTAGAATATTCCCGTAACCATAATCACAACACTTATGCCTGTCATCTAATACTACTAAAGATGCAAAACATAAGGCATATTTCATGACTGCAAAGAAAAGCAGTGCCAGACCATTTGTTTTCATTCTGAGACCTCCTGAAGCATTCTCTTTGTATTATGACACACATTATGACACATCTGCATTGTCTTTTTTCTTTCTGTCTATTTTCAGGAGGGACTTGTTATGAGAAAAGAGGAAACCAAGAGTTAAGTTCAATGGCATTTTTAAAGTTTTACTTTGTTTTGATCACTTCAAAATGCACATTCTGTTATGCAAATACTTTTGCATCACCATGAAAATGTGTATTTTTATACAATAAAATAATAATTTAATAGTGGTAAAATAGTATCATGCTTTTCCATGCTGGTATGCCTTTATATCTCTATTATTTTAGGAAGAAACATCTCTGACACTGTAAAAATGAGATAAAAGCTATGAGACTTCCAGGTTACATCCCCCAGAATAAGTAGTCCTTTTCAACTTAGTTTTTCCTCTCCAAGCAGTATTATAAAGATGCTTCTCCTTCTGTCTTGTCTGTCTTTCAGAATTGCTACCAGCCACTTTTATAAAAAGAAAATATCCCCTTGTAACAAAGCAGTCTGTGCTCATGAATGCTTAAAAAGAAGGTCAATGTAGCAAAAAGGTAGTCAAGTAGAGATACGTGTGGGATGTCATAAAGTTGCAAGATAGAACTCAGAATTTATAGAGATAACTCCTAGATGTTAATTTTTATTGCAGTTGGCATGAAAGAACACACAAGTAGCATGTGACAGGGAACCAAGAACTTGAAGCTACAACTATATCTGAAGTATACTGTGATTTCTTAAGCATAAAGTATCACTGCGGTTTAGCCAAGCTATAAATCAAGAGTGCAAAGGTTGCTATTTTAAAATATACTTTTTAGTTGAGCGAGAGAGAGAACCAATCAAAGAAACAAGCTCTCTGTCCTTCCCTGGCATATGTTTTGAAGTATAAAATAAGATGTCATCTAAATCAAGAAGACATATTTCTCAGCATGGCCTGAGATCTAGGTCCCTCAACAATCCCAGGGGGGATGTGGTGTAGCCACAGGCAGTTCTTCCCTTTCCTTCCTGCAATAGCTGTTTATGCAGCAAAGATGGTTATCTCCCTCTTTGTATAAAGCTCATATTTGTCTGGTACGAAAGTGGGAAGCGCGCTCAGCTTAGATGCGACCTTGCAGAATCACTGTGAAATACAGCAGCCCCTTTGCTAGGGCAGCAGTAGATACTACAGCTTCATGGGGAGCTAGGTTTGTTTCCAACTTGCAGAGGGACTGAGAGTTAATGGCTAGCAAATCTTCTGTCCCTCCCTTGAATCCCCAAATAAGGTGGCTAATTCTCTGACTTTTTTTTTTTTTTTTTTTTTTTTTTCAGTTTTAGTGAATTTTCATGGCTTTCAAAGAACATCTGCAATTATCCTCTCTGTTCACTGAAAGCTAAGTGACCAGAGTTTCCTCATCTTCCAACATTTGTTTATTCTTTAACTCCAGCTGAATTCATAAGCTTGGCATCATGAGGCTTTACTTGACCCCTCAAATGTAGAGGAGATAGGCTTTAACCTTTTAATGTTCTGCCAGTAAGGAATTCTATTCACTAACACCCATCCAAAACAAAATAGTAAATATATATATATATATATATAAATCATAGTAATAATAATAAATTAACCTCCTGACTTCTGTGCTATCTGTCTCTGGAAGGTAGCAAACTGACTTGAAGAAGATTTCCATTTGCAGGACCTAGAAATTTACAGCCTAATATTCTTGGTTCCTGCAGAAGACAAACTAGTAGAAGCTACAAGACTGAAATAAAAGGTGGATAGGTAGATAAAGGATGCAAAAGAGATCAGTATGCATAGATCAAATTAAATAAGTGCTTGTACCTTTTCTATTGGTTTTGTTCCAACCTTTTTAATAAGAAATTGGGAAAGATAGAATAACACTTTTCTGATAATGCCTCTGTTTACATGCATTTGTTTTCCACACAGACAGCAAAAGCTGCACATTTACTCTTCAGTGTGCTGATTAGGAATGTGAGAACATCCTTAGTTTCTCATCAATTGTTTAGCAGTGGTATATACAAGGAGACAACAACCAACTAACACTTAGGAGAAAGAGTGATAAGAGTATTGTGTGCTAAATTTCCACAGAAGGAAAACATGTAGAAAGTTCTTGTACTCTGAGAGGAACTAAAATGATGTCCTTCTAAAGCACCAAAATAATCTTGGTCAGGGAACCAGCATAATAAGGCATTTAAAGCTGAGATCCAATTTGGGGGGTGAGAGTGAAGTAAAAGCTACGTAAAAGTTAACTTTTTTAACAGAAAACAATCTATTCAGGTTGTACCCTAAGGAACCTGTTTGCCTGCATTTCTGAAATCACATCTTAAGCAATTCTAAGCAGAAATAGATAATCTATCAGGGAAGGAAGAAATAGTAAAATGTAGTTTTGTAAGATGATTCTGTCCCCCTACCTAATTCCAAAGCTATGTCTAAAATACTACAAAGAAATGAACAGATGTTACATAAAACTCCAGACTACTTCCAACATTGTATTATCAGTTATTATATGCACCATTACTATACAGATGAAGCAGGCATTTTCTCACGATTTAAATTTTCTGCTCTGTGAAAGCAAGCTTGGACATTTCTTTGAGAAAAAGTCTTTGGCAGAATTCTCTGCTTACAAAGAGAAGATTGCAATAAAGTCCATTATCAGAAAAACTATGTGGTTTTGTATATAGTTTGGATGGTGAGGTTCTTTTCAAGTAAAAAAAAAAAAAAAAAAAAAAATCTAATGAAGATTTTACAGTCTTTAAAAATAATTAATTAATTAATATTTGTACTAGACAACTCCTTGAATTATGGAAGCACTTGCATTTAGACAACTTGCATTAAGTTCAACAAGGCCAAGTGCCGGGTCCTGCACCTGGGCCACAACAACCCCAAACAGAGCTACAGGCTGGGAGATGTGTGGTTAGAAAGCTGCCTGGCAGAGAAGGACCTGGGAGTATTGGTTGACAGTCAGCTGAATATGAGCCAGTAGTGTGCTCAGGCGGCCAAGAAGGCCAGCAGCATCCTGGCTTGCATAAGAAACAGCGTGGCCAGCAGGTCCAGGGAAGTGATTGTCCCCTTGTACTCGGCTCTGGTGAGGCCGCACCTCGAGTACTGCGTTCAGTTTTGGGCCCCTCACTACAAGAAGGACATGGAGGTGCTTGAGCGAGTCCAGAGAAGGACAATGAAGCTGGTGAGGGGTCTGGAGAACAAGTCTTACGAGGAGCAGCTGGGGGAGCTGGGACTGTTCAGCCTGGAGAAAAGGAGGCTCAGGGGCGACCTTATCGCACTCCACAGGTACCCTGAAGGAGGCTGTAGCGAGGTGGGGGTTGGTCTGTTCTCCCACATGCCTGGTGACAGGACGAGGGGGAATGGTCTAAAGTTGCACCAGGGGAGGTTTAGGTTGGATATTAGGAAGAACTTCTTTCCTGAAAGGGTTGTTAGTGTCACTGGAATAGGCTGTCCAGGGAAGTGGTTGAGTCACCATCCCTGGAGGTCTTTAAAAGACATTTAGATGTAGAGCTTAGGGATATGGTTTAGTGGAGGATTTGTTAGCGTTAGGTCAGAGGTTGAACTCGGTGATCTTGGAGGTCTCTTCCAACCTAGACTATTCTGTGATTCTGTGATTCTGTGATAGACTGAGTTCTGATCATGAGATAAACTGTCCTGTGTACTAGTTTCATTGAATTGCAGACTAGTTAGCCTGGTCATAAAGTGTGGATTTTTATCCCATCAAAATAGGCAGCATCCTTACTGCAAGAATGAAAAAAAGAGAATCAAAACTCTTTAGATGTAGTCTTTTCCTTCTAAATCAGTGTTATTTGAGGTACAGAGATGATACTGAAGACGAATATAGGTAAATTTTTTTATAGTGTAATTCTTATAATTATTAACAAGGACAGTGAAAAAAATATTAGTATCCTTACCACAGTAAGAATCAAGCAGGTGACATTTCTCACTTTACAGAAACAACTCTCTTAAAACTGGATGCTGTACTCAAAAACTGTTCTCATCTTTAATCTTATCTTAAAACTTATTTATAAGTATTTCTCTGGTGTTTCCATTAGTGTTTTCTACAGCAATTCTTTTTATGTGGGAGAGTGCTTCTTTCTTTTTCTCAGTACCATCAAAAAATACTGTATTCACTGTAGCCTTCATCAAACTTTCCTATATAGATAGCACTAGAGCTTATGTAAGCTTCCTCTCCTGGTCAAAGCTTTTATGCCTTAGCTTTTGTTTTGCCTTTTTTTTTTTTTTTTTTTTTTTTTTTTTTAATGTATATAAGGTTAATAGCTTAATACCTTTATCTTGCATAAAAAGAAATGCACTCATTCCAGTGCCAGTAAATTGTTATTTTTAATAATTATTTATCTCCCACCCTAGTGTTACCTACATTACAGATTTCTTGAAAGCTGTCCTGGTTTTGGTTGGAATAGTCAACTTTCTTCATAGTATCTCATATGTTATTTGGATTTGTGATCAAAACAGTGTTGATAATGCACAGATGTTTTAGTTGTTACTGAGTAGTGATTACACAGAGTTGAATTCTTCTCTATTTCTCACACTGCCACCGCAGTAAGGGGGCTGAGATTCCACAAGAAGCCGGGGGGTGAACAGAGCCAGGACAGCTGACCCAAACAGACTAAAAGAATATTCCATATCATGTGATGTCTAGCTCAGCAGTAACAGCTAAATGAAGCAGCAAGGGAATGTTTGGAGTTATGGCATCTGTCTTCTCAAGTAACAATTTTGTGCGATGGAGCCCTGCTTTTCTGGAAATGGTAAAATATCTGCCTGCCTATGGGAAGTTAGGAATAATTTTCCTCTTTTTGCTTTACCTGCATGCACAACTTCACATTGCCTATTACATTGTCTTTACCTCCATCCACAAGTTTTCTAACTTTTGCCCTTTTGATTCTCTCCCCATTCAACTGGAGGGCAGGGAGGGGGAGAATGTATCTTTGTGGTGCTCAGTTGCCTACTGTGCTTAATCTACATCATAAAAGAGTAACTGTATAGGAACATATTCATGTGCTGTTTCTTGGCTAGTGCTTGTGAGCAAAATGACTGGACAAACATAAAAAAATACTGCTGACTGGTGATTGTGGGTGGAAGGATAAGTGAAATAAGTCAGATATTTGTTATACTGTGATCATTCTCATTACATATTAACTGAATTATCTTGAGTTGTTGGTGTGCCCAAAATCATCAGAAAAAGTAATCACTACCAGAATACAACAGAACCTTTTTAAAAGTTTTTAAAGACATTAAGCTTTTTAATACCATGTTGACAAGCAGCAAGAAAATGACAATGTTGAGATCCATAGCTATATAGCAGGATACTCTGTAATGAAATGAGTTCATTTAAACTTATATCCACTTATATTCTCATTTCTGCATGCGTTTTGAGTGTTTCCTGAAAAGTTTATCTTTCATACTTCAGATTCAGAATCAGTTACTTATTTTCTTCTTAACATTTTTTATGTGTAGCTGTTCTATACACCATGAAGAGATAGAAAACAACAACTACAACAACAACAAATACATGTCGTTCCCTACATAACTTGTGAGACAAGCACAGGAAAAAAAAAAAAAAAAAAAAATCCATAGGTTATTTCAGTATGCATGGAAGAAAAGAAAGTCTGTGTGCTGTTCTGCTTGGGTGGAAGTTGCGTGAGACTAGGGTAGGTTTTATTCAGTATAGAAGATGGTGAATTCTGGAATATTCATTTCATGGAGCTTGATATGTTTGTCAGTTTAACCTTTAACAGCTAAATCTGACAGTCAAACCAAAATTAAGTCACCAAATTGAGCTAGATTTCAAATGAGACAGAAAGACAAAACCTAAAACTATATGTTTGCTCTGCACTAAAAAAAAAAAAAAATCCACTAAAACTCCACCAAAAAAAAAAAAATCACCCAAGTTCACTGCTAAACCAATTGACACTTTATAGTATTTTTATCCTAAACTCAATGTGGAATGCGATCTTACAAAACTGTTTTTGTTTTGTGATATCAGCTCTTCAGGCTCTTAGCAGAATACCTCCTCCTAGTGTTTTATTGTCAACAATCACTTCACTTGTTTTTCCAGATGCATGGGTACGAACAGTTACCCCTTCATGCTCTTGTGTTCCTGAAGGTTCAGTAAGAAGTGATCCTGAACCTAAACCACAGACCACCATTCACTCATCTGTTCCTCTACCAGGCAGCGTTATGGATTTTTCAGGGGAGATACAAGAACATCCTTCATGTGTGATTAAAAGTGTAATGCTTGAAGAGACACCTGAGCAGGGTGAGCAACACTTTTTGACTTTCAGATTGAGAGCATACTGTTTTCCACAAAAGGGCAGACTGATACTCCATTACCGTATTGTAGTCTCTTAACAGCAGAACTGAATAAATGTTATAACTCATCTTGCATGATCAGTGACGGCACAGAATGAATATGGGTGAGTGTGAGTATGGTCTAGATGTGAAAAGTTTATCTCTTGATACATCATATAAGTAATGGAACTTGTCCTCATATACAGTAGATACCTATTGGCCCATTAAAACTACAGTTAGAAGAACAGAACTAAATGTATTATGTGTTTTGTATCTGTAACTTCTACAAACAACAAGGTGTGTAACTTACCTGACTCTCTAAAAACTATCAAAAAAAAAAAAAAAACAGTTGCAGTTATTCAGAAAAAAACATCTGCCTAGTCTGTGCCATATAGACTATGACAGCTATGGTTAAATGTTTGGGAATATCATGTATAAAATTACCCAGCTAATGTGTAAAAATAAAGCTTTTTTTTTTCTTTTTCTTTTTTTTTTTTTTTTTTTTTGCCAAAGAATAAACAACAAGAACTGAGATTTTCCTTTGAGGAAGGTAAATATTATACCTAGAGATAGAGATATCACAGAGTTTTGTGTGATTTGAAGCACAAAAATGTTGTGAAAATGTATATTCAGCAGTATTGGAAGTCTTTAGCTAAGCTAAAGAGAGGAGCCACATAAAAGACTGATTTTTAGCATTCATGAGTTAACTTGTGGGAGTTCCCCAAGGACTACTGTAGGCTGAAGAGGAACTTTGCAGTCATTTCAGCAAATGCTATAGCAAACTCCTATTTTTTTTTATTATTATTATTATTTTTTTTTCCATTAGGAAACAATCCAGTATATCTGATTTCCATTAAGGTTTTTAAGATTAACCTTTATGCTAGGCAGTAAGATAGAACCTAGTCTTGGCCTGCAACCACTGATGTTCTAGTGGTTGATTTTGCCAAAAGTAGGATTATGCAAAGTGGGGTGCTTTTTCAAGAATAGCTATGGTTTCAGGTAGTCCAGTGTGGTTCAAAGAAAGCCAAATATGAATCAAAATATAGATCTGATATCTCAAAGTCCTTTCAGAAGTAATTATTCTCTATATAATTTGACATGCACATTCTATATTGACATAATTCACAGAATAGAACCTTATATATATATATATACTTAATGATGTATATAAAATATAGTGATGTGATTAATGAGTTTAAGAATAACTTGAGCTAAGGGTAGCTTAACTAAGCTTAGCTTCTTCTCCACACATTTATACAGTTACATATTTTACTATCATCAAAACCAGGCTTTGGAAAACAAGACTTTAATGCTTGTATGGGAATAGCACCTGGTGATTCCACCTAGAACTGGGAAGCTGAATAAACTATAAACAGTACATTCAGTAACATTATGCTCAAAATAAAGTGAAGAGACATATTTGATTGTAAAAAATAAAAATAAAAAATCACTCTACTAGAGGTGAATGAATCTAAATTTCATCATTGACCAAAAATCCTTACTTTCTGATAATTCTTTCACCCTATTTAAATAGTCTAAAGACTCCTTTCAGATGCTATTCTCATTTTTACACCACTTGGAGATGAACACTTGGAGATGATGCTCATGCTCGTGTTGTTTTTTTTTGAGTTTGGTTTTCTCTCAGAAGGAGCTTTGCATGCATGTATGTATATGTATATCTCCTCCAATAATGTGCTTACTCACACACACATGGAATCACAGAATGGTCAAGGTTGGAAGGGACTTCTGAAGATTATGTAGTCGTCCCCTCCTCAGAGCACCCCCCTCCCCCCCCCCGCCGAGCAGGGTCACCCAGAG